>NW_026652284.1:112575258-113061505 GCF_009828535.3 Hylobates moloch
TTTTTTTTTTTTTTTTTTTTTTTTTGAGATGGAGTCTCACTCTGTCACTCAGGCTGGAGTGCAGTGGCGCAATCTCGGCTCACTGCAAGCTCCGCCTCCCGGGTTCACGCCATTCTCCTGCCTCAGCCTCTCCGAGTAGCTGGGACTACAGGCGCCCACCACCACGCCCGGCTAATTTTTTTGTATTTTTAGTAGAGACAGGGTTTCACCGTGGTCTCGATCTCCTGACCTCGTGATCCACCCGCCTTGGCCTCCCAAAGTGCTGGGATTACAAGCGTGAGCCACCGCACCTGGCCTATGTGCCACATTTTCTTAATCAAGTCTATCACTGATGGACATATGGGTTGGTTCCAAGTCTTTCTATTGTGAATAGTGCCACAATAAACATACGTGTGCATGTGTCTTTATAGTAGCATGATTTATAATCCTTTGGGTATATACCCAGTAAAGAGAGCATTGGGTCAAATGGTATTTCTAGTTCTAGATCCTTGAGGAACCGCCACACTGTCTTTCACAATGGTTGAACTAGTTTACACTCCCACCAACAGTGTAAAAGTGTTCCTATTTCTCCACATCCTCTCCAGCATCTGTTGTTTCCTGACTTTTTAATGATCGCCATTCTAACTGGTGTGAGATGGTATCTCATTGTGGTTTCGATTTGCATTTCTCTGATGGCCAGTGATGATGAGCATTTTTTCATGTGTCTGTTGGCTGCACAAATGTCTTCTTTAGAGAAGTGTCTGTTTGTATCCTCTGCCCACTTTTTGGTGGGGTTGTTTGTTTTTTTCTTGCAAAATTGTTTAAGTTCTTGTAGTGGTACCAAAACAGATATATAGACCAATGAAACAGAACAGAGGCCTCAGAAATAACACCACACATCTACAACCATCTGATCTTTGACAAACCTGACAAAAACAAGAAATGGGGAAAGGATCCCCTATTTAATAAATGGTGCTGGGAAAACTGGCTAGCCATATGCAGAAAGCTGAAACTGGATCCCTTCCTTATGCCTTATACAAAAATTAAAGACTTAAATGTTAGACCTAAAACCACAAAAACCCTAGAAGAAAACCTAGGCAATAGCATTCAGGACACAGGCATGGGCAAGGACTTCATGTCTAACACACCAAAAGCAATGGCAACAAAAGCCAAAATAGACAAATGGGATCTAATTAAACTAAAGAGCTTCTGCACAGCAAAAGAAACTATCATCAGAGTGACCAGACAACCTACAGAATTGGAGAAAATTTTGCAATCTATCCATCTGACAAAAGGCTAATATCCAAAATCTACAAAGAACTCATCTTCATTCTATGATGAGGTGAATCCGTCCCTAAATCAGAAAATCAAATGAAGAAAAAGCTTCTCTTTATCAAGCTCATGTGAGCAAACAATGATACTTGGTATCTCACATCCACCCATTGATCTGAAAACCATTCAGGACAGTGGTTAGAAAACATATTCACAGTAGCTTTATAAATATTCCTTGAGTGAGTGCACATATAGTAAGAAGCCCACTGTTCTCAGAGAAAATAATGAATACTTGGTATATAATTCCTTGCTAAGTTGAAAGGTTTAGTTAGATTCTGAGAAGAGTGAGTTTAGGTGAGGCTTAAGGCAAGGGAAGGTATTCTAAGTGGACTTTGGGTTGGTGGAAAAGGTAACATTCCATGGAGATTCTAAGAGGAGCCAATTCAGAGGCAGGGAGATGTGACTATTTGTTCTGGGTACACTAAAGAGGACATCAGGCTGGAAGAGAAAGCCAAGAACCAGATGTAGAGGAGCTTAAAATCAGAACTGAACATTCCATCGTCTAGTGCAGTCAGTCACAGGAAGATGAAGGACAGTCAGTTTCATAGTGTGGGACACACACGTGGGTGGGATGCAAGGGCACATTTAGTAGTGCTTACATAGTTATGTGCTTAATGTGGATTTGAAGAAAGCATAACTTCACACATCAGATACATGACTTCACAGATAGCATTGCTTACTTGACGAGAAAAATATTAAATCAATGCCAGCTTGGATGTGACAAAATCCAGGGGAGCAAGAATGACTGGAAATTAACAAACAATTTGGTTAAAGCTATAATGTATCCATAATCATTACTGGTTGTCCCAGAAAAGGCTACACTGTGGGTGGAAGTGCTTTTTTATTCATTCTTTCATTTTCAAATGTGTAATTTCATACATTCAGCAAAACTAATGAAGTGAGATAATACAGAGAACAGTGACTAACTTCTCATGAAAGGAAGGAAGGAGGGAAGAAAGGATGGAAGAAAGGAAGGAAGGAAGGATGGAAAAGATAAGAGAGGGTGAGAGGGAGGATTTTTAAGGACCTACTAAGAATCTAATAATGTGCTAGGTCTGGGGACTCAGACAGGAATGAAGCACAGTCCTCTCCTCAAGGGGCTTGCTGTCCAGCAGGGAAGCAGACAGCTGAGCAAATCACTGTAATCCCACGTGAGAGGAGGCGCAGGTATAAAAATGTGCACAAAGTACAAAAACTTGAGGGAGCCAGTCAGAGCAGGGGTAGCTTGGGAGAGGTGCTGGTATTTGAGTTTAGCACATTTTGCCAGGTGGGGCTATCAATTTGTATTAGTTATAATTAAGATTTTTAAGGAGTTACAGGGCATGGATCCTAAAATATGGCACTATTGGGAAAGCACGAGTGCAAGCTATTACTATTGTTTACCGCAATGAATGGCATTAAACTGCATGAGATGATCAGTAACACTTACTTAAAAACATGCATTTTGAGACACTCCCTTACAGGGTCATATAGTGTGCGTGGAGTGTGGTTGGATTAATCTGAAATTTTTATAAACTCTGGGAGATTCTGATGCTGTAGACAGGTACTCACAGAGAGACTGAATTAGAGAGGTCACGGATCTTATTGACTTTGGATTCCTTAGTAGGGGGCACAATACCTGGCATATGGGAAGTATTGAAATAAATGTTTGGTAAACATGAACAAATAAATTATTTAAAATCCAATAACAAATCTAACCACCAGAATCATATTTTTGAGACAGAATTTCACTCTTTTGCCCAGGCTATAGTGCAGTGGTGTGATCATAGCTCACTGCAACCTCAAACTCATAGCCTCAAGCAATCCTCCTGCCTCAGCCTCTCAAGTAGCTGAGACTACAGACACACACCATCATGCCAGGCTACTTTTTTTTTTTTTTTTTTTTTGCTTTTGGAGAGATGGAGTGTTGCTATATTGTCAGGGCTGCTCTTGAACTCCTGACCTCAAGGGATTCTCCCACCTCAGCCTCCCAAAGTGTTGGGAATTCTAAATGTGAGCCTCTGCACCTGGTCAATATTTTGTTTTCAAATAAATTTAATTTATGATTTAAAATTTATACTTGCATCCTTCCAGAAAGTGATGGAGTTAGCCTGTAATTAAAAATATAAACAGGATTAATTGCTTTTTAAAATTTAATTGTATTAATTGATTAACTCAGGTTCCTTCTGATGGGTGCCTCTTGGTGGTGGAGGCACTGAGTGTCTATATGTACTTGAAAGTAAGGAACTGTCCTTAAGAACATTCTTCCTTGTTACTCCCTAATTCTCACTGGTCACCCTACTGATTGGTCTCCACTGGTGAGATCTGACTCACAAGCTTATCCATCAGCAGGAACATAACGTACTCTCAAGAACCAAACCCAAGGCATGCTTTCACATTTTGCAATACTCTCTATTCCTGAAAAGCCTTAAAACTAGATTATGGCTCATTAAGTTAAAGGGAACAGGACAATTCTCTTTCTAAGCAGCTGAAAAATAAGCCAAATTTTCTAGTCCATATTCAACTCAAATACCTTGATTTTGATCATTTTTTTTGAGTTCTCAGCAATGCTCTGTCCTAACTTTCCATTCTGCTCATTGGAATCTGTTGTACTAGCATCAGCTACATAATGGTTATTCAACTAATTAGAAGAAGAAGGGAAAATGGGAGAGGGGGCAGGGAAAGGGTTGGGTCTTGTTACTGAGTGTATACTGTGTCCCAAGCATTACACTAGGCACCAGTAGAATGATTAACAGAGCAGACATAGCCCCTTCCTTCCCTGTGCTTACAATTTACAGAATGATGCTACATTAATCAATCATTCATAGTAAAGAATGAGACAAAATAGACCCACCAGTTTGTCCCCTGTTTGCAAATCAGGAAGAAATCTGGAAGTGATTTCCAGCAGGACTTGTCCCAGTAGGAAAAACTGCACTCTGTTGGCAGAAGCAACAGTAAAGAATATTGTGCCCAAATGAAAAGGGCTTTTAAAAAATAGCTTCACAATTCTAATAGGGATGTGATAAGACCAATACAAAAGTAGCTAGGGTTGAGTTCCTGCTCAAAGGTAGAGGGCACTGAGTTCTTAGCCAGAGTTGAAAGTAACCAAGGGAAAATCAGGTAGCCCACCTGGAAAGATCACTGGAATCATTTTTAGGGAGTGGGAAGGAGATTGTGGCTGGGAGGCAGTATAGAGCTTGAAGTTCTTCTAAAAACTCATAGAAAGCAACTGGGATCAAATGCAAATTCAGATACATTAGAAGACAGGATGGGTGAGTACATGGGATTCAGAACCAAGAATTGGGACAATATGAAAGACCTTTATACTACTTATATATGCTACCAAGAGGGTGACAGTGATGGGCTGCAGCCTGCTAATACCATCTTGCAAAAGCCAATCGTGGGCACCTCTTCCAAATCCAGTTTCAGTCACTTCACATGGGCAGCTTGAAATGGGTTATCATGGGAGTATTTACACCACAGAAAGTGGCAAATGCTATGAATCAGAACTTTGCTTTAAGAGAAGTTATACAATGTTTACCAGCAGGTCACTACTTATAAAGTCCAGGCTAACAGCCTCCAGTACCTGCATGCAACCAGAAATTTAGAACTGGATCTGTACCCAGGTAGCACTGGTTGCCTTGGAAATAATGCATTTCTCCTCAACTGATATAAGCAAGGAGATTCAAGCATCAGAGAGGGTCATGGAACAAATGAGCTTGAAGCCTACTCCTTACTTTGAGATTCTGCATTCTTATTCTAAAAATATTTATGGAGGATTTTGGCCAGGCGTGGTGGCTCAAGCCTGTAATCCCAGCACTTTGGGAGGCCGAGGCGGCTGGATCACGAGGTCAGGAGATAGAGACCATCCTGGCTAACACGGTGAAACCCCATCTCTACTAAAAATACAAAAAATTAGCCGGGCGTGGTGGCGGGCACCTGTAGTCCCAGCTACTCGGAAGGCTGAGGCAGGAGAATGGCGTGAACCCGGAAGGCGGAGCTCGCAGTGAGCCGAGATCGCGCCACTGCACTCCAGCCTGGGCGACAGAGCCAGACACTGTCTCAAAAACAACAACAACAAAATTACGGAGGATTTTAAGATCATCTCATGGTGATAACATACACATGAGAATTAAATACCACACTGTATAATGTTTCTATCCCCTGCTGATGGAAAAAGGTGTATATGTATGTGTATGCGTGTATGTGTGTGTGTGTGTGCACGTGCGCGTGTGTAGGGGAATGGAGGCAGGTAAAGGGATTCAAGGTTTTGTGGTATATCCAAAATAAACTAAGAAATTGACAAGTAGCCAAAGTCCAAATTGTAATAATTTCCAAGAGATACAGAGCCAGAATGACATAATATTACACACCAGGCATGGTGTTCTTAAAAAATAAACCTGAGTTGTAGCTATTAAGGACCATGCTATTTTGCATAAGTATAAAGAAAGGCAGGTTGGGGCTGGCATACCCCAGGAAGACAGCAGGGTATCAAGTGTCAATGAGCTCCTGGAGCTGAAGTCTGTGACTGAGCAGAAGAAAATGGGTCTTCTCGTGGATCCTGCCAAAACGAAATCAATGAACATGGCCTGGCTGGGGAGGATATCACTGTGTCCACATTTTGGCAATACTCTCTGAGGGATAAAAATAAGAAATGACACTCATATAAAGGTTTAGAAATTTCACATCCACTATCCTGTTGCATCATCCCAGAATTTTTGGAGAAAAATATCATTGACTTCATTTTTCAGAAGGCAAAACTGGATCTCAGAGAGCTTAAGTCACTTGTCATAGTCACAGAGAAGGAAGTGGTACACATAAGACAATATATAATTAAGTACTTAAAACATATCTCATTTATTTTTTCTTTTTTTTTTTTAGACAGAGTCTTGCTGTGTTGCCATGCTGGAGTGCTGTGGCGCGATCTCGGCTCACTGCAACCTCTGACTCCCTGGTTCAAGTGATTCTCCTGGCTCAGCCTCCCAAGTAGCTGGGACTACAGGCATGTGCCCCAACGCCCAGCTAATTTTTGTACTTTTAGTAGAGACGGGGTTTCACCATGTTGGCCAGGATTGTCTCAATCTCCCGATCTCATGATCTTCCCACCTCAGCCTCCCAAAGTACTGGGATTACAGGTGTGAGCCACCACACCTGGCCCCACTGGTGTCTTTATAAGAGGAAATTTGGAGACACAAAGAGGCACTGGGGTGTGTGTGCAGAGAGGAAAGGGCATGAAGACACAGTGAAAAGCCGGATGTCAGCAAGTCTAAAAGGAAGGCCTCTGGGAACCCAACACCTTGCTGACACACTGATCATGGACTTCCAGCCCCCAGAATTGTGGAAAATAAATTTCTGCAGTTTAAGCCACTCAGTTTGTGTTATTTTGTTATGACAGCCCTAGCAAACTAATACAGGGGGCCTCTTTGGCCCTTTGTGGAAACCTGATTGAAGGTGACTACATTGGCGGTGCCAGGGGCAAATGACACTCTCCCGGGGCTCCAAGGAAAAATCCATAGTTCATCTCAGACCCTCATTTGTTCTGTTCTTGCACTTCCAGTGGTCACACCAGTTATACAAGTTTAGTATGATTGCAGAGAAGGAACCAAATGGCAATTAGAGCCACGATCAATGGGAAGAGGTAGTCTTCCACGCAGACCATCTATTGTGTGCTAGAATGTCTTCATACCTGAGTTCTGTGAAGTTGGGGCTGTTATACCAATTTTTTCAGATAATGCTCAGGCTCAAAGAAGTGAAGAAACACACTTAAGTTCAAACAGAAGTTAAAAAAAAAAAAACAATAAATCCAACATGATTGTGTTATTTCCTTCAACAGTAAATAACTTGCTTTTGATGAAAAGTCCTTTGCTCATGCAAAATGATGTTAATAAAACCAAAGCTGCTGCAATTAGTCAGATGGTGCTCATATTAATTTGTCATAGATTTAAGACCCAAACAGTTTTGCCTCTGGGTAAACTTTCTTGATTTATAGAATTAAGTCCATATGATTTCTCAAATAGTGGGCCTTTTTTTTCAAGAATCCAAAATATTCAGGCATCAGACAGATGAATAATTTTATTAAGCAGTATGGACAGAAAGACACTGTAATACATCGAATAACTCACTGACTCATCCACCCATCTATCTATTCACTGAGCTATTAAGAGAGAGAGAGAATGTGTGTCCCTTCTATGTGTCTGGTTTAGAATTAGGCACTGGCAATACATAATTGCAAAAGAAACAATCCACAGTCCCTGCTTCCCAGGAGCTCAAAATTTGGTACCTACCTCAGAGAATTCTTGAGAGTTTTAGATTAATTACTACATGGAAATACTTAGAAAAATGCCCAGAACATAGTGAACACTCAAAAAATATAGTTTTAATTTTTATTGCTATCTGATATATAATCAGACAAGAAAACATGTTTTCAGTCCCCCGTAGTAAGGGTTCAGTATGTTCCTGGGGGAGGGTGCCGGGAAGAAGTTCCATCCCAGTCTGGGGGTGCCTGAAACTCTTCCTCCAGCAGTAGCCCCTCAGCTGACTCTTGAAAAAAAAAAAAAAAGAGGCAAGCAAAGAAAAGGAGAAGGAGTTCTATGAGACAGAGCCAGGAAGATGAAGGCCAGAGCTTAAAGAGCTTCATGCATTGTGTTAAGGAGTTGAGCATTTATCTTGCAGATAAGAGGGAACCACTGAAAGGTTTGACATAGGGACAGAGGGAACAATCAGGATCACATTTGTGTATCATAAAAATCTTGCTGGAGGCTGGGCGCAGTGGCTCACACCTGTAATCCCAGCACTTTGGGAGGCCAAGGCAGGTAGATCATGAGGTCAAGAGATTGAGACCATCCCGGCCAACATGGTGAAACCCCGTCTTTACTAAAAATACAGAAATTCGCTGGGCATGGTGGCACGTGCTTGGAGTCCCAGCTACTTGAGAGGCTGAGGCAGGAGAATCACTTGAACCCAGGAGGCGGAGGTTGCAGTGAGCTAAGATGGTGAGATCGTGCCACTGCACTCCAGCCTGATGACAGAGCGAGACTCCATCTCAAAAAAAAAAAAAAAAAAAAAACTCTGGATATGAGGTAAAGAAAGCCATGAAAGGTGCTACCAGTGCAGTTTTTCCCAGGAGAATGTTGATGACTCAACCAAGCCAGTGGCAATGGACAGCAAGAGGCTGTGGGTGACTCAAAATATACTGAGGACTTCAAGTCAACTTGACTTCACAACTCCAGTAAGGAGAAGGGAGAGTCAGAGGATGGCATGGCTAGCTGGTGCCCTTCTCTGAGTTTTGGTACATGAGCAGGTTCGGAAGAAAGTTGATGAAATTCATTTTGAAGTTTGTGTTCAAGGTGTCTGTGGGGAGGCTTCTAGGTGGTGATGTCTAATCAACAAACACAGGCTGGAACTCCTAAAAGACTATTACCTGGGGCTAGAAATTTGGAGTCATAAGCCAAAAGCAGGGCAATTAAACCACAGAAGCCAAGCAGGGGACTGGAGACAAGCAGAGGGTGGTGATGGGACACCCCAGGGGTGTCCAACTTCCAAGAGGCATGTTCTTGTCAATAAATACACTAAGCAAGGGAGCAACTACAGCATCCCCACCAAGGGTCAAACATAACAGGTGGAGAGAAGCCCTAGGCTGAATGCATTAGTATTCTAATGACATGCCACAATCTCCTATCAAGAGACTTGGTGGAAGGGAGCTGGCAAATATATCTACTCACATAATTGGCATCTTTTACAGCACACTTCCGGTGCAGAAGAGCTGCTGGCTTTCGGAAGGAGGGCAGGATGGGGTCTGATCACTCACTTTTTCAAGTCTACCCTTAGGATCTTCTGTCTGGGAAGCCAGCTTTGTCAATAACTGTTTTTCTCTGCCTCAGGGCCATGTTGGATCTACCTCAACAGTTTTCAGATGACAGCACCAAACAACCCTCCCAGCTTCTCCCAAAGGCTGCCTCCAATTTGGATGTAATCAGCATCCAAACTGGCTCCTTTCCACGTCTCCTAGTAGGAAGTGACCCTGGAAGCTGCAAAGTCCTCATTTGCAAACTGACAGTCACTTTTTCAGTTTCCTAGGCCAAGATGAAAAAGGCTCTTTACCTTCCAAGATAAAGCCCTCCCCGCCCACTAGAGCAAAGAGAAATCACACCCACACCCAGCCGACATTCATTTTCCATTTTCCCAGCCTGTCACTGCTGAGAAAGAGACAGCTGCTGCTGCCACCACAGGCAGAGAGAGAGACAGAGAGAGAGAGAGAGAGGGAGAGAGAGAGAGAAAATCCTTTAACCTCTTACCATATTAAGTCACAGAAATTTTCTTGCAATGTGTCTCCCTGTCATTTACTCAGGAAGGTCCCTATGACATAGTTTTGAAAGATTTTACAGACAGCAGAAAAACAAGAGTGTTATCCCAAACCTCACTCAACTAAGCAATGTAAAGACATAATTCCTGAAACTCTTGCCCACAATAGTTTTTGAAAAGAAAGCATTATATTTCACTGGTTGTTTCCAAACTGATTTTGTGTGTGTATATAACACTTTGCTGTGGCCATCTCCAGAACATTAGTTGTCTCCCATAGTGTCAATCCCTTCTGCTCTCTAGAATTACATCCACTTCTTACCAACAACCCTTACTTAGTGTTATAGGCTCAATTGTGTCCCCCTCAAAAAAATATATGTTGAAGTCCTAATCCACAGCACCTCAGAATGTGACCTTGTTTGGAAACAGGGTCTTACCAGAAGTAATTGAGTCAAAATGGGGTTATGATGGGCCCGAATCTGATATGACTGGTGTCCTTATAAAAAGGGAACATTTAGACACAGAGACAGACATGCACAGAGGGAAGATTATATGAAGACACTCAGAGAAGATGGCCATGTGACCAGAATGATGCATCCACAAGCCAAGCAATGCTGAGGATTGCCAGAAAACAGCAGAAACTGGGAAGGGCCAAGGAAGGATTCCTCCTAGCACAGTCAGAGAAAGCATGACCCTGTCAATACCTTGATTTCAGACTTCTGGCTTCCAGGGCTGTGATATAATAACTGTCTGCTGTTTTAAGCCACTCAGTTTGCGGTAAGTTGTTATAGCAGCCCTGAGAAAAGAATACACTCATACAGGTGGGTTTCTTCACAGATGCCTTTCTAGCTTTTCCTTTGATTTCTGATGTTTTCTCTGTTAATGACTGAATTGTATTTGCCCAAAAATTTATATATTGAAGCCTGAATCCTCAATGTGACTGTATTTAAATATAGGGATTTGGGGGCAGTTATTAGGGTTAAATAAAGACACAAAGGTGATCCTCTAATCCAATAAGATTAGTATTCTTATAAAAAGAGAAAGAAGCCAGGCGCGGTGGCTCACGTAATCCCAGCACTTTGGGAGGCCGAGGCGGGCGGATCATGAGGTCAGGAGATCGAGACCACGGTGAAACCCTGTCTCTACTAAAAACACAAAAAATTAGCCGGGCATGGTGGCGGGCACCTGTAGTCCCAGCTACTCAGAGAGGCTGAGGCAGGAGAATGGTGTGAACCCGGGAGGCGGACCTTGCAGTAGCCGAGATTGCGCCACTGCACTCCAGCCTGGTCAACAGAGCGAGACTCCATCTCAAAAAAAAAAAAAAAAAAAAAAAAAAAGAGAAAGAAACACCAGAGATTGCTTTGTCTCTACACACAGAAGAAAGGGTATATGAGAATATAGCAAGAAGGTGGCCATTTACAAACCAGGAAGAGAGTCCTCATGAAAAATCAAATGTGTATTTTGATTTCCAGACTATGAGAAAATCAATTTCTGTTGTTTAAGCCACCCAGCCTATGATATTTTGTTATGGTAGCCAAAACTAACTGATACACATGCCAATCCTCTGCCATGTTCTAAGCCACATTTATGCTTTGCATGATGGCTTTAAGTCACAATGCTCATTAGGTCTTTCCTCAAACCCTTGGCAAGAGTGACTTCAGACCCTAATAGTTGTACAACAGTTCTAATTTTGAGTATTCTTAGAAATGTGCATTGATTGAGCCCCCACAACATTCCAGGCATTGTGCTTAACACTTTAGATATTCTGTTCCTTATACCTCCCTACTGGAATAGCGACTACCATCCCAGTAATTTCCAGGAGAGTTAACGGAGCATCAGAAACTAAGTAACTGGTCACCCACCAAGGAAATGGAGACACCTGGATTTAAGTCCTAGATAAATGATTCCTCTGAATATGCTCATTCCCCTATATCACAGGAGCATCTACTCTTGCTCTTGTCCAAGTTTATAGTCTTGGTTCTGCAAATAAGATCAAGGTACTTCAAGCATTACTGTAGCACCAGAGCTTCTTAATCTTTAATGTGCACATAGATGACAAGGGGTCTTGTTAAATGGCGGACTCCGATTAAGTAGGTCTAGAGGGAGGTGCCTGATAAGCTCCCAATGGTGCTGATGCTGTAGGTTGTTGGACCATTCCTTGAGTGGTGAGGATTTACACACAGGACTCAATGGTTGATAATTTTATGCTTTCTTTTCTAATTGTCATGTGGATGAATTCTTTATCACACACATTCAGAATATACTATGCTCCTAGCTCTGTGCTAAGTAATGTGGACACAAAGAATAATTAAGAACTTAATTTTAAATTCCTTAAAAGCATTGGCTGTTATTTTGACTATTTTTTATTTGAACAACTAACACAGTGGGCACATAGTAAGCACCTGGTCAACATGACTGTACATCCTCAACATCTAAAACAGAGCATTCAAATAACAAAATCAGATTGAGATGTGTCCTGTGACAGATATTCTTAGTCAACCACTATGACTCATTCTCCCTTTTCTCCTTTACTAATGAAGACCAATTTCATTAAAAAGCAGCCCCAGATACTCACTCCCCAGCTTCCCTTGTGGATTGGGGTGGTCGTGTGACTTTGTTTTGGCCAATGAAATGTGCTAGGAAGTCTTTTGTTTTTTCCTCTCTATATCTTTCTTCTTCTTTCTTGTATACAGATGGATTAATGCACATAGGTGCAGTGTTTTTGTGATCATGAGGCAACTAAGGTGAGAGGAACGCTAAGATAATCATTTAGATATTGTCTCTGGCATTGCTAAGCTGCTGAACAAATATCAGTAGCTGCCTGCTTCAAATATCTTGCTATGTGAGAAAAATAAAATACTTTCCTTTAGCCAATCTTATTGGTGACCTATATACGCAGCTCAAAGTGATTTTAACCAATAGTAACCCTTCCTAATTAGGACATTTCTGTCATGACACCAGCTGAGGTAAGAGTAGTCGAGTCAAAAGTTGGAAGCAAAACTATGTTAGGCATGAAAAATATGTTTTCAAAATTAATTCCAGCCAAACACCAATCAGAAGCATATTCCATGACTTGATCCAGATTCTGTTAGAAGCAAATCTTCTTTTCTGTTTTTATTTTCCCTTGCTATCTAATCCAAATTCTATAGGTCCATTTCATAAAATTATTCCAACTCAAGTGCTGGTATGAAAAATGCTAAATCCCAAGTTGACTTAATAGTTGCCACCTTTACCTTGATATTCCACCAGGGTGTGTGGGAAGCCTAGTGCTTTTAGGATGCATTTTGGGTTATCTTTGAGCTGCAGCCTTAACATTTGACTCATGGCTAATACATCACCGGGACAGCCTACTCTAAAGGCATCAACGGAAGTTTGGTTTCCTCCTTAGACTTTCAATGCCGATGAGAAAAAAAAGCAGAGACCTACATCCTGCTTTCTTCCATTCATCTCACACACAAATACATCAATTTTCTTCACTGCGTAAGACAGACATCAGCTTAAATGGGTCTCTCATTTCACTTTGTTTCAGTTAGAGGACATAGAAAAAAAGTTTGTTTTCATTAATATTTTACAGAAACCTTATATAATGGAATCAATCACATCTTAATGTTAACTTTAAATTCTGAAGGTGGAGAAGCGGGCAAAAAAAAAAAATATTCAAAGCTCTTTGGATATTTCAGCTGAAGCAATAAAGGAAAAGGTCTAATTTGACCTGTGGGGAAAATGACAAAGTAAATAAATCAAGTGAACACATAATTTATTGTCCAAACCAGACCACTTTGAACAGTGAAAGGAGGAGCTATTAATAATTATGCTGGGGCAGTAGGCGTAAACTAGAACATACCAGAACAAACTGGGACATGTGGCCATCTTGTAAATAAAGGGTTATGTCTGTAGTTTTTTCCCAACCGAGCCTACATAGCTCAACAGTGCACAGAAGAAATGACTCTGCTCTGTATTTACAGATAGGAAATCACACAAACGCCCCTCTGCCTTTGTACAGCCCCTTGTGTTTCTTATGGAGCCTCATATCAGGTCTCATTTAGTCTTTGCTCTGTAAGGAGGGTGTTCAGATCCTCTTTTGGTAAGGAAGAGCAAAAACTGTGCATATTCTGTCCATGAAAAGTATTTTTTTTTTTTTTTTTTTTTGGCAGGTGAAAGGCCAAGCAGTTCTTCCAAAGGATTCTTTCCAAATTTGGGAAATTGGCTTAGGGAAAGCCTGCCTGCACAGAGTTCTGGAGAGCCAGTCCTATGATGGGGCTACCTTCTGCAGCTGGGTGGAGGCAGGGGGCAGAGAGGAAAGAAGATTCAACCTGAAAAATCTCAAAACAGAAGAAAAACAAAGCTTATGAAACATGCACTATATACTGGACACTGTGGTAGACATGTATGTATTCTATCTTACTTGATTTTCACAACAAACACACGAGGTAAGTATTCACAGTCCCATTTTTCAGATTGAGAGACTAAGGCTCAGACCAATTAAGTGATTTGACTCTGGTTAGGCAGCTAGTAAGTGGTAGACACAAAGGGAAGTTGTCCAGCCCCACAGCTTGTGCGCTTGTCACCATATCAGGTTGTCTGACTTGGATAACTGTGAGTTTCTGGACTATGCACTCCTCTCCACCACCACGGCTGCCCTGGCCCAGCCCCCATCCAATATTCCCTGGGCTGCTGCAGGGTCTTCATTGCCTTGCCTCCTACAGTCCAGAGTGTAAATCACATTCAGTGGTGATGGTTGCCCAACCTTGTGAATATATTCAAAATCATTGATTTATATACATTAAAATGGTGAATTTTGTGGTATGTGAATTATATGTAAAAAATAAAAAGATGCTTGGCAGCCAACACAATAACAAATCATAAAAGTTTTTAAAATGTGAGTCAGATCCCACCATTCTCCTTAACCCTCTCTGGTGTCTTCACATCACAGTGCATCTGGAAAAACCCATAGCCTTCTGGGTGTCCTAGGAAGCCCTAAGCAATTTAAGAAACTTCCTGGCTGGGTGCGGTGGCTCACACTTGTAATCCCAGCACTTTGGGAGGCCAAGGTGGGTGGATAACCTGGGGTCAGGAGTTCAGGACCAGCCTGACCAACATGGTGAAACCCCGTCTCTACTAAAAATACAAAAATTAGCTGGGTGTGGTGGCAGGCGCCTGTAATCCCAACTACTTAGGAGGCTGAGGCAGGAGAATCACTTGAACCTGGGAGGGAGTTTGCAGTGAGCTGAGATCATACCACTGCACTCTAGCCTGGGCAACAGAGTGAGACACTGTCTCAAAAAAAAAAAAAAAAAAAAAAAGGAACTTCCTGTCCGGCCACTAGCTGACCACCAAGCTAACTGGAGAGACTTACATGGCCACACATGAAAAACAATACAGACATTACAGAATTAATCTAGGAAATTTACTAAAGCCAGTTACCCGCCTCCTTGACTAGCTTTCTCTCCTTTTCTCAGTCTGTGCCAGTCATTCCCTGAACACACCATATAACCTCCCAGGTTGGGATGTCTGCCTTTACTCCACACTGTGTCTGAAATACTCTGCTCACTTCTGTAGGGCTGGCTCCTTTTCATCATTTAAATCTCAGCCAAAATATCATTTTCCTAGAAAGGCCTTCCCTGACCAATTAGAATAAGTTAGCACCTTTCTAAGTGGCTTTCAGTAACATCACCAAGTCCATTTTTTGCTAGCACTTAACCCTGTCTGAAATCATCTGACACATGACTTGTCATGTGCTCTTGGCGGGAGGGGGCTCCATGCTGGGCTTCTTCACAGCTCAGTCTCTAAGACTCAGCACATGCCCTGGCAGGAAAACAGTTGATGAATGGGCTTCTTTTCTAGATAAATCCATCATAAAAACCTGCTTCTCCTCTACATGGTCACCTATACCAGCATGGTAGTGGGACTGCGCAAAACTAGAAAGAGTGGAGAGCTATCTATTCCACTGTTGTTAACTCCACCACTACTGGAAAGAGTTTTCTGAGCCCAGTTATGGGATCCAAATTGCAAAGGGCAACCTTTTTCATTTGGAAAATATTTAAATCTTCCAGGGAGTGAACATTTTAAAAACCCTTTCCTAGGGACAACTGTTTTCCAACAATTGCAGTAAGCGTGACCTCCATCAGGTTATTCTATCCAAACACACAAAGCAAACAACAAGTCTTTGAAGCTTGCAGGGATTCAAATGTCTTCTTTTGTAAGTTAAAACAGAAGGCAAAGGAGGTAGTGTTGGCAATGAAAAGACAGAGGCCTAATTGAGAATGACTGAGATTAATGCTAATAATTAAAACAATAAAATATATATGGACACTGTCAACGAATGTCTGCCATGTGCCAAGTCTCATGCTTGGAAGTTCACCTAAGTTATCTCTTTATAAACCCATGGTGGCAGGCAGAATTCTAAGGTGGACCCCAAGATTCTCTGTCCCTGCATAATTCCAAGCAGTGTGGTTATGATGGATTTCACTCCAGTGACTGTGTTTCCTTAGATGGCACAGTTGGCTTTGAATAAGAAGATTAACTGGGTGGGTCTGACTTTATCACAAGAACCCTTTAAATCTGAGTGTAGAGGTCAGAGACAGAGGAGTAAGAAATTTAAAATTAAAGATTTGACACAAGTGAAGCTGTCCATTGCTAGCTATGAAGATGAAGGGGACCATCGGTCAGGGCATGTGGGTAGCCTCTAACAGCTGAGAATGGCCCCTAGCTGACAGCCAGCAAGGAAACAGAGACCTCAGTCCTACAACCACAAAGAACTGAATTCTGCCAACAACCTGAATGAACTTGGAAGAGGATGCCGAGATAGAGGTGAGAACGCAGCCTAGCTAACACCTTGATTACAGACTTGTAGGACCCTGCACAGAGAATCTAGCAACGTTATCCCCAGATTTTTGACCTATAGAGCATAAGCTAACAAATGGGTCTTTTTTAAGCCACTAAGTTTATGGTAATTAGTTATTGCAATGGAAAACTAATTCAACCACAATAACCTTACAAAGTAAATTCAGTCTGATGACACATGGAGACTGGATAAGAGTAATGAGGATGATAATGGTAGCTATGATGATGATGATAATCATGATGATGATGATGATGATGGTACAACTGACATCTACTCTCTGTGTTCCAGGCATTGTTTTCAGTGCTGTGCATATAGTATATCAGTTGATTCTCATACCAACATTTACAAGACAGGAACTAGTATTTTCATCTTTATTTGCAGTTGAAGATATTTAAGAACAGACACCTTAATTATGTCACTGGCCCAAGGTAACAGCATAGCCAAGATTCTAACTCAGAGTCCATCTGGCCCTAGTTTTTTGCACTTAGCCAGTGCACAGCACCCACTTGGTGCTGGCCCAGGCTTGGCAACAGGCAAGGGCTTCACAGAAAAGGAAGAAACTCAGGCTAGCAGCACCCACAAGGGCAGTCCAGGATATTGTGGCAGTGTAAACAGAGGCCAGGAAGCTTAAGGCTGGATGAAAGGTGTGAGAAATTGAAAGCTGGGTGATTTGTTGGAATTTGCGCTTTAATAGTATTTCTTGATTGCAAATTATAGAAACTCAAAGTAAAATCACCTAAAATATAAAAGAAATTTGTCATTAAAATAAAAACAAGAACAAAACTAGAGCATCTCATGGTATTACTGAGCTGAGTCTAAGGTATTTCTAGAACCAGGTTTAAATGGAAAGAGCAGGAGCACCATCATCTCAGACGAACACCACTACTTGAAGATCCAGCTCCTTTTCTAACCTCACACATTTCAAGGAAATCACTTCCCTTCTAACAACAAGCAGCCAGAAAGAGCAGACAGTAAAACACAGATAAGACAGCTCTGGCACAGAAGGAGGGGGAAAGTCTCTTGGGTAACCACCAAACTTCACACTTGTACAATGGGCCCCAGCAAAACAGTGGGTCCCAATAAGCACATTCCTTCCCCTCTCAGTGCACTAAGATAGGGAAGCTAGGAAAAGACTCAGTGGCGGGGGTGGGAAGGGGGGCGGCGGGTATGCTTGCAGCTGCAGGAAGATGTATGGGAACAGACACAAAAAATCTCCCTCCTAGATAAGCAAGGCAAAGAGACAAAGACTAAAAGTTGGCCTATGTGGTCTTGAAATGGGGTGAGAGCTGATAAAAACTCTGCTCTATACAGATAGCACACCTGATCCTAACTGAACCACTGGGCCCTAGGAGGGTAAGGCATCCCCTCCTCATAAGCCCCAGAACCCTTAAATACCCTTAGTCTGTAAGAGAGCAGGCTCCTGACCTAACTTGCCCAGAAGCCTCTCTCAGGTTTACTCTTTAAAATAAACCTGTCTTTGACTGTAGATCTGCTTTTTGTGTTTCTTTCTTCCTTCTTCAACTCTTACAAAAACACTATCTCTCTTCTTTTTGCTCCTTCCTGTGCAACATTCTCATTCTTCTCTCATTTCTGTTTTTCTCTCTCCCTATCCTACTTCTCTCCTCCTTGTCGCCTGGCTTCTTTGGGGAACATTATTGCCAATAACTTCCCAAATATGTCATACTCTAAGCATGATGAATGATGGAGTCTCTGAGGCTCAAAAGCAAATTCTCAATGAAAGAGTCTGTTTTCCCAGCTTGGGTTAGGAGTCCATCCCCAGCCCAATGCTGTGTACATGTAGTCATATGGTCCTAACCTAGACACTCAGACTGCAACCATATTAATGAAGGAGAGAAGAAAAAAGTTTTAATAGAAGGACAATGAGAAGGCTACCCTGTAAGTGTAAACAACCGTGACATAGAGCAAGAGAAGGCTCTGGAGGTAAAGACAGAGGCAAGGTCATGAAATACTTTATGGGCTGGTTTACTTAATAACGCATTAATTGATGGACCCAAAGTCTTGGCAGAATCTTATTCGGACATTGACATATTACCAAGAAATTCCTGGGCCCCTTAATTCATACAATTTGTAGGATCAGACACTCCTCTGTAATTAAGCCCAACTCTGAAATGAAGATAGGCTTTGGAAATGCTGGAGGAACCAAAGCTGCAAATTCCAACACATGCCCTTCTCCAGCCCTCCCTCCTGTTTAATTTGATTCAATGGGCTGATACCTCCTGCAAATACATCCTGCTCCTCTTTGGCAAATTACTAAATCCAAGAAGATGTAGTCAACCACGTTCTAATACATGAATAAATAAAAGCTGAGTGAGAGATTGAGGAAATTTAACACCTCTGTAAGTACCACTAAGGTTATTGCTTGGAGAATTAAAGCGCATTTCATGAGAGCCACTGATTTAGGTAGGTGGTGATGTAGAGGAAGACAAAATGAAACTCAAAGTAATTTGAGAAGGGAGGAGATGGGAAGAAGATTGTTAGTACTCCAGGAAGCCTTGTATATTAACACTGAAACCAACAGACTGCAAAACCTGGAAGATCACACCCATGCTGCAATTTGCTAATGCTACGCGTAACCCTTGCAATGATTTCCAGTGAAATGTGACATTGAAGACACACTTGCTTGATGGAACCAGACCCCATATATGACCAATTTTAGATAGACTGTAGAAAACCCTCAGTTAAAGATAGCACAGCAATTCCTGGATTTGATTCTTAGCTCTATCCCATGATAGTTGAGTGATCTTGCACAAGTCATTTCAGCTCTCTGAGCCCCAGTTTCTATGTTGGGAGAAAAATTCCTGAGTAGTTGTGGATATTTAAAGGTCTGATGACAACCTTTGACACAAAGTAGATAATCAAATGTATGTCAGCTTTGCTATCTTCCATTTCACTTCCAATCATGGCCTTTGAGGCACTCAGACAGTATTTAAATATTGATTCTGCTACCTATTTTATTACCCTGGAAATGCTCTAGGTCTAAAGGAAACTTTGCAGCGTGTGTCTAATGCATCATTTCCAGATGGGTTGGGAAACACTGCAGGAATGCTGTCTTCACTACCAACTCCTCATGCCACTAAATTTTGACACACAGCTTGGGAGGATGGCACATCCATAGGCCCATGCCATGATTCTTTTTTTTTTTTTTTGAGATGGAGTTTTGCTCTTGTTGCCCAGGTTGGAGTGCAATGGCATGATCTCGGCTCACTGCAACCTCTGCCTCCAGGGTTCAAGTGCGTCTCCTGCCTCGGCCTCCCGAGTAGCTGAGATTACAGGCATGTGCCACCATGCCCAGCTAACTTTGTATTTTTAGTAGAGACTGGATTTCTCCATGTTGGTCAGGGTGGTCTAGAACTCCTGACCTCAGGTTATCCACCTGCCTCGGTCTCCCAAAGTGCTGCGATTACAGGCATGAGCCACCGTGCCCAGCCCATGCCATGATTCTTAATTCCAGCTACCTCTATCCTCTGCCATGCTCACCTCCCCTGTGTAATTATCCTAGAAAATAAAGCAGAATTTACTCCTGGAAGGCAACCAATACCTATCTTGATGCCAAAGACATCACAAGAAGCCAGTGGGGCTTTGATAAGTCAGAGTGAACCTGGCACCACCTCCCCATGAGGGCAGAGATATTTGTCACTTCTGTTCACTGTTGTATCCCAAGCACCTAACTTTGTGCCTGGCACTTAGTTGGCTCTCAGTAAATATTTATTGAACAAATGAAAGAATAAGTGAACTAGTCAATGAGAGTCTATTATGCACCTGGCATTGTATTAGGGATTTTATATATGTTAACTCCTTTAATTCTCACAACAACCCAATGAGCTAGCTACAATTTTTTTTTTTTCCTTTTTGAGACAGTCTTGTTCTCTCACCCAGGCTGGAGTGCAGTGGCTTGAACTCGGCTCACTGCAGCCTCTGCCTCCTGGGTTCCAGTGATTCTCCTGCCTCAGCCTCCTGGGTAGCTGGGATTACAGGCAGACGCCACCACGCCTGGCTAATTTTTGTATTTTTAGTAGAGATGGGGTTTCACCATGTTGACCAGGCTGGTCTCGAACTCCTGACCCCAGGTGATCTGCCCACCTCGGCCTCCCAAAGTGCTGAGATTACACGTGTGAGCCACCGTGCCCAGCCTAGCTAGCTAGCTACAATTCTTATAACCGTTTTACAGATGAGAAAACAGCCTTAGAGATGTTAAATAAGTTGCCCAAGGTCACATAGCTGAAAAATTGTCAGAGCTCCTTCCATTGTTTTCAGGTTTTTGAGTACAATGTAAAATTCTTGATACCTTATAAAGGTGTTACTCAATGGAATTATTTAAAATAATTTTGCTATAGTTATTATTATTTATTTTGAGACGGAATTTCGCTCTTGTTGCCCAGGCTGGAGTGCAATGGTGCGATCTTGGCTCACTGTAACTTCTGTCTCCTGGGTTCTCCTACAGTTATTATTATCTATTGCCTCCTTTTGTCCTTAAGAAAACATTCAGTGGGCTGGGCACAGTGGCTCATGCCTGTAATCCCAGCACTTTGGGAGGCCGAGGCAGGCGGATCACCTGAGGTCAGGAGTTCGACACCAGCCTAGTCAACATGGTGAAACCCCGTCTCCACTAAAAGTACAAAAATTAGCTGGGCGTGCTGGCGACCACCTGTAATCCCAGCTACTCAGGAGGCTGAAGCAGGAGAATTGCTTGAACCGGGGAGGCGGAGGTTGCAGTGAGCTGAGTTGGTGCCACTGCACTCTAGCCTGGGCGACAAGAGCGAGACTCTGTCTAAATTAAAGAACAAAACAAAACAAACAAACAAACAAAAACACTGAGTGGTAGAAGAGTAAAGGATTATTCTTATTTTTTTCAGAAGTGAAACTGGAAGTGGAATTGGACTAACTTACTGAAGACTGTATCAAGCATTATACCGTCAAGGGCATCTGGGTAGATCAAGGATATTTTAATTTGCTTAGGAACTTATTCCTCTCTGCACAACCACTTAACAGCCACGAAATTTTCTTCTCAGGCAGGAAGTAAATTCAGCTCATTCTTTTGGGTTGCATTAGTGGGAAAGTAATATCTATTTGAGTCATGTCGAATGGCAAGTACCTCATATGTGGGTAAGTGAGAGTTGCTGACCTGTGAGGTGGTTAATGCATCTGCTTGCTGGTATCTAATAGCTTTTTACTATTCAATCAACAGACACATATTGAACACCTACTGTCCATAGGACACTGTGCAGGGAATTATGGAGGTGGGGTGGGTAGAAGGCAACCCTGTCTAGGAATTGGAGGGGTGCTCATCCATGGACCACTTGTGATGTGCTGGCAACCTTCATACCTTGCCTCATCTGATCATTAAAACAGCTTCAAAAGATTGACAATATTTATGCTTACAGGTGTCAAAGGACCTGTCCAGGGTCACACAACTGGTAAGCAGCAGAGTTGCAATTGGAACCTAGAGCTCTCTGATTCCAGAGCTTAAGTTCAACATCTGTACTACACCACTTCTATCATTTAGTTTTATAATAATCTATATCCTCTTTCCAGACTATGTAAGTGATAGGAACCTAAATTCATAGATACACTAAAAATATAAATTTCATTACTATTTCATTCACTGCTGTATCTCCTGTACCTAGGACAATGCCGGGCACATAGTAGGTACCAAATGAACATTTATTGAATGAATGAATAATTGAATTATTTTTTAATCTGAGTCCCCAGGGCTTATCATGGTACCTGACATTGCATTTCTGAGGAACAGAACGATGTTTATGTTCATTTACAGGCACTTTGCCTAAATCCTGTGGAGTAGACTTCGTTTTCCTAGTTTTATAGATAAGCACATAAATCTCTGAGAGAATAAGGAGGTAGCTCTGGGTTAAATGAATTTTAGACAGAGAGGCTACCTCTGTTCACTTCTGTTCTACCATGATATTTTACCCAAAGAAACAGTGGCAATCTTCAAATGTTTTTAAGGAGGAATAAGACGATAAAATCCACATTGCAGAAGGAACCCTAGCAGCAGTGGACAAAAGGCTTCAGGATGGGAAGACAGTAGATAGGAGAAAGAGAACTATCTGATTAACAGCCCAGCTCATTTCTGGTAAGTGACTATGAGATTTAGCTCTAATAATGTTGAGCCCATTCTACAGATGAGGAACTGGAGGCTTACAAAGGTTCCATAATTTGCCCAAACTTAGAAAACTAGAAAGTGGCAGAGTCAGGATTTGGATTCCCACAGGTGAGATCTGATGAGTCTCTAGTCTCACTACTGACACCATCAAAAAGGGAAAGAAAATGTGAGGTGGAATTATGCCCAGTGCTTCCTGGAGGAGGTCACAGGGGACTCTGGTTTGGAAAGCAGAGAAGGTGACAAGGAGGGAATTCTAGACAGAGAAACTGCCAAGGTTTGTGGTCAAAAAAGGAAGCATATGTAGGGCCCAGAGGGGCTTCAGTCTGATGGGAGCAGAGTAAAAAATAGAAGATTAAAAGTGAATCCTTTTCTTACCCCTGCATGAAGATTATATTGGAATCCTCACCATGTAAGACAAGAATGCCTCATGGAAAGAGCAATGGCTTTGGTGTTAAGAGACTTGACCTCAGATCCTGATTCCCAACTTTACAGCTGTGTGTCTTTGGATAAATGACTTAATCTCCCCAACCTCAATTTTGTAGCAAGGTAAAGTATCTAATGGCTTGATGTACACAGTAAGTACTCAACAATTGTTCATTTCCCTTTATCCCTTCCTTTCACTGATGGACATGAGGGTAGGAATGCCTAGCAATTACCCTTGCATACAGATTCTAAGCTTTTAAAATAATATATTGACTTCGTGCTCTAGGTATTATCATTCTTGGACTGTGCATGTGTGCCCATCCTTTACTGAAAATCAGAGGAAGATTAATGGCAACAAGCATTCACTGAGCCTTCAGATGCCAGGTGCTCAGGAAAGCTAGTGCTTAGCACAGAAGTTGGGTGTCCTAGATGTCATCATGCAGATGTCATCAGTGGTTGCACTGACGAAGGACTGAGGCTCCTGGTCCTCCTACACCCCCTGGAATCTCAGAACTGGTCAGGGTCAGAGACCAGATAGTTCAGAGTTCTGAAACTTTATGATGATTTATCCTCCATATTTATTCACCAACTGAGCCAACGACTATGTTTCATGAACTTGAATTATAGTTTGACATAAAATATTTTTGTATTTTTTTAAAAGAAAACTTTATACCACTTGCTATAAATAGAAGGAAATTATAAAAATTAGTACAATGAAAAAAAGAGAATAAAAAGAGCCTAGGTCTTGCTCTTTTTTGAGAAAGAAAAAGAGAGCCAGAGAGAGAAAGGAAGGGAGGGAGAGAAGGAAAGAGAAAAGAAGGAAGGAAGGAAAATGGAAAGGAGGAGGGAGTACAGGCACCTAGTAGATGATAGAGAGGTGTTAAAAAATATTCTATCCCTAAAATAAGACTTTCTGTTTTTAACCAGAAAGATCAAAAGAATGAAAAGGCAAAAATCTTCATACTGTGTGATTCAGTGTTATACAGTGTCCTGTTTCTCCATTTACTTTCTAAAAACGTCTCATGAACAAAATCTATGTTTCGGAAAATGCAGAACCAGACCCACATTTTGCACATGGGAGACTGAGGTCAGGTCTGAGGATCTCCAGTTCAAGTCCAGCTGCACAGAAATGAGCTGATGCCCTCTCTGCTCCCTTTCCAAGTAAGCACAGAAGCTTAAGGGATACTTCTCTCATTTCTGCCTGTGTCATCCCATAATTATTTATTGGCAGCTTTGGGGCTTTGAGATAAAAGTCTTTTCATTATTTATAGAAGCACAGTTCTTATTATAAAAGTAACATAACCATGGCACCTCATTTGACCAAAAAAAAAAAAAGATGAAAAAGCTACCCACGATTCCACTGCTCTGGCTCATTGGTATATTTTCAGTCAGCATTTCTTTCATGCATTTATTTACATAAGTGCAACCACAATATACATACCCTTTTTTAGCATCTTGAATGGTCTTGTCCAATCTCCTGATATAATTTGTGCCTGTGCATAGCAAAAGCCTTGGGAAAGAACTGAGTTTCCTCTGTGATTACCTTCCTGTCTGTCCCTCAGTTTCTTCATTTGCAAAACACGAGAAATACTATCATACTTGCTCCCCGGGCAGTTGTAAGGGTTCTCAGAGAGGGTATATGTGAAATACTTGGAAGGATCTGACTTGTACCCACCTTTTGCACATCATCCCCTGCAGTTTCTTCCTATTTGTAGGCCTGTTGTTCGGTGTCATCAGTCTGCAAAACTCCTATCTACTTGTCAAAGCCCTATTCAGATGTGCTCTCTTACAGGAAACCTTCCCTTCTTCCTGAAATGTTCTCCTATATTATGCCTGAAGCTTATCCATGCATCTAATGTGTTTAGTACACGGACTCTAAATACACAAGTGTGATACACATATCTTTATTGGTTAAAAAATTACAGATGAAGTTAAAACTTCTGAAAGTTTTAACCACCCTTCTCCATGCCCACTAGGAAAATAACTTAGTTGTTTCCACTACTCATCTTCCAAGTTAACCACCAAGTTGATGCAGATTTATAATGTCTCTCACACAACTGTATCACACTTAACATATCATTGTCCCATTCAGTGTATGTCTCAGAAACCTAAGCATATTAGAACATATAGATTATCTATTTCTAACTACTGCTTGTCACAATTTATTTAGCTACTTCTCAACATATATGCTGCTACATCCTTGTACATGCCTTCCTAGGCAATTTTCATTTGTTTGCTTACCCACTAGTTAGACCGTGAGTCCTTTGGGGATAGGATCTACATCTTATTTATCTCAGCAGTCCTTTAATTTAGCAGAGTGCCTGTTACACACAAAATGCCCAATAAGTAGTTGGTGAATAAATATCCACCAACTTATTAAATGAATAAGGAGAAAATCAAGGGACTCCTCCAGAATCTAGACACAGAAACGAGAAGGCTTTCCTGATGTTTCTTCCCAAAACATCGACCTTGAAGATTCGGTGCATGGTTAGTTTTCCACATGGGGCATGGCCAGGGGCCCTCAGTTATTTTAGATGAGTACAGCTGCTTACAGTAAACAGACTGCCTGTCCCATTTACCAATTCTTATGCAAGTGCCCAGAGCCCTTAGGCACAGGCAAAGGGGATTTAAATAAACCTAGGAAATAAATAAATAATTGCTTCGAAATAGCCAAATGAGATACTTCCAATAAACCATTTCTCTACATGAGAGAAGGAACATGAGGGGAAAAATGCCCAAAGAAGCAAATTTATGGAGAAGCTATAAAGTTAACAGAAATAGGAGGTTTGCAGAGAAATATGCTGCTTTAGCATCCCATCTTCAGGGTATTGCTGGAGTTTTCTTTTATGAGGCAGTCATGAAGTTGGAAACATAAACAACACTTTAAATAATTATTTAGCAAGAGAGGAGCAATTTATTTGCTTAGACAAGCCTGATTGCTGCCATGATAATGTCCCTTGTTCATTTGTTCTCTCTCTCCAAGAAGAAATATTTGATAGATTGTTACAGTCTGTGCATTTACCATGGCACACCGTTACATCAGATTATTTAATGGAGGGTTCCATTTCAGGGTTGAGACAGCACTTCCTGCCTTTATTTGTGCTCTCTCTTCAACTCTGTCTTTCCTAACTAGCTCTACTGATTTCTCGGCTCTCAGCCCAGCATTATGTCCTCCAGAAAGTCCTCAGCACCATGGAGAAGTATATTGTATGGGCTATCAGCACCATGCACTGCATGTGTGAGACTGTCAGCTACACAAGACTCTGAGTCTCACTTTTGGAATTCATAAAATAGGGAGAATACTGACAGCCCCATCATAAAGTTCATGTAAAGATTAGATGTTTATAAAGTACTTGCCAATAGCCACTGCCCAAGAAATTACAGTCATAGTAACAATAATCGTTATTATACTTTTCATCACCTGATATTCTCTCTATCAAAGACACGCTGGGGTCTCTTGTCTCTATACCCACAGCATCATTGGGTATTATTATATTGCCTTCTTGTCATCTACATACCTGCATTTCCCCCCTACCTGTGCTCTTCCAGAGAGCCTACTTTCTCCATGAACTCCAACAAAATTCTGACCTTTAGTAATGTCTATGCATTTTCTCTTCTCTATTTTATTTTATCTGCACAATGAAGCTAGAGATTAAGCTGGGTAACTTTTTAACTTTCTTTAGATTCAAGAGAAAATGAAGTTCAAAGAGGCAGAGTGACTTCATCAGGGTCCCCCAGGTTTGATGAAGTCCAAGTCCTGACTGAATCTCTCTACACCACAAAATAACCTTGTTATTATCCCTTAACACACTGGCCATCTTAACTCCTTGTTTGCTAAAAGGGCAAGAGAAAACCCTATTAAAGACTGAGAATATGGCCGGGTGCAGTGGCTCATGCCTGTAATCTCAGCACTTTGAGAGGTCGAGGTGGGCAGATCACCTGAGGTCAGGAGTTTGAGACCAGCCTGGCCAGCTGGCCAAGATGGTGAAACCCTGCCTCTACTAAAAATATTTAAAAAATTAGCTGGGCGTGGCGGCAGGAGCCTGTAATCCCAGCTACTTGGGAGGCTGAGGCAGGAGAATCGCTTGAACCTGGGAGGCAGAGGATGCAGTGAGCTGAGATTGTGCCACTGCACTCCAGCCTGGGCAATAAGCGCAAAACTCCCTCTAAAAAAAAAAAAGAATATTTCATTTAGCCTGATTGGAACGAAAAGGGAGAAATGAGGTTAGCAGTAACAAACACTTACGTATCACTTACCAGGTGCCAAGCACTGTTTTAAGCACTTGACAAATGTTAGCTCACTTAATCCTAATCAAAGCCCCAGGAGTGAGCACTATTATTATCCCTATAGTATAGAGGTGGAAACAGAGACACTAAACACTTTACCAAAGTTTACACTGCCAGGAAGTGGCAGAGCTAGGATTCAAACCCAGGTGTCTGGTTCCACAGCCCGTTCTATTAACTGCCATTAACATTACAACTCCATGAAATGTACATATCAAAAATATATATCTGCATGTAAGAGAACCACTTCCTAGCTCTCTCTTGGGTTTCTGAGAATTACAGCTACTATTCTGGGAAAGGGTATTGATGAAATTTTAGTCATTAGATACTTTTCTTCTTTTCATCAGAAAACAATCCAGAATCCACATTAGCGGCTTCCAAAAGCTGATCCATGGACCTTTTTTAGTCTATAAGTTTCTATATATATATGAGATAGTATTCTCTTTCCAAGTAAGTATA
Organism: Hylobates moloch; assembly: GCF_009828535.3. NCBI lineage: Eukaryota > Metazoa > Chordata > Mammalia > Primates > Hylobatidae > Hylobates > Hylobates moloch. Next base: position 112,602,999 of record NW_026652284.1, read on the forward strand.
GGAATAAGCATATAAATATCCTATTAAAGTTAGTTCATCACCACCACATCTCCAATTGAAAATGAAAAGTGACTAGAGCTCTGCTTCCTTTGTGTTAGCTTCTAGGGAAAGCTCAAGACTCTCTCTGGCCCACTCTGAATTTCCCAATTTAACACAATGAGCAAAATAAAGTGAGAGCTCAAATTCTAACCAGATTTGTTAAGCTATTTCATTTAATAGCAGCATTCCAATATCCTTTACTTGTCTTTCCACTACCATATGCTCAGTCCCTGTGGTTCACCTGGGGCTGCACCTCTTCCAGTCCCACCAGAATTGGGCACAGGCCCCCGCCCCAGCCAATCAGCAGATTACTTCTACTCCCTGCCACAGTGATTGGCTGAAGAACAAGACCCAGCCGAATTACTTTGTTTAGAGGCAATAAAGAGACAGATGTTTGCTGGGACTGTTGGGAAAGAAGTATTTGTCTTCACTGGAATGGCTTATGGCTAGGCCATAATCCCAGGTGTGCTGGTGTGTCCAGAATTGGTGGGTTCTTGGTCTCACTGACTTCAAGAATGAAGCCGCGGACCCTCACGGTGAGTGTTACAGTTCTGAAAGATGGTGTGTCCAGAGTTTGTTCCTTCTGATGTTCAGACGTGTTCGGAGTTTCTTCCTTCTGGTGGGTTCATGGTCTTGCTGGCTTCAGGAGTGAAGCTGCAGACCTTCACGGTGAGTGTTACAGCTCTTAAGGCGGTGCGTCTGGAGTTGTTCGTTCTTCCCGTCCAGAGTTGTTCATTCCTTCCAGTGGGTTTGTGGTCTTGCTGGCCTCAGGAGTGAAGCTGCAGACCTTCGCAGTGAGTGTTACAGCTCATAAAGGCAGTGTGGACGCAAAGAGTGAGCAGCAGCAAGATTTATTGCAAAGAGCGAAAGAACAAAGCTTCCACAGTGTGGAAGGGGACCCAAGCAGGTTGCCACTGCTGGCTGGGGCAGCCTGCTTTTATTCCCTTATCTGGCCCCACCCACATCCTGCTGATGGGTCCATTTTACAGAGAGCTGATTGGTCTGTTTTACAGAGAGCTGATTGGTCCATTTTGACAGGGTGCTGATTGGTGCGTTTACAATCCCTGAGCTGGACACAAACGTTCTCTAAATCCCCACTAGATTAGCTAGACACAGAGCACTGATTGGTGCATTTACAAACCTTGAGCTAGACACAGGGTGCTGATTGGTGTGTTTACAAACTTTGAGCTAGACACAGAGTGCTGATTGGTGTATTTACAATCCTTTAGCTAGACATAAAGTTTCTCCAAGTCCCCACTAGATTAGCTAGATACAGAGGGCTGATTGGTGCATTGACAAACCTTGAGCTAGATACAGAGTGCTGATTGGTGTATTTACAATCCCTTAGCTAGACATAAAGGTTCTCCAAGTCCCCACTAGACTCAGGAGCCCAGCTGGCTTCACCTAGTGGATCCCGCACTGGGGCTGCAGGCTGAGCTGCCTGCCAGTCCCGCACCGTACGCCTGCACACTTCACCCATTGGGCGGTCGATGGGACTGGGTGCCACAGAGCAGGGGGCAGTGCTCGTCGGGGAGGCTCAGGCTATGCAGGAGCCCACAGCTGGGGGGAGGCTCGGGCATGGTGGGCTGCAGGTCCTGAGCCCTGCCCCGCGAGGAGGAAGCTGAGGGCCAGCAAGAATTCGAGCATAACGCTGGTGGGCCGGCACTGCTGGGGGACCCAGTGCACCCTCTACAGCTCCTAAGTACTAAGCCCCTCCCTGCCCAGGGCCAGTGGCACCAGCCGGCCACTCCAAGTGCGGGACCTGCCGAGCCCATGCCCACCTGGAACTTGCGCTGGCCCATGAGCGCAGTGCACAGCCCCGGTTCCCACCCACGCCTCTCCCTCCACACCTCCCTGCAAGCAGAGGGAGCCAGCTCCAGCCTCAGCCAGCCCAGAGAGGGGCTCCCACAGTGCAGCAGCAGGCTGAAGGGCTCCTCAAGCATGGTCAGAGTGGACGCCGAGGCCGAGGAGGCACTAGGAGCAAGTGAGGGTCACCAGCACATTGTCACCTCTCACTGGTAGCAGTCTTGCCTCCAGGGGAAGAGAGTCTGACAGAGAATGGAGCCTACATGGAGAAAAGCAGAGCCAAGGGACAAGGAGACAAACAGATTCCTGACAACATCACTTGAGCCTCTGGACTCAATCTGGCTGGAAGGGTCTTCAGCAATTCTTTAATGAAGAAAAATAGAAAGGCCAACCCCATGGAATATCTTCTATAAATGGGACATGTATTTAGCCCTAAGTTAATAAACTAGGAAATAGTGTGTGGTTATTATTTTATACTGTGGGGGCATAATGTATTTAAAATATTTCATAGTCTTAATTTTCTGGGTCAGGCTAAAACAAAGCTAAAGGTACCTTAAAATACAGAGTCGAATTTTGTGGGGCTCAGTGGCCTAGTTGTACAGCAGATGAACAGATTATAAAAACAATCTCTCAGGAGACTTTTGGCTCATCTGTGGACCATTTCTCTATTTCCAAGTGGATTGGGTGGACCTCGGGTTGAGACATTGGTGTCTCACAGGATGCATGGGCTCCTTCCCCAGCTCACTGGGCACTCTGTCATGGGCTGGCTCCAACCTGGCAAAACGTAATGGCTGCCCTTAAGGTACTCAAAGAGGGTCATCTCAAGCTCCCCCCTACCCACTATCTACCAAAATTTTGACAGAAGGAAACTTTATTGAGGAAGGATTTTGTGAAGTGCAGTTCATCAACTCACCCCGGTAGTCAAAGATGGACCTCCTAAACCAGATAAGATCATTAGAAAGACATGCATTTGTGGCTGGGCACCATGGCTCATGGCTCATGCCTGTAATACTGTAGTACTTTGGGAGGTCGAGGTGGGCAGGCAGATGGATCATCTGAGCTCAAGAGTTTGATACCAGCCTGGGCAACATGGTGAAACCCTGTCTCTACCAAAAATACAAAAAATTAGCTGGCGTAGTGGTGCGCATATGTGGTCCCAGCTACTCAGTAGGTTGAGATGGGAGGATTACTTGAGCCTGGGAGGTGGAGGGGGCAGTGAGCCATGAGTGCACCACTGCACTCCAATCTGGATGACAGAGTGAGACTCTGAAGAAGAAAAAAGGCATGCTTTTGTATTGCCCTCCAAAAAAGCTGCCTTCATTGAACTGCAAGAAGGGGAGCAGCATACAATGAAGGTCTGGATCAGGAAAAGCTGCAAAAAGATCCATTCACTGTGAGGCTCACCCCTTTGAAGATGCTGTGGAAGATACTACTCCTCCTGATATCATTTTAAAAGAGAACTCCTGGGAAAACTTCTGAATGGTGATGGTTTTACTGAGCAATGGGATGCTTTGTTTTTGTGGTCTCTTCCAAACATGATACTTTGTGTTTCTGATGTGTTCCTGTTGTTGTGTTGCCAGCTTAGGCAGAGAGCTTGGCTGAGCCACCTGCAGAGAAAGTGTGTCGGTCCTGGGAGGCTCACTCCTGCTACATTTAGGTTTCCATTTTAGTTTTCCTTTCAGGCTTGGCTCCCACCATTAATGTTATGTATCACTATGGGCTACTCAAGTCCTTTCTGGAACAAGGCCTCCTATAAAACAGCTCAGTAAGAGAATGCTTAAAAACATAGTTATAGAGAGACAGCTGGGCCCTGTGGGCCAGTGACAAGCAAACAGCCCTCTTGGAGAATTTTATTTCTATCTGGACCTTTATATGCCCCACTATGATCTGAAGGGTTATCATCACTATATCTAATACAAGTGGGAAGGACAGATGAAAGTATCCTTCTCTTAAGACGTCCATTAGTCCTTTCTCATCTTCTGGATCTTTCTTAGATAATTCTGTAGAATCTTTGTGTTGGTGTAGATCTCAGAGTGAGCTTGCCCTTTGTTTTTCTCCTGATGGGGAGGATCATGCCCACTATGTATGATCTCAGTTGGCATCATCTGCTGTTTCCATCATGAAGCCTCTGGGGATGCCCTTTAGTACACTCTTATTGGACAGGCCTGTGTCCGGAATTGGTTCCTTCCGGTGGGTTCTTGGTCTTGCTGACTTCAAGAATGAAGCTGCAAACCCTCATGGTGAATGTTACAGTTCTTAAAGATGGTGTGTCCAGAGTTTGTTCCTTCAGATGTTCAGATGTGTCTAGAGTTTCTTCCTTCCAGTGGGTTCGTGGTCTCGCTGACTTCAGGAGTGAAGCCACAGACCTTTGCAGTGAGTGTTACAGCTCTGAAAGGTGGCACGTCTGGAGTTGTTTGTTCCTCCCAGTGGGGTCATAGTCTCGCTAACTTCAGGAGTGAAGCCGCAGACCCTTGCAATGAGTGTTGTAGCTCATAAAGGTAGTGAGGACCCAAAGAGTGAGCAGCAGCAAGATTTATTGTGAAAAGCAAAAGAACAAAGCTTCCACAGCGCGGAAGGGGACCTGAGCCAGTTGCCGCTACTGGCTTGGGTGGCCAGCTTTGATTCCCTTATTTGGCCCCGCCCACATCCTGCTGATTGGTCCATTTTACAGAGTGCTGATTGGTCCATTTACAATCCTTTAGCTAGACATAGAGTGCTGATTGGTGCATTTTTACAGAGTGCTGATTGGTGTGTTTACAATCCTTTAGCTAGACAGAGTGCTGATTGGTGCATTTTTACAGAGTGCTGATTGGTGTGTTTACAATCCTTTAACTAGACACAGAGCGCTGACTGGTGCCTTTACAATCCTTTAGCTAGACAGGAAAATTCTCCAAGTCCCCACTCGACCCAGGAAGTCCAGCTGGCTTCACTTCTCAGATGTAGTAGTCCTCTATCCATCAGAGCATATAGACATTCAGAGAGTGACACTACTCTGGGTAAAACACTGCCCTCCTTCTCACTTTTGCCTTCATCCCCAGCTGTTAAGAGGTCACCCAATCCATTTCACCACACTCATCAGTAGAACATTTCCACCATTTCTGGAAAAGCACCTTTCCACTTCTTCAGAGAGGATTTTACAAAGGCACTTCTGCATCCCTTTTCAAAATCGACCTACCTATCCATTCAAACATGGGCATATATTTATGGAAGGTTTTCTGTGTGTCAGGAACTGTGCAAGGGAGATTAAAAACCCCACTTACTCCCCAGGAGTTTGACTTACAGCAGAAAATGAGGTTCATTTCCAAAAGGCAAGGACAGAAAGACTTGGAGATTAGATGTGGGCACTGCTCCTGGCTCTATGTCTAGCTATCAACTGTAGACAGGTCACAGTTTCTTGGCTTCAGTGACTGAGTCTATAAAATGAGGGTAATAATGATTCCTTCTCTGAGTTAAGATAAACTAACATTACTAATCACCTACTATGCACCAAGTACTGGTATGTAGGTACTGATGTTTTCCCAATATTACAAAAGAAGAAACCAAGGCACAGAGGAGACAGGCCCAAAGTCACGACACCAATAAATGTGAGCTCCAGGATTTGCACTTAGGCTATGTGACTCCAGAAATAATCTACTTTCCTGCAGCTCCTGGAACACAGTGGCCCTCAAGCACATGTGTTTGCATTTTCCCTCTGCTTCGTTTTCCTCTGCTTTATACATTTATTCTCTTCCCCTCTCCTCTCCTCAGTGTGCTTAGAGAAAAGGTCTATGAAAGACACATTGCATGTTTCTAACCATTCAGTTTTCTCTTGGATTCGTCTTCACCAGTACTAATAGCACATAGCACTCAGAGAACCCAACCATGATCGATTTTACAGTGACCTGGAAATTTCCTCCATCTATTCCTGGCCCTGGGACAGAACCTCACAAAAATTTACTGTAGAAGATAAGCTTCTCCTCTACTCTGAAAGCCCCTGGAAAATCCCATAGGCTTCATTTGTTACCCACATTCTAAAGTTCAAGTGCATAAACAGCCCAGGTGGAGAAAGCAGATGGGAGCTATTATCTATTAAGAAGATGTAGGAAGTGGGTTTGGGAAGGCCAAAGCACCTGAATCTTTAGGACTCTGCTACTAAGTGTGACTCAGTGATCAGCATCACCTGGGAACTTGTTAAAAATTCAGACTCTCAGGACTTACCCTAGACCAACTGATTTGGAATCTGCATCTAAAACTGACTCATGTGCCCATGGAAGTGTGAGCACTGCTGCTTTAGGAAGAGGTAGGAGGATGTGTGAAATGAGCAGGAAAGTGCATGTTCTCCCTATAAACTGGGGGTAGAGAGTAGATGTGCTCGACTTTACACAAATGAGTGATTGGTGAGTAAATAGTACAGAAATTACAGGGGACTTTAAGAAACATTAACAATTTAAAAATACTGCTTGCACAGACAAATTAAAAGCACAGGCAATGTATAAACTGAAGTATATCAACCTGCACCCTGAGGATGCTACTACCATGATCATGAAACTATTGGATATATTAATGTGTTTGTCATATGATATTTTGTTTATATATATTTGTCTCTTCAAGATTATGGATCTCCTTGAGGTAAAAGAGTGTATATTATTTCTCTTTGCATTCCTATAAGGCTGATAATACATGTTTTAATAATGAATGAGGCCATGTATGGTGGCTCATGCCTGTAATCTCAGTACTTTGAGAGGCCAAGGCAGGATCACTTGAGGTGAGGAGTTTGAGACCAGCCTGGCCAACATAGTGAAACCCCATCTCTACTAAAAATACAAAAATTAGCTGGGCGTGGTGGCATGCGCATGTAGTCTCAGCTATTCAGGAGGCCGAGGCAGGAGAATCACTTGAACTGTGGAGACAGAGGTTGCAATGGGCAGAGATTGCACCATTGCACTCCAGCCTGGGTGACAATGAGACTGTCTCAAAATAATAATAATTAATAAAAAAAGACTGGTTCAGCAATGGTGAAGTAAGGACTTCCTAAAGTCCTCTCTTCCATAATAGCAACAGAAAGCATAATAAACTTTTTCAGGTCTCTAAAAATTAACCACAATTTGAAACAAGCTGTTTGTTTTTAAATTGGCTGAATTGGTAAGAACAATGAGCTTTGTTGCATTTTAATTTGCTTAATCCTATTCCTCCAATGCCCCCTCCCCACCAACCTCATGATAGCCTTAAAAACCAATGGCTCCAAAAATCACAGTGAAAACAAGTAGCCTCTAAGTCTCTGGAGGAGACAGAATGGAGCTCCTTCAAAGTCCACTTCCCAGGTAGCTGTCATCAGTTGGTCTGTCTGGTGATTCCCTAAAAAAATTTCACTTGCAGGACTTGTAGATATTTGACCTGACTCAGAACTTTCCCAAAGAGGGTAGGCTTTTCCCTCAAAGAAGTTTGTTGAAAACAAGCAGTGGCAATTGTTAAACACTGCAGGTGCCTGAGCTAGCAATATGAGTTGGGGAAAATAAGAAGTTAAGCAAAAAACGTAAAAGGAAAATCTGTGCTACAGGGATTTTCCTACATATTCCTGGGAACCTAGAAGACCAAGTGCACATCTTGTCTAGGGCTGGGCACATGCCTAGAGATAAGTGCATACCCAATAAAGACCTGAGAGAGCCCTAAGCTCTCACCTTTTGATGATTTTAAGACTCTAAGTAAGATGTGAAGACAAAGATGAGTTATAAACTAGCTGCCTGAGCATTAAAGTTATGCCCTGTCATGCACACAGAGACCTTTATCAATGACTGAAAGACTTATTGGTCCCAGGAATTTAAGACAATTCCTGTCCAATAATTAGCTGACCATTAAACTAACTGAACAGAGACTTAAGTGGGCACACATGAAAAGGAATACAGACCTTACAGTATTAATTCAGAAAATTCATTTAAAAATTACATCAACAACAACGAACCCTGGGGGATCTAATTTCTAAAGTTGACACATTTTATTTAAAATGTCCAGTTTCAAAAACAATAAGCCATGCAAAGAACAAAATGTATTACCTATACCCAAGAAAAAGAAAACAAACAAACAAACCAAAAAAACAGTCAATAGAAAATTGTCAAAAAAAAATTGTCTGTGAGGAAGCCCAGATGTAGAACTTTCTAGACAAAGATTTTATGCCTACTATCTTACATATGTACAAAACACTAAAGGAAACCACATACAAGAACTAAAGAAAATATGAAAACAATGTCTTACCAAATAGGTTATATTGACAAAGATAGAATCTATATGTAAAGAAAAATAAATAAAGTGAAATGAAAAGTTCATGAGAAGTCAACATTATGCTTGAGCTGGAAGAATAAAAATAAGCCAACTTGAAGATAAATCAATTGAGATTATTCAAATTGAGGAATAAAAAGAAAAAAAGAATAAAGAAAAATGAATAGAGCCCTAGAGACCTGAGAGACACCATCAGTGTAGCAACATATGCACATGGAAGTTCCAGAGGGGAGAGGAGTTAGAGGAGGAGTCAAAAGTACTTGAAGAAATACAGCTGAAAACTTCCAAAATTTGATGAAAAATATTCATCTAAACACCCAAGAAAGTTAACTAAATCCAAGTAGATAAACTTACTGAATCAGAGCTAGATACCACATAATAAAACTCTCAATAGGCAGAAACTGGGAATTTTGAAAGCAGCAAGAGAGAAACAACTAATCATATATAAGTGGTCCTCAATAAGATTAACAGTTGATTACTTATCAGAAACCAAGGAGGCCAGAAGAGTGTAGGATGATATATTTAAAGTGCTGAAAGAAAAATATTGTAAACCAAGAATTCTGCATTTAGGAAAACTATTCTTCAAAACTGAAAGAGAAATTAGGGCATTTCCAGATTTAAAAATGAAACAAACAAACAAAAAATTTGCTGCTTGCAGACCTTCACTACAAGAAATATTGAAAGGAGTCTTTTAGGATGAAAGGAAAGGAAATTAGACAGTAAATCAAATCCACATAAGGAAATAATGACATCGGTGAAGGTAAGTACATAGTTTACAGATGGTATCTGATTTAAAAGACAACCCATGAAGAAATAATTATAAATACTTGTGAGCATGCAATGTATAAAGATACACTTTTTATGATAATGGTAGCACAAAGAAGAGAAGAGGGAATGCAGCTATATAGGAGCAAAATTTTTTTGTAAACTATTAAAATGAAATTGATATTAATCTGAACTAGATTATGGTAAATTAAAAGAATTAATTTTAATCCCCAGAAAATAACTTTAAAAAATTGTTTAAAGAAAGGAGAATTAAAGCAGTGCACTAGACAATCTATTTAATACAAAAATAGACAGTAATGAAAGAATGGAGGACCAACGAAGACATTAGACATATAGAAAACAAATAGCAAAAAGACAGATGTCAGTTTTATAATATCAGTTATTACATTAAATCTAAATTGATTAAACACTCCAATCAAAAAGAAGAATTTAGAAAAATAAGAGACACAGTTTAGGCTGGGTGCGGTGGCTCATGCCTGTAATCCCAGCACTTTGGAAGGCTGAGGCAGGCAGATCACAAAGTCAGGAGATCGAGACCATCCTGTTCAACATGGTGAAACCCCGTCGCTACTAAAAAAAATACAAAAATTAGCTGGGTGTGGTGGCACACGCCTGTAGTCCCAGCTACTCGGGAGGCTGAGACAGGAGAATCGCTCGAACCTGGGAGGTGGAGGTTGCAGTGAGCCGAGAGCATGCCACTGCCCTCCAGCCGTGTGATAGAGTGAGACTCCGTCTCAAAAAAAAAAAAAAAAAGAGAGAGAGACAGTTTAGATTTAAAAACATGAAAAGATTAAATATACACTATAGAAAAACATGTACCATCCAAATGGTAACCAATAGAGAGCTGGAGTGGCCATAATAATATCAAACAAAATAGACTTAAATACACAAATTGTTACACCAAAGGGCATTTTATAATGGTAAGAGTCAATCCATTAGAAAGGCATAACAATTATAAACATGTATGCAAGTGATAACAGAACCCCAAAATACACGAAGTAAAAAGAATCCAATTCAAGGGAGAAATACACAATTTAAAAAGAATCATTGGAGGTTTCAATATCTCATATTTAATAATGAATAGAATTACTAGGCAGAAATCGATAATGAAACAAAAGACTTATACAACAGTATAGTTAGACTAGACTAGACATAACAGACAACTATAGAACATTACACCCAACAACAGCAGAATGCACATTCTTCTCAAGTACACATGAAACATTTCCCAGAATATACCATATGTTGGATAATAAAACAGATTTCAAAAAGTTAAAATAATTGAAATAATACAATATATGTTCTCTAATCACAATGTAATAAAATTAGCAACCAAAATTAGAAATTTGAGCAATTCATAAATACATGAAAATAATAATAATACACTCCTAAATCATCAAGAAATAAAAATCACAAGGGAAATTAGAAAATACTTTGACATGAATGAAAACAAAAACACACCATATCAAAATTTATGAGATACAGCAGAACAAGCGCTTAGAGAAAAATTTACGGTTATAAATGTCTATATTCACAAAGAAGAAGTATCTCAAATAAATTACCCAAACTTCCACCTTAAGAAACTGGAAAAAGAATAGCAAATGAACTGTAAAGTAGGCAGACGAAAGAAAACAATAATGACTAGAGCAGAAATAAATGAAATAGAGAACAGAAAAACAACAGAGGAATCAATAAAACCATAAATTTATTCTTTGAAAATATCAACAAAATTCACAAGCCCTTAGCTAGAGTGACAAAGAAAAAAGAGGAGATGACTCAAGTTACTAAAATTTGGAATGAAACAGAGAACATTACTAGTGATCTTAAAGAAATAAAGAGAATTATAAGAAGATGGTATGAATAATCGTATGTCAAAAACTTAGATAACCTAGATGAAACGGACAAGTTTCTAGGAAGATACAAAGTATTAAAACTGAGTTAAAAAGAAACAGAAAATTTGAATAGACTTTAGCAAATAAAGCTATTGAATTAGTAACAATAAAACATCCTTGCTCCATGAAAAAGAGTATGATCAAATGCCTTCACTAGTGATTTCTACCAAACATTAAAAGAAGAATCAATACTAATACTTCAAAAATTATTCTCCACACCAGGAAAAAGAATATTTCCCAACTCATTTTATGAGGCTAGTATTACTCTAATAACAAAATCAGATAAAAATATCAAAATAAAAAAACTACAGACCAATATCCATTATGAATATAGATGCAAAATGCCTTAATAAAATACTAGCAAACTAATTCAATAACAAATAAAAAAGTTTATACGACATGACCAAGTGAGATTTATCCCGGTAATGCAAAGTTGATTCTATGAAATCAGTCAATGGAATGCATCACATGTTAATAGAATAAGAAACATAAAACCTCCTCTTGAGTATTTCAATAAGTAGAAAAAGCACTGACAAAACATACCACTTTTCATGAGAAAAATACTCAACAAATTAGAAATAGAAGGAAACATCTTCAATCTGATAAAAGATATCTATTTAAAACCTACAGCTAACACAGTACTTGGTGGTAAATGACTGAATGCTTTGCCCCACAAAATCAGGAACAAACAAAGCAAGAATGTCTGCTCTCACATTTCTATTCAACTTCGGACTAGAATCTAAAGTTCTACTCAGGACAATTAGGCAAGAAAAATAAATAAAAGGCATCTGAACTACAAAAGAAGAATTAAACTATTTCTGTTTGCAACTGACATGATCTTTTATACAGATAATCTCAAGGAAGTTACTAAAAAACTATTAGAACTAATAAAACAGTTTAGTAAAGTTACAAGATACAAGGTCAATATTCAAAAATGAAGTATAGCTCTATATGCTAGCAAGAAACATTCTGAAAAAATTAAATTAAGAATACAATTATATGTACAGTAGTAACAAAAACATCCCCACAGAAATAAATTTAGTAAAAGAAGTACAAGGCTTGTACCTGACAACTACAAAACATTGTTGACATTAACTTTTAAAAAGTTAAATAAATATTAAGACATCCTGTGTTCATAGACTAGAAGATTTCGTATTGTTAAGATAAAATTACTTCCCAAATTTATCTATAGAGTCAACATAATCAAATTCCTAGCTGTAGAATTTACAAAAATTGAAAACCATGATCAACTGGCTTCAATTCGATTTGTATCCTCAGTTTTCTGCCCAAACTACACAGATGGCTTTCAAATATAATGAATAGGTTGTAGAAAATTCATGATAATATTTTCTGTATTTTGTCTTCTATCTAAGCTTTGGGGCTAGAAGGGCTATGTCATTCCTACCCACAAGGAATATGAATATGTATTCATTCACCTAACAATTATTTACTAAACAAGGTTCTATGTGTCAAACTTTGTTCTATGAGCTGAGAACACAGTCATGAACAGAGTAGAAAATAAATCTTTCTTCTTGAGGAGCTTACATTCCAGTGGGGATACAGGCAATTAAAAAAATAATAAATACATAGTATGCCATATTGGGATAAGTTCTGTAGAGAACAATTAGGCTAGAAAAGAAGAAGTGGAAGAGAGGAAGAATGTCTGGTAGATGGTGAAGGAATTGGGAGTGGGTGGCTGGGGTAGGCATTAGCTGAAAAATTGCAATTCATGGTGGTATTTTCTTGCTCTCCAATCTACTCCCATCCTTGGCAATACAGCAGCCAAAATTAAGTGTTATCTGCTTGGAACCACCACAGTTTTTGTTTATCAATCAATTTCTGCTTTGATCCATCCAACACTCCATCCATCCATCCATTATCCATCCATTTAATTATTAGTCCATCCAATCCTCAGTCCATCCAAACATCCATCCAACCATCCATCCAAACATCCATCCAACCATCCATCCAAACATCCATCCATCCATCCAATCACATTCATCCTCTTACTCATTCTTTTATTATTGAGATATAATTCATATAAAATAAAATTCCCTCTTTTAAAGTGTAAAATACAGTGGCTCACAAAGTTGAGCAACCATCCCCACTATGTATTTTCAGAGCATTTTCATCACTCCAGAAAGAAACCCCATACAAATTCACTATGCTCAAAAGCCCTAATATTTAAGTCCCTACTAAGGAGGCCAGAGAAAGAAAAGAAACTGGGACTAGGAATATGCAGGCAATTCAGCTCTGTATCTGGCATTGAGAAACGTAGGGCATTGTGTGGGATATCCTGAAACCAGGATCTGTTTGGATATATTGGTTTCCTCTATGAAGACTGAGTTGCCTTCTTTTTGTTTTTTCATTGTCATGCTTCCTAGTGCAGCTGCCTTCACATGTGCCTGCCTCTCTACCCCAGTCAAGGCTGCCTGCCTCATCCAGTGGGGCTCTGCACTGCTAAATGAGCTTGCAGGATTCCACTCAGCTGTCCCATTCTCACTGCACCAATGTGGCCTGAGTCTCTCATGCATCTTTTGTTCTCTGACTGGCTCACTTCCTCATCCTCAGCTCCGGGGAGCTTCCCAAATGGTGGGGAATGTTTTGAAGCTTGGAATAGAAAGGCAATATGCAGTCTTCCCTCGGCTGGCTGCAGGAAAGAGGCAGGTGGCAGAATGTGTGGGTGGCAAGCTCAGTGGGGACCAAGCTGGCAGGAGCAGACGTGACTGAGAGGACAAGGAAGAGCAACAGCAGAGACAGTCTGTGACAGGGGTCTTTGAATTTTCTGCCCACACTGTGCATCTCCATGTTTCCAGCCTTCACCTGCACAAACCCTGGATGCTGATGCCAACACCCTGCTTGGGAATGAGGCTTCTCTGCAGGTTTGCATTCTAGGCTATAGAATAAAATTATTGCATATAGTAACAAGGCTGGAACTAGAGTGAGGTAAATGAGACACTCATTTTGGGCACAAAGTTTAAGAGGGTACTTATGCACAAATGCTCATAGCAGCATTAGTCATAATAGCCCCAAAGTGGACAACACCCAAACATCCATAAACAGATGAATGGATAAACAAAATGTGTATGTCCATATGATGAATTCTTACTTGGCAATTAAAAAGAATAAAGTACTGATACATGCTACAATGTGGGTGAACCTTGAAAGCATTATGGTCAGTGAAAGAGGTGGGACACAAATGGACAATTTCATCATATTGTACCATATGATATGATAGCATCTATGCAAACGTCCATGATAGGCAAATCTACGGAGACCAAAAGTAGATTAGAGGTTACTTTTTGATGCCACTAATTCAGGGGATGGAGGAGTGATACCCAAAGGGTATGGAGTTTCTTTTGGAGGTCATAAAATGTCTAAATTTGACTTTAGTTATGGTTAAAGAACTCTGTGAAGATAATTTTTAAAAACATTGAATTGTGCACTTTAAATGCGTGAACTGTATGGTATGTGAATTATATCTCAATAAAGATGTAAAAAACAAATTTAAAGGGCTGCCAAAGATCTCAGCAATCAAGGTAAATAATATTTTAATGCAATACCATCTCGATGAAGGTGTCAGGGAGGGCCTTAATAAGCAAGAAACCTCTGAGCTGAGCAGTTCAGAATGACAAGGTTAGGGAAAAGGCATCACAGTTAGTGGAAATAGTGTGTATAAAGGTAAAGAGGCAAGAAGGGGTAGGCCACAGTGAAGGGGTGGAATTTCTTACAGCAGCTTGCTTTTTTTTTTTTTTTTTTTTTTTTTTTTTTTACCATGATATACTCTTGAGGATGGAGACATGAGCTAAGGAGGGTGGGATCAAAAAACAGGAGGCACTTTGGGTCCCCTATGACACCATGACACTGTTACACCCGTCTTGGACAGACATAAGAGAAAAAGAAACATCTGTCTGCTTTGTTAGTTGGGTTTTCTGTTTTATATGTTGAAAACTAAGTCTAACTGAAACACCAGCACTCACCATTTACTGAGTTCTTACTATGTGACATTGATCTGCTAAATCCTTTAGATGAATTGACTCATCAATGAGTCTGTGAGTGGGTACAGCCATTGTTCTCATTTCAGTCAAGGGACCTGAAGCTCTGAGGAATTGAGCAACGGTCCCAGATTCCATGGTTACTAGGAGGTGGATCTGGAATTTAATCTCCGTCTATCTGACCCCATAGCTAAAACTCCCACCACTGCTCTGTAACTGTCTCCCACTGAATGCAATTAAGCTGGCATCACACACTCTTTCCTGTGGCTGGTGCTGGCCTCGCTGTAGTTTAGATGGTAACCTCCTGTCTGATTGCAGAAGACCACTCATCCTGGATGCTCCAGCTCTTACAGTTCTGTCCCTGGCACCTGCTTGGTAACCTATCCACTCCTAGGCAGTGATCTCAGACTTTGTGCTTTCTCTGAGCCCCCTCTTAAGGGCTGAATTCCTGGAGCCTGAATCCCATCTCTGGGCCTGGGGCCCTGATTCCCCTCGACAGGCTTATCTGATGCTGATGGCTCCACCCTACAACCCCATTACTGTCCAGTTCCCTGAAGTGTGGGCAAGTGCTGTCCCAAAGACACCGGTCCATCAGGCTACAGCTAAGGCTGCCTCCTGAGGCTGGGGCTGGATAAGCTGGTCCATTACTCAAAATAGCCAGAAGCAGACGAAGCCAAAGTCCACCTAAGCAGACTCTAAAATTTAAATCCACCTTAAGGTCCAAAGAGAAACTTGTGGACCAAAGTCAAAAGAGATAAGTGACTGCAGAAACAAAGAATGATGGGGAAAGCAAAATCAAAAAGAAGTAAAACAACCCAGAACTTTTGCAGTGGGGATGTAGAGGCTCCTTCTTCATGAGTGGCTCAGGTTTGAACAGCAGCCTCAGTGCTTGGCCAGCCTGTGGGAACATCTATGACTTCGTCTTGGGCTCCCAGTGTTGAACCTTCGCTCTGTCTCACTCCTTGGACACAGTGCATTCTTACTTGACTGAAGATCTCCAGCTCTTCGGGTCACCCTGAGCCACCTCTTGTCTCACCCTGTGATCCCAGCCTCTTTACTCCACCCAGTTCTCCTTATGTAACCTGAGAGCTTACTATGTGTTAAGCACAAAGTCCAGCACCTTCATAGTAGCTAATGTAGCCCTCACTAGGATCCAACAGGGTAAATATAATCATCCCAGCCTTGGACACTGAGGTACAGTCCAGTGACTTGCTCAAGTTGACCCAGCTAGCAAGTGGTGACATTGGGATTCAAATTCAGGTTTGTCTGCCTCTAAAACCTATGTTTTTGATCATTAGGGAGTACATGCTATTTCATTTCTATCTTCAGATCTCCCCCAGGCCAGCCACTGCATGACACACTTAGTTCCTGCCCACAGTTACTTGGCCACAGGTTGTTCAAAGGTCTGGGCTGGAGTGGCCCCAGGTAATTGTTCACTATTGAGCTGTGCAGAATAGAGACAGAGCCCCACTTCATCAGCCCCCAGCTATCTGGAGGGGCCACGTATTGGGGTCATCTCCCCAAACCCACCTGGCCATTTCTGGTTGTGAAAATACCTGTGCAGTGAGTGTAGTGGGCAGGCATGAGATGGGCCTATTGGGAGAATCGACAGGAAGAAACAGAACTTTCAGACAGACAGTGGCCTCCAGGCAGGGGTTCCTACTTGAAATCCATATCAGAATCTTCTGTAGGACTTCATAAAACACTACATGTGCCAGGAGTCCCACCCTAGAAATTCAGATGCCATGCAGGTCTGGGCAGGACAGCATTTAAGTGAATGGACAGCAGATCCCATTTGTCTGGCTTTAAATTCGTGCTCTATGTCTGTCTAGCGGAACAGCCTTGGGTAAGTTATCTCACTTATCTGTACTCAGGTTCTTCATCTGTATTTCAGGATAATAACTTACAGGGTTTTTGTGAGGGTTAAAGAAACTTAGAAAATAACCTGACCCTAAGTAAGCATGAAAGGGGGTGAGTTGTTATAATCACTTACTAGCTCTAGCTATAAAATTCTTCATAAGTTAGTTGAGAACTATGGCAAAAGGAAAAAGCAGGCATAGTAAAAAAAAAAAAAAAAAACCCAGGCTTGGGTTTAGACAGACCTGTGAGTTGTGTGACTTTGGGCAAGCCACTTAACCTCTCTGAGCCACAACTGTCCCACCTGTAAAATGGGAATAGCTAACATGCAGGGCTGCTAAAAGGACTGGTGGTAATAAAGGTACAGGTCCTGGCATAGTACCCAGCACATAGTAGGTGCTCAACAAATCACAGGTAATATTTTTAAGGCATTCTAGAATAGCAGCTTAGCTAATTTCAACTGGGTCTGGTGGTTTTAAAATTTGAGTAACCATTTATCCTCTTTGCCTAGATGAAATAGGTCCTCTGCATTTCCAAACAGGAAATTCATATTTGCTTGTAATGGCAAGGCCATCCACCATCAACCAGTATGCTTAGAACTTCAGGTGGGAAGTGTTAATGGTGCAACTTTAATTCCTTGGCAAAGAGTCTACCCATCACTCCCTGGTTTTCCCAGCACACTAAACTACAAGGGAAGGAAAAACCACGGCATTATTCACAGAACCCACTGCTTCTACAGGGTTTATTTCCTGATGTTTCTAGCTGCTCCTCCTAAGCCCTAGACAATGTCTGGGACACAGAGACAGTTGCTATGGAGATGGGGGTTTTCCCACAGGGACAGCCAATAATAACCTCTTGTTCAGAGAGGTTTACGTGTCACACACTCTGCATCAGTATGGCAGATTTTAGCAGTGAAACACGTAAATCGTTCAAATTGACGTCATAGCACACCAAGGCTGGCCCCTGTGTCTACCACTCATATAGAACTTAGCTCATCCAGTTTTAAATGGCCTCGTGTCAATCTGTCTTAAATACCCCCTCCGTTTTTTCCTCCCTAGAAAAAAGGGACGAATGAAACACCCATATACACACTTTTTGTCAGTGTGTTTTCCTCTGTCTTCATTTAAATGGTAAGCTCCTTGAACTTGGGGAATTCACCTTTCACTTCCCTCGCTTTCCTACAGTTCCCTGGTGGCAGGCAAGATAGAGCAGAGAGACTTAGGCAGCCTCCTTCAGCCATCACATAGCAGCTGTGGACCACTGCCAGGCAATTCATCTCTCAGAGCCATGGATTTCTCCGGTAAAAGGGGAGTTAAATGTAGTACCTCCGAAAGTGTAGTTACGAATGAATGATACCATTTATGCAAAGCGCCTTTCAGTTAGTAAGACCTCATTCAATGCTGTCTCAAAATCATTATTTACAGAGTCAAAGCATTTGTTGATTGACTTGATTGGTGGACACATTTCTCAGGATATGTTATTTGCAGAGGCAGAACAGAAAATTATCAAACAACGTAAATGATGGAAGACTAATAGTCTCTTGGCCACCTCAGGGGATTGAGGGAGATGTGGGTAGGGGACAAAAACCAGCATCTCTTCTAAGCTAGAAGCCAAGAGCACATCTTTTCTAGTAATATGTCACAAGTCACTCTGTAAATGAAATATTATAGTCTCTGTTTTGCAGATGGGAAAACGGGAAAAGGCTAGACAGCAAGTTCATCACAGCCTGTTTTTTAATACTTTTTGGACACTCATACTGCTAATCTCAGCCTGCCTTGCATAGGTGTGGCCAAAGGGATGAGAGGGAATGTGCTCTGTTTGGATCCAGTGCATCAAACCTGCTACACACACCTCCCCACACTCTTTCCCCTTCAGACAGAAATCAGAGGGTCCCAAAGGCCGAGAGTAGGGTTTCTCAAACCGGAACTGCATCAGAATCTCTGGAGGCCATGTGAAAGCCCAGATTTCTGGAACACACTCCAGACTTTCTGATTCAGCAGGTCTGGAGTGAAGCTGAAGAATCTTCCTGTCTAGCAAGCTTCCCAGGTGATGGTGTTGGTCCAGGAGCACAGTTGGAAAACTTCTGTTCTAGGGCATGGCAGAGCCACAAAATGAAAAGTACCTGGGTCCCTGAATCACCATACGGTGTAAAGCCTCCGACTGAGTTTCATATGTAAAAATTTTTCTTACATATCAGAAATTTCAAGATTTATTTATTTATAACTGCTAGCAGGACTCTAGAAAAGGAAGGCTAAAGAAAACATTTTCTCCATGTGAAAATGGGTGGCTTTACAGAAAAGGCTCTGAAGGGAAGGAAGGAACCCTGGGTTTCATATCCAGACCTCATCACCTCAAATCCTTCAGTAAGCACCAATACGATTTCCATTGACTGCAGTCATAATACCAAGTGCCACTTTCAAATTTCACTGAACATAAAAAAAGTGGCTATAATCCATTACTAGAAAAACTGGCAAAAAAAAATTGCCCATTTAACCAAGGCCCCTAATTATATTAAACCTTCAACATTTGAATTCAGGCATAATTATTCCTCCTGATTCCCATTGCCATTATCTCGACTCTAGGGTAAACAATGTGACTGAAAGGTATTGCCCACTTCCTCTGTGCCAGGCACTATTTAAGGTCTTTGCACGTATCCTGGCACTTAATCCTAATATGTATTTCCTGGAGGTGTTGCAATGGTTTCTGCTGACAGTTTGCAGATTAATCTTCTCAAACCAACACTTTGAACACGTCACTCTCCTAATCAAAACCTCAGGGCCTCTTTATGGCCTACAGTGCAAAGTCTAAACTACTCAGCATGATCTTAAATTCTCTCCAAAATCTCATACGTAACTACTTGTCAATTGTAAAACTCTTATTACAGTCTGCATCAGTGACTCCCAAATATTAACGTATCTGTCAGAACTCCCTAGAAGGCTGCTGAAAGGCAGATTCCCAGGCACCACTCAAATCTCCTGAAGGAAAATATTTGGTGATAGCCCAGAAATCTGCATTTTTCATAGACTATATTCTAGAACATTTTAACAAACAGCAAAAATAACCAGAAAATACAGAGATCTTCCATATATCCCTGTCCCCAAACATGCGTAGCCTCCCCCATTCTCAACATCCTTAACTAGCATGGCACAGTTGTTACAACTGATGAACCTACAGTGACACGTCATCATCACTCAGAATCTATAGTTCACATTAGGGTTCACTCCTGCTGTTGTGCATTCCACGGGCTTTGGCAAATGCATAATGACATAGATCCACCATGACAGTACCATCTAGAGTAGATATATTGATCTAAAAATCCTATGTCTTCTGCCTGTTCATCCATCCCTTCTCCCTCCCCACTTACTGATGCTCTTTTTAGTGTCTCCACGTTCTATCTCTTCTAGAATGTCATATAGTTGGAGTCATATAGTATGTAGCTTTTTCAGATTGGCTTCTTTCACTTAGTGATATGTATTTAAATTTCCTCCATGTCATTTAATGGTGTGATAGCTCTTTTTTCATTTGTTTGTTTGTTTGAGATGGAGTCTCACTCGGTCACCCAGCAGTGCGATCTTGGCTCACTGCAACCTCTGCCTCCCAGGTTCAAGAGATTCTCCTGCCTCAGCCTCCTGAGTAACTGGGAGCATGTGTCATCACACCAAGCTAGATTTTGTATTTTTAGTAGAGATGGGGTGTCACCATATTGACCAGGCTGGTCTCAAGCTCCTGATCTCAAGTAATCTGCTTGCTTCGGCCTTCCAAAGTGCTGGGATTACAGGCATGAGCCACTGCGCCGGCCAGCTCATTTCTTTCTAGTGCTAATTAGTAGTACATTGTCTGAATATGCCAACGTTTATTTATCCCCTCATCTACTGAAGAACATCTTGGTTGCTTCCAATTTTTAACTATTATAAATAAAGCTGCTATAAACATCCATGTGCAGGTTTTTGTGTGAACATCAGTATTCAGCTTCCTTGGGTAAATACCAAGGAGCACAATTGCTGGATCATATGCTAAGAATATGTTTCGTTTTGTAAGAAACTGTCAAACTGTCTTCCACAGTGGCTGTACAATTTTGCATTCCCACTAGTGAGAAATGAGAGTTCCTGTTGCTCCACATCCATGGCCCATTTGACGTTGTCAGTGCTCTGGATTATGGCCATTCTAATAAGTGTGTAGTGGCATTTTATTTTGTTTTAATTTGGATTTCCCTGATGCAATGTATGCATATATTATCATGTGGAACATCTTTTCATATACTTATTTGACACCTGCATATCTTCTTTGGTGTGGTGTCTATTAAGGTGTTTGGTCCATTTTTTAAATGAATTGGTTGTTTTCTTTGTATATTTGGACAACAGCTTTTTATCTAATATGTCTTTTGCAAATCAGACAGTCTGTGCTTGTCTTTTCGTTCTCTTGACAGTGTCTTTCTCAGAGAAGAAATGTTTCATTTTAATGAAGTCCAGCTTATCAATTATTTTTCATGGGTAATGCCTTTGGTGTTGCATTAAAAAATCATTACCATACCCAAAGTCATCTAGATTTTCTCCTGTGTTTCCTCCTGTAGTTTTGTGTTTCACATTTAGGTCTGTGATCCATTTTTAGTTAAGTTTTGTGAAGAGCATAAAGTCTGTGTCTAGATTCTATTTATGTATTTATTTTTTTTGCATGTGAATCTCTGGTTGTTTCAGCACCATTTGTTGAAAAGACTATCTTTTCTCCATTGTATTGCCTTTTCTAGAATCTGCATTTTTAATCAGCTCTCTCAGTGATTTTGGTGTATTTAGTCTAAAGATCCACACATTGAAAGACATGTTTTTTTACATATCAAGTTCTTGTTACTCATGAGCATTGAAACAACCAAGCCCCCTATTGCCAATTAGACTTCATATCAGAGAGAAATTACCGTGTAGTTTAAACCACTGCTACGACAGCTAGCATTGTCTTAACTAAGGAACAAATCTTGTCTTCCCCACTAGACTGTGGGCCTCTAAAGACAAGGGCCCAGTCTCAGTAGCCCTTACATATTTCTCACCTCCTCCTGACCTACCCTCTTTCTATGACAACCAAACTTTGTTCAAGAGCTGGTAGAGGACAGGGGCTCAAAAATATTTGTTGAAATACAATTTTTGTCTTTTTGCATTCAGCCAACAGCCAGATGGGTGGGGGTAGGGCAAAAGGATGCAGTTCCCAATCCAGACATATCTATATTACTAGAAAATTTACATTTTGATCACCAGTTCCAAAGTGATTAATTGTTGAGTAGTTTTCAAGTGGCCCATTTTCTGTGGGAACGGCTTTCTCTAACCTTCCCGCTTTCTTATTAAACACCTGCAGCTTCCCTAGGATTTCTAAGCTTTATGATTTTCCTGAAAAAAAAAATTAAGCAGACTTTATTATTCAGCTTTGCCAAAGTAATCAAAGAAAAGTTTAACTTGATGCTGCAATTAAAGCTTTGGCAATGGGCATTGACATCGCCAGACTGAAACTAGCGGTGGGGAAAAGGCTGTTTTTCTAAAAATACCAAATTAAGAATTCTCCAGTTTCCAACTACATGAAAGAGAAACTCCATATGCAGGAAGTCCTGGTCACAGGCATTTTATTGCAGAAATTGGTACTTTTTGTTTTCCTAACATGCTCATCTGAGGCTGTCCTTCTAAGAGCTGTGTGTAACAGAACGCAAAACTTGCACCACCTACCTCCTTTTATCTCTTACTCTGGACAGGACTTTGATCCTCTTTGTGCCTCAGTACCTTCATATGTAAAATAAGGAGTCTGGATTCAGGGACTGGTAACTACAGCCTATGGGCCAAATCTGGTGTGCTTCTTGCTTTTATAAATAAAGTTTTATTGGAAGACATACCCATTCCTTTAAGTATTATCTATGGCTACGTTTTTTGTTCTCTACCAAGTCAGAGCTGAGCAGTAGCAAGAGAGGCCCAGCAAGTCTGAAATATCTACTGCATGTATTTTTACAGAAATATTTGCCAGAATGGTTTTGTTACAGAAGAATATTTTTATAGAATATTTGTTTACAGAAACAACTTGCCAACCCTTGGACTGCACCATTTCGATTGTAAAAATTTAAAAGAAAGTTCACTCATTCATTTATTCATTTATACTGAATTTGTGTACTTGGGATGGGGCCCAGGGATATTTGCTTTAAGAAGTTCCATAGGAGATTTGTCTGCAGTCTGCACATTAACATTTGAGAAGTGTCGGTCCAGTCAATTGTGTTGCAGCAATTCATGAGCCTCTTAGTGACTAAGAAAAGATAAGGAGGAGTGATGTGGCTCCACATTCCAGCAAGCATGTATTGTGCCTTGATGATGTGGAAGGCTAACTCTTCTAGGCACTGCAGATACAGAAGGGACAACCTGGACAACCCCACTGCTGTCATGGAGCTCATGTTATTTCCATGAACCACTTGGGAGTCTGGGCATCGCAAGTCCTCAAGCAAGAGCCATTGCTCCAGGACTTGGGCCAGTGCCTGACACAGGGTGGGCAAGGGCAAAGGGCAAGGGCTTTGTCACTTACATTATCTAACCACAGCTTGAAACCCACATCATTGTGAAGTGGCTGACCAGAGGGCTAAATGGCCATAGGCCAAAATGAAAGCTGCCATATATTACATTGGTCAGTGCCAAGAAAAAGATGGACTTCTTCTATGAACTGCTTTGTCATATTTTATTTATTTATTTAATTTTCAAAAACACCTCTTGAACTCTGCAACCCAGCTTGTTTCCATAGTAGCCTTAGCTACCATGCATTTCACTTACAGTAACTTCCCTTAACCTACACTGTCCACTGAGACCTCCCTGCCCTTCACCCTTCCTTTTATTATCGTACTAATTAATGTTGTTGTTTTACCAGTTTGTGGCCTTCTCAAATCTATTTGGGAAAGTAAAACTTGAAAAGGAATATAATAAATGTACTGTAGTGATGACAGTGAAAGTATTCTGTAAATATTAACACTACCACCATCTCTCTACCTCCATAGCTCTCCACCCCCAGGAAGCTGATTGCCTTTCCTTTTCTGGATGTGGAAAGAAGGCTGAGTGACTCACTGCACCGTAGTGAGTCAAAGATGAAAACATGCAAATCCGGCCCTGTGACGTCTGCTGTCAGCAGTCTTGAGATTGGAATGGGCATGGTCTTTGTTATCGTCTTAACCTGGTTGATCCTTTTGTGTACCCTGTTAGATGGTAGTTCTTCTCATTTAGTATCTAAAGAAACTGACCTGACAGAGGACTCAGTTCCTGGCCTGAATGGAAGCAGAACCAAGACATTTTAACTATTCTGCCTAGAAAGTGGCTACAGACATGCCTTGCACATGTAGACTTTGCTTCCTCTCTCTTACTACGTCTGGGTAACTACTTTGGACATCATGCTTAACCTCTCTGAGTCTCAGTTTTTAAACCTGTAAAATGGAGAGAATAACATGCAAAATGCCCACTGCAGTGTCTGGGATGAAGTGGATTTACAGTAATGTGATAGTTCTCAGACCTTCCCTACCCTGCCATTGGCAGTGTTCATTGGGAGCTGCTGGGACTCCAAGGGCATGGCTGTCCATGGAAGTGAGGCTGGAATCTGGGCTGTGATCAATGAACTCACAATTGGTTCATGGGCCCACATGGCCAAAGCTACCATTTCTGTAGCCACTGTCTAGCTAGAAGAGTCAGAATGCCTGGGCTTTGCTTCAGTTCAGGCCAGGAACTGAGCCCTCTGGCAGGTCAGTTTCTGTATTAGTCCATTTTCATGCTGCTGATAAAGACATACCCGAGACTGGGAAGAAAAAGAGGTTTAATGGACTTACAGTTCCACATGGCTGGGGAGGCCTCACAATCATTATGGAAGGCAAGGAGGAGCAAATCACATCTTACATGGATGGGGGCAGGCAAAGAGAGAGAGCTTGTGCAGGGGAACTCCTCTTTCGAAAGCCATCGGATCTCGTGAGACTTATTCACTATCAAGGGAACAGCACAAAAACACCCATCCCCATAATTCAATTACCTTCCACTGGGTCCCTCCCATGACATGTGGAAATTGTGGGAGTTAAAATTCAAGATGAGATTTGGGTGGGGACACAGCCAAACCATATATTCCACCCCGGCCCCTTCCAAATCTCATGTCCTCACATTTCAAAACCAATCATGCCTTCCCAACAGTCCCCCAAAGTCTTAATTCATTTTAGCATTAACTCAAAAGTCCACAGTCCAAAGTCTCATCTGAGGCAAGGCAAGTCCCTTCCACCTATAATCCTGTAAAATCAAAAGCAATTTCCAGGTCCACGGTATAAGCTGTAGGTGGATCTACCATTCTGGGGTCTGGAGGATGGCGGCCTTCTTCTCACAACTCCACTAGGTGGTGCCCTAGTAGGAACTCTGTTTGCGGGCTCCGACCCCATATTTTCCTTCTGGAGTGCCCTAGCAGAGGTTATCCATGAGGTTACCCACCCCTGCAGCAAACTTCTGCCTGGACATCCAGGTATTTCCATACATCCTCTGAAATCTAAGTAGAGATTTACAAACCTCAGTTCTTGATTTCTGTACACCCACAGGCTCAACATCATGTGGAAGCTGCCAAGGCATGGGGCTTGCATCCTCTGAAGCCATGGCCTGAGCTGTACCTTGGCCCCTTTTAGTCATGGCTGGAGTGGCTGGAATGCAGGGCACCAAGTCCCTAGGTGGCACACAGCATGGGGACCCCGGGCCCAGCCCATGAAACCGTTTTTTCTTCCTAGGCCTCTGGGCCTGTGATGGGAGGGGCTGCCGTGAAGACCTCTGACATGCGTTGGAGACATTTTCCCCATTGTCTTGGGGATCAACATTCGACTCCTTGTTGCTTATGCAAGTTTCTACAGTGGGCTTGAATTTCTCCTCAGAAAATGGGATTTTCTTTTCTAATGTATTGTCAGGGTGCAAATTTTCCAAACTTTTATGCTCTGCTTCCCTTATAAAACTGAATGTCTTTAACAGCACGCAGTTCACCTTTTGAATGCTTTGCTGCTTACAAATTTCTTCTGCCAGATACTCTAAATCATCTCTCTCAAGTTTTAAGTTCCACAAATCTCTAGGGGTAAAATGCTGCTAGTTTCTTTGCTAAAACAATAAAAATGACCTTTGCTCCAGTTCCCAACAAATTCCTCATCTCCATCTGAGACCACCTCAACCTGGATTTCATTGTCCATATCATTTTCAGCATTTTGGTCAAAGCCATTCAACGTCTCTAGGCAGTTCCAAACTTTCTCACATTTTCCTGTCTTCTGAGCCCTCCAAACTGTTCCAAACTCTTCCTGTTACCCAGTTCCAAAGTTGCTTCCACATTTTCAGGTATCTTTTCAGCAGCACCCCACTCTACTGGTATCAATTTACTGTCTTAGCCCATTTTCATGTTGCTGATAAAGACATATCTGAGACTAGAAGGAAAAAGAGGTTTAATGGACTTACAGTTCCACGTGGCTGGGGAGGCCTCACAATCATGGTGGAAGGCAAGGAGGGGCAAGTCATATCTTACGTGGATGGTGGCAGGCAAAGAGAGAGAGCTTGTGCAGGGGAACTCCTCTTTTTAAAACCTTCAGATCTCATGAGACTTATTCACTATCACAGAGCAGCACGAGAAAGACCTGTCCCCATGATACAATTACCTCCCACTGGGTCCCTCACATGACACGTGGGAATTGTGGGAGTTACAATTCATGATGAGATTTGGGTGGGGACACAGCCAAACCATATCAGTTTCTTTATATGCTAAATGAGAATATGTACTCTCTAACAGGGTTCAACTAGCCTACCACCCCTTTCTACAGAATATAGTGCTCCCCTCCTTGAGCCTCCACTATATCTGAAACTTATTTCTATCTTGTCCATGTTATATTTCATTCATTCATCAAACAGTGATTGCATCTGATGTGACACATGCCAGGCTAGGGTCTAGACATACCTGTCGTCAAGGAACGTGACCTTCAGTGGCAGAGATATGTCAACACATAAATAAGTGAAAATTGCAAAGTTCCCAGTGGGGTGCTGGGAAGTGGGCAGCTATTAATATTTCTCTAAGAGGTGACTTCAAGCTGAGATCTGAAGGATGAGAAGGAGCCAACCTTATGGAGTGTGGGGAGGCTGAGGGGTTTCCTGCACAGGAGCCCTGAGGCCCAGAACAGAGCACAGGACTGGTCAAAGAAAGCAAAGAGGTCCAATCAGCTCAGGTGAAGGGGGAGAGGGAAGAGCAGGAGGTCACCCACCCCATGCAGGAGGTCATCTACCAAAGCAAGGTGGTGGGTTTAATTGGTAGTGAAAAAGTGGCGGGGGGGGGGGGCGCATGGGGAGGTGTCACCAGAGGGTTTTAAGTAAGGTCAGGACATAATTTTCATTTTAATAGGACCCTTTGGAATGGCATTTGTTGAGGACAGAGTAAGTATCTAACTTTTAAATGCACAATGGCCAACAGATAGTAGTCATTCAATAAATATCTAGGAAATGAAGGAACTAATAAAGAGAAAAAAGGATATATAGAAAAATGTGGAAAAATGCTTTCTAAGTTACAACACATTATAAATGTGAATGAATAATTGCTATTATTTAAAGATTATTTACATGCCCTTTCAAATCAAATAGAAGCAAACTCGATGAATTTATTGCATGATCCCTTGAGGAGAAAAAGAAAGCTATAAAATGACATAGAAAGGGGTTCCAAGCACAATCCAGTCATCATTAGCAACAGCAAAACCCCAGCCTTTGGAGGCTGGAAAGGAGTATGAGGGTCATTTGCCCCACCCTAGAGGCCCAAAACGCACCTCATGGGATCATGGGATTTTTATGAGCACCAGTGCAACCTGTTTTTTTTTTTTAGACGGAGTCTTGCTCTGTCGCCCAGGCTGGAGTGCAGTGGCATCATCTTGGCTCACTGCAAGCTCTGCCTCCCAGGTTCACACCATTCTCCTGCCTCGGCCTCCCAAGTAGCTGGGACTACAGGCACCTGCCACCATGCCCGGCTAATTTTTTGTATTTTTAGTAGAAACGGGGTTTCACCGTGTTAGCCAGGATGGTCTCAATCTCCTGACCTCATGATCCACCCACCTCGGCCTCCCAAAGTGCTGGGATTACAGGCGTGAGCCACAGTGCCGGCCAGTGCAACCTTCTATATGTGCACTCATTCCTACCAGCCTGGAGCTCTCTGTGGAATCACCTGCTGAACCCAAGTAATTAAACTAAAAGACTCCTAGTACAAACTATGATTTATTGACCACTTACTAGGGGTCGCTACACATCAAGCACTTGCACCCAGGACCTTGGGTCTTTGCACCTCATCTGATTTGCACAATAGTCTCAGTAACTGATGGGGACCACAGAATAGGCCTTTGATTCTAGGACTGCTTTTTCGGCAAAGGAGCCAAATCGTACAAGAACTCAATTTTTATTTTTATAAAAATGAAAATAATCCTAGCAGCTACATTTATTGTACCCCCAACTCAGGTTAGAAATGGTTCTGGACACTTTACGTGGTTTATCTCAAGGCTCGTGCCCACTCCAGGAGGTGGACACCCTTTGTGGGTTTTACAGAAGAGGAAATGGAGGTGCTGAGGTGTAAGTAATGCAGGAGAATTGCAGAAAGAGGAGTGACAGGGACGCTGTCAGCAGAACCACAGAAACATCCAGGGCAGCCTCTGTTCCTAACCAGGGAACTTGCTGTCAGCTGGCTTCCCCTGCCCAGCCCCTGCAATGGGCTCTGAGACTCTCTGCTTAGACATTCAGTGGTGGGAGCTCATTACCTGCCCCCACCCCCAACAAGGCAGCCCATTCTAATTCCAGGCAGCAATGGGTATTTAAAACTACTTCCTCATGTTGACTCACAATGTGTCTCCTCTCACTTCCCTGATGTATTTTTATCCTACTGTGCTCTGCGGCTGCACCTGCATTGTTTTGAAATATCATAACAATCCTCCATGGTCAGCACCATCCATCCCAAGACTGAATGCCGTGAAGAGTATGTGCCTCAGGAAGAACCAGGCAGAAGCAACTGAGTCTCCACCCCAACAACCAGAGCTAGGCAACTGTGGGAAATCATTCGACCCC
The DNA here is from genome assembly GCF_009828535.3 of Hylobates moloch. Taxonomy (NCBI): domain Eukaryota; kingdom Metazoa; phylum Chordata; class Mammalia; order Primates; family Hylobatidae; genus Hylobates; species Hylobates moloch. Next base: position 112,631,703 of record NW_026652284.1, read on the forward strand.
TTAGAGGTCATGTCCTGGTCTGTACAATGGGATAATGCCAATAATAATAACACCTATTTCAGAGCAATGCTGTGAGGCCAAGATGTCATAACGAATATGGAATGCTGAAACAGATTAACAAATGCTCCTTCAACTTTCTCATCTTCTTAGCACAGAATGAGCCCATCACATCAAAGTGACAAAAATTATGATTGAAGAAACATGCAATAAAACTGGATTAAAGATGGCAAAAACAGAATAAACAATAATTTTTTTTAAAACAAGGAAAAAGAAATTTGATTAAAACTTATTATGTACTAGACTATATACTTACCACTTTTGTGTTTTCTATGCTAAGTTTACAACCTACGAGGTAGATGCCATCAGCATCACTTCACAAATTAAAACAAAACAAAACAAAAACTGGGACTCAGAGATGTCGAACAACCTGCTGAAAGTCACACAGCTTTTAAGTAGCACATTCACACTCAGGACTCCTGACCCAAATCCAGTCCTCTTTCCACTCCCAGTCTTCTCTTTCCTCCAACATCTGTCCAAGCCCAGGTTATTATCAGTGTTTGCTCAGCCCTGGAGTAGGCACAGATCATGCTGAGCATCACAGATAGTGTGGAGGAGCTACACATTCAAGTTTGCAGAGTAAATCCTAAAAAGCCTTAGAGAAGGAACTACGAGGATGCCAAATCAATCTGAAGGAGGCCTCAGTAGACAAGGAGGCATGGGAAAGACCGGCTGGGGAGACAGATTTTTGAGCGTCTTTTCACAAAATCTAAAAATTACTAACCTTCTACATGTCAAAAGATATTTTTTTGTCAACACATGCAAGAACACCCTGCTAAGGAGCCCAAATGAGCAGATGGATGAGTTCGCAGACTCGCAGATGCTGGAGTTGGAAAAGTCCCTGCTGGCAGTCCCCAAAGGATGGCCCAGAAACCCCACCCTGCCCTAGCCCCTCACCAGGCTGAGTTCAATACCTTTCAGAGAGCCTTCAAGCTTCTGGCCTTAGACTGAATCTTGCTCTCTAGAAACCAGGTTGTTGAAGGTTTTTTCTTCTTTTTATAATGATCCCCCTGTCTCTGCTTCCTGGTCTTACCTCCCTCTCCTCAGCTTCTCCCGGCATTCCATTTGGCATTCCACAAGCATCTCACCTTCACCCCCACAGGACAGAAGGGATCATCCTTCTGTGATAGGCAGGAATTCAAGGCTACAGAGCTCAGATTCAAACAAGTCAGAAGGACACAATTACACCAAAATCTGTCCATCCTCAAGGACCGTGAGATTTCCATGGTACCACATTGCCTCTAACTAAACAGAGAATCCCCATTTTGTACTCTGGAAATTTACAACCCAGAGATGTCATGTAAATTGGTTTCACATAGGATGGTAAGACCAAAGACAAAATTAGCATACAAAAGTAGAGGCATAAATCTCAATATCATTTCTAATTTGCGCTGCAATTTGGACTGTGCTTCCTGTGGCCAAAGGAAATAAAAGAAGAAAAATGAAAAGAAAGAAACAAGATTAATCACACAATCGGTATTGTCCTCACGGAAACATATACCAGTGCTGCGTCAACACATGCTTCCTGGTACTCCTGTCTGAAAGAGCAGCTTCCTATGGGCTAGTGATCCTTGGGCAGTAAGATCAACTCTCAACTTTCCCACAACAGTTTCTTTTGATGTAAGTGGAAAGAGACCCTTGAGTCAGACCTTCCGAACACAGTTCGATGGGACTAAAAGTCCATAAGTAGGACTCTGGGGTGCTCCCACCTAAGTTAGTGATAAGAACAAGATCCACCTTCTTATTACTCCAAGTATGGCCTGAAGACCAGAAGCATCAGCATCCCTGGAGGTGTGGCTAGACAGGCAGAATTGCAGACCTCCTGGTCTAGGAATGAGAATCTGCATTTTAATGAGACCAACAGAAGGTTCCTATGCACATTCATCTTTAAGAAGTACTGCACTAGGGCAGTTGCTCTAATCAGCCCCTCCTTAAGAATTGGGGTGTTCACTAAAAATATAAATTCCAGCCTCCCCAAAAGCTAGATCCCTGGTCCTTAACCTTGACTGCACATTAGTATCAGTAGAGGGGCTTCATAAAAAAATGCAGATCCGTTGGGAGCGGTGACTCACGCCTGTAATTCCAGCACTTTGGGAGGCTGAGGCAGGCAGATCACTTGAGGTCAGGAGTTCAAGATCAGGCTGGCCAACATGGTGAATCCCCATCTCTACTAGAAATACAAAAAAAATCAGCTGGGCATGGTGGCAGATGCCTGTAATCCCAGCTACTTGAGAGGCTGAGGTAGGAGAATTGCTTGAACCTGGAAGGCAGAGTTTGCAGTGAGCCAAGATTGTGCCACTGCACTCCAGCCTGGGTGACAGAGCCAGATTCCATCTAAAAAAAAAAAATGCAGATGCTTAGACCCTAACCGCCAGTGATTCTGATTTATTAAGTATTTGATCTGGGGTGTGAGCTAGGCATCAAGATTCTAAAAGTCTCCTAGGTGATTTTACTGTGCAGCATGGTTGAGAAACCCTGGACCGGAGGATCATTGTTATGTGTAGCTCTGCTAAACAACACATGGTAAGATGTCAGTGGACACTACTGTGGTGAGACTTAGTTTAGGATCAGTTAGATCTGGGTTCCTACTTCATACGAATTCAGTGAGAATCTATGGACGCGAAGACCAAGATTTCGAATGTTTTTAAAGCTCTGCAGTGGACTCTATTGGCAGGTTGAGGATCACTGGTTAAAGCATACTGCATAGCACCTGGCACATAGTAGGTGACTTATGAATGGTAAATATTTTTTCTTAGAAGACATGATCATACACATCAACATATACACATGCACACACACGTGTATATGTATACATGTGATTATATATGTGTACATATATGCACACATACATATGCATGTAAACACAAACACACATCTATGATCGTATCTGCATATCTATATGCAGACATCAACACATACTTATGTGCACATATATGCATATATATGCATACATATATGTGTGTATGTGTATATATACGTGTGTGTGTGTGTATATATACGTGTGTGTGTGTGTGTATATATATATATATATATTTGAGATAGTTCTGGGCTTCTCAGGGGAGATCCTGGATTTGAGAAGCTTTGACAAATTCCATAAAGAATTAGCAATTAGGATATGAGTACTGATGGATAGTCAATTGTTTATTCAGCATAATTTACTGAGAACTCAACTTATGACAGACCCTCTTCCAAGTGCTGGTGATAACAGCAGCAAACAAGAAAAACCAAGTATTTGGTCCCATGGAACTTACAGTTTGTTGGGGGGAAAGACATGTAATGAACAATAAGCAAATACTCAAGATAATTTCAGAGAGAAAAATTCAGTAAAGAAGATGTTCCAGGCCACCATGATTGAAGGGGAGTCGGCTACTTTAACTTGGGTGGTTATATTAGTCCATTCTGGCACTGCTATAAAAAATATACAAGGTAGGATAACTTATAAGAAAAGAGGTTTAATTAGCTGATGGTTCTGCAAGCTGTACAAGCATGGTGCTGGCATCTGCTCAGCTTCTGGGGAGGCCTTAGGGAGCTTTTACTCATGGCAGAAAGTGAAGCAGCAGGAGCAGGCATCTCACATGGCAGGAGAAAGAGAGAGATAGAGTGGGTGCAGAGATTTGCCTCATTTTACAACAATCAGATCTCTTGAGAACTCACTCACTACAGCGGGAACAGCAACAAGCCATGACGGATCTGCCTCCATGACCCAAACACCTCCCATCAGACCCCACCTCCAACAATGAGATTACATCTTGGCATGAAGATTTAGAGGGGACATCCAAACTCTATCAGTGGTCACAGGAGACCTTTTGGTGGAGATGACATTTAAGCTGAGAGATGAGGGACAAAGGAGCCAGCCATGAGAAGATATGCAGAAAGCATATTCCAGGCAGAGGGAGCAGCTGGTGCAAAAATCAGAAGGTGGAAATGAGTTAATCATGTTCAAGGACGAATGTGATTTCATTCCTCTTTTTGTTTGCGATGTAGTTGCATTTGTCACGTAGTTGGCAGAGAACATGGTAGGAACTGAGCATAGAGAGCTATGCTGGGGCTTGTTCCACAGTTAAGTGTCACACAGTTTTGAACACAGGAGAAAGAAGCGACGCAATTCCTTTATTTTCTGAAAAAGCTTGGATTCCAGGAAGACCAGAACAAAACAATCATCAGGGTTATTGTTCAGCTTGGGGTGGGAAGAGAAAGCTGAGGGTGAGGAGCTCTCATTTATTAGGCACCACCTGTCTTCAGTGGCAGGCAGATATGACTTCATTTAATAGTCCGCATCAGCCCAGTGGATAAGATATCATTAACTCTCTTGGACGAGTTTGGAAACAGAGATTGAGGCTGAGCACCTTTTTAGCATTATACGACTAATACCATGTGCCCTTCCTTTAGGAAAGCTGTCTCCTGAAAACATGGTTAAGTGGGAACTTATAGGCAAATCTCAGGTATGCGGTGGCACTCCCCAAGAGGTGCTCTGGCACCTCAAAAGCACCTGCCCTTCCTCCTTTTCTACCTTACGCCAAGAAGGCAGCACTGAACTCCACAGAAAATTATATAGACACACAAATACACACACACATATATTATATATATATACTTGGAATACACATACACATAGAGTATGTATATATGGAATACACATATACATGGAATATGCATATATATGGAATATATATGTGTGTGTGTGTGTATATATATATATATATGAAATGAATATGGACCTACTTCATTCCATCTCCATCTCCACCTCCATCCTAGTACAGGTTTCCACATGCACAACTATAACAACCTCCGACCTAGCCCCTCCACATTCACTCAACTCCTGACTGCATGCCCACTGGCACCCCCACACCCCAGCCGCCACCATGTTTACTGCATTCTGGCAGAACTTTGCAAAGTGAGGTTCACGTTGACCTTCAGATGCTCAACACCCTGCAGTGGCTTTCCACTGCCTACGGGGTGGAGCCCCAGCTCCTGTCAAAGATCAAGGTGCTCCCTGAGCACTTCTCTTACCTCCCATCTCACTGCTCTCACTGATGGTCTTGCAACTCTGGAACTTCAACGTGACCTCTCTTCTATGGGTCTTCACACACATTCTTCCCTCTATATAAATCACCTTCCTCACATTCTTCATCTATCTCACTCCAAATCCTCCTTCATGTGGTGGCTTCAGTGTACTTACACCATGATTTTGCTAACCATACTGACCCATCACATATGCTCCCAAAGCATCGTATACCCAAAGCACCCTGTAAGACTCAACAGGGATCCCTGCTCTATCAGCATCATGAGATTAAGAACTGATTTTATCTTCCAGGCTCCAGCAGAGTTCAAAACACTATCTGCCTAAGTGAATTATGCTGTGACTTCCTGAATAGTATGGCATGAGATGATCCTCTGAGAGTTTCTCTTCCAGTCATGTATCCTATTCTCAAGTAGGTTAAAAAGAGCCATGTCCCTCTCTTGAATTTTAACAGGTGAGAAAGTTCAGTCCAATCTTCCTTTGCTCGGCTAAAGAATCACAGGGGGAGAGCAGGCCACCATATTGTTCCCAGTCCCATCTGTCCCTTTTGCTAAGTTTTGGGGGACTGAACACAATTTTGATTTTCGCATATACTCTCCAGCATCTCCCAGGCTCCCTCTTTGTCTCTTCTTCCTTCCCATAGTGCTTATCCCCCCTTGCTCTGCTCCCACCCCCTGCAACCATCTTTTTCTGTTTGCATTTTATCTCCTGCTCCTCCGTGAGAAGGATCCCATTTCTAAGACTCATGCTTTGCCAGGGCTGCTTGGCATAGAGCTGCCTTCTCCCCAAAATGACTGCCAGACCAGCTTAGGCACCAAGGCAGGTGCCACCAGCCCTCCCTTTTCCTCAGCATCAGTTGTCGAGAGCTCTGCTTCCATGAAGCTTCCAAAATAGAATTGTGCTCTGACCTCCACTTAACAGGGTTGCCCTCCTGATGGGGAAACCTGCATGTTATATGCCAGAAGCCTGGCCCAATGACCACTAGGGTGCTCAGAGGCCACAGGGTCCCAACAAAGTGTGGTGAGAAAAAAGCTGGCAGGAGGGAGCCAGGATATGAGAGAGTGAAGGAAGGAGCTCAGTGAGGGAGCAGAGAGAATCCTGGGCAGAGAGGAGAAAGGAAGATAGTGGCTGGGAGGGAATCACAGATGGGAAACGAACATACAGAGGGAATGAGGCAGAAAGGACATGAGGATCTCTCTCTCTCTCTCTCCGTGTGTGTGTGTGTGTGTGTGTGTGTGTGTGTTTGGTGGAAGATATCTATAGAAATTCTTATTGAGTATCTGCTCCATTAGTCTTAAATATCTCATCAGGACTTTCCTGAGCTGGCATTATTATTAGTTTCCATTTTCCAAAGGAGTAAATGGAGGCTCAGAGAGGCAAAAAAAAAAAATTATCTTTGGTTCTCCAGCATACAGTCCAGTATCAGGGCATAAAGTAAACTCTATTCAGCAAAGTGTTGCATGAAAAAGGAATACATGAATAGATTCAGCATGTATTATTACAGATCCTCTCCTTTTACCATTATATTTTCCTGCATTTCTCTCAACAGGAAACACACCCAAAGGAAAGACCAGCATACTAAAGTGAACAAATGTGATGTATTTGTTTCCATATGTTCTGCATTTTGCTGGCAGAGATTCCAGTGCTGGGTGGAAGGTCTTCTTCCTGGTCTCATTTGCATCATCAGCAATGGAGGTCAGCATGGCCAGCAGTCTGCTGCCTCCATGAACATCTTAGTAGATTCCTGATCCCCCTTGTCATCGGTACTCTATGCCAAGTTAAGACAATGGGAAAAGGTATCAATGACACATCATGTGGGGTTCAAACATGCTCTGAAAATACGGAGAAGTATACACATGTAGAAGGTAATTGTTTTTGCTGTTACACACTTAGTTCTATAAAATAGAAGCTGGGAATTTCTGACATCATCTTTTATAAACTGGTTCCTGATAGCACTAAGAAAACATGGTCACAAGGATTACAAGCCTGTAAGATCAAGATTGGAACCTCAATCTTTTTATTTCTATTCATTCAATTCAAACAAATATTTGTCAGGCATCTACTTTTGTGTCTGACAGATTCTGTGTTTGGCACTAGGTATATAGATGGAACTCCTGTCTTTAGAAGTCTAGAGCCAGATGAGGAACCATACATCAAACAAGGGCAAACAAAGAAGTACACGTTGAGTTACATGCTAGGAAGGAAAGAAGCGAGATGCCACAAGGAGATCCACTCTGCTGTTAATAATATACATATGTAACTAACTTGCACGTTGTGCACATGTACCCTAAAACTTAAAGTATAATAAAAAATATAATAGGGCTTGAGAATGTCTTTCTAAGGAAGTGACCCTGGGGCATGAGGAGGCAGATTCCAGATGAAGAGGAGCAAATGGTTATTCCTGGTCCAGTGACCGGGGTAAATATACCTTGTATTGTAAGTTATACCTCAGAAAGAAGAAACTCAAGAAAACACCAGATTAATTTTGATTCAATAATGACCGTTTGCTAAAACCCACTATGTGTCAGTATCTGTCTCGGGTAACATAGCTAGGAAGTGCCAAGGTGGTATTTAAATTAAGATCTGTCTGTTTGTGAAACTCCATAGATTTTTTTTTACCTACTCTTTAGACATGAGTGTCCCATGGAGAGGAGGAAAGGGGAGCAACGGTCAGCCTGCAATTGCTTGGGTTACCAGCCCAAAACAAGTCTGAAACACAGCAACCTGCATATGGGGAATTTTCTAGAGAGATTTTATAAGTATCTTTCCAAGAAAAAGAAGTTCAGGTCATATTTACTAGCCTTAGGATTAGACACTTAAAATTAGACACCTAGGGTGGTTTAGATTTTTCCTCGCCAAAACTCATGTCAAAATTTAATTGCCAATGTGACAATGTTAGGAGCTGGTGCCGTTAAGGGGTGACTAGGTCATTAACATGGATTAATGTCTTTCTCATAAGACTAAATTAGTTCTGGCAGAAATGAATTAATTCCTATGAGGGTGAGCATGCCTCTCATATTTTGCTCTCTTTGCATGCACTTGCTTGCTCTTCAACTTTTCTGCCATACTATTGAGTAGCATAAGTGCTTCACCAGATGCAGCTGCCTCATCTTAGTCTTCCCAACCTCTAGAACTATGAGTCAAAATAAACCTTGTTTCTGTGTAAATTATTCAGTCATAGGTATTTTTTGGTAGCAACATAAAATGTACTGAGGCAGAAAGTTGGTACCGATGAGTGGGATGACACCTGAAAATGTGGAAGTGGCTTTGGAACTGGGTAATGGGTTGGGGCTGAACAAATTTGGGAATAGCAGGCTGGAAAAAAGCCTGTGTTGCATGAATGGAGTATTAAGGGTGATTCTGGTGAGAGCACAGAAGACGAGAAGATTACAGAAAGTCCGGGTCTTTTTAGAGGTTGGTTAAGTGGTCATGACTAGAAAGCTGATAGAAATATGGAGAGTAAAGGCCATTTTTAATGAGATATCAGATGGAAAATGAGGAATATCTTACTGGAAACTTGTTGTATAGCCATAAAGAACTTGCATGCACTGTGTCCATGCCCTAGGGCTTTGTAGAAGGCCAAATTTAGGAGCAATGGAATAGCATATCTGGCAGAAGTTTTTAAGTAGCAAAGTGCTCAGGCTGATGTATGGTTACTTATAACTGTTCACAGCGAGCTGCTAGAAGACAGAGAAGCAAAGTGAAAAGATTTGAAAAATCCACAGCCTGACCACATGGTATAGAATAAAGAGCATCTTCAGGAGGAAATCAAGGGTGTGGCCCAGAGACTGTTTGCCAAGAAGATTAACATGGTTAGAAGGGAACTAGGTAATACTCATCAAAACTATGGGAGAAAGACCCCAAGGCATTTCAGAGATCAAGGTTGTCCCTCCCATCACATGCCCAGAAGCCTAAGAGGGCAGAATGGTTTTCTGGGATTAACCCAGGTGTTCCCAACTGGCTGACTGCCCAGGCTACCTAGGGACTCTGCTCCTCAAATTCCAGCACTGGGCCACTTGGTCACTCCAGTCATAGTTCCAGTGGCCCCAGGTGTGGCTCTTACTATCACTCTGGAATGCAAATTGCAGACCATGGTAGTGCCCATGTGGTGCTAATTCTGCAGGTGTGCAGAATGTAAGAGTTATGGAAGCATGGCTTCCTCTACCTAGATTTCAAGGGATGTTACAGAAAGCCTGTGAATCCAGGCAAAAATTTGCTTCATGGGTGGAGCCATAAAGAGCCTCCACCAGTTATACCCAATGGAAATGTAAGGTTGGGGCCACTGTCAGAGCCCCAGAATACAGCCACTAGCAGCCTGCAATGCCTGCCTAAGAAAGCCACAGACACCAGAATGTAACTCTACCCAGAGAGAGCAGCCACATGGACTGCACCCAGCAAAGCTGTAGGGGAGGAGTTACCTGAGGCCTTGGGAGCCCAGCCCCATTCCAGTGTGCTCAGGAGGCAACACATAGAGTGAAAGATTATTTGAGGGCTTTAAGATTTAATGTCCTTCCCTCTGTGTTTCAGACTTGCTTTGGGCTGTAACTCATTTCTTCCTCCCTATCTGTTCCTTTGGAGTGAGAATGTTCACCCTATGCCTGTTCTGCCATTGTATTTTAGAAGTAGACAACTTGTTTTTAATTTTACAGGCTCACAGGTGGAAGGAGCTTGCCTTGAGTCTCAGATGAGAATTTGAACTTTAGACTTTTGAGTTGGTGTTAGAATGAGTTAAGACTTTTGAGGCTACTGGGATGGATGACTTTTGCATGTGAGAAGGACATGAATTTTGGGGGTCCAAGGGAGGACTGCTATGGTTTAGATGTAATTTGTCACTGTCAAAACTTACGTTGAAATTTAATTGCCACTGTGGCAACGTTGGGAGGTAATTCTTTTTTTTTTTTTTTTTTTTTTTTTGAGACGGAGTCTCGCTCTGTCACCCAGGCTGGAGTGCAGTGGGCAGTGGCGCGATCTCGGCTCACTGCAAGCTCCACCTCCCGGGTTCGCGCCATTCTCCTGCCTCAGCCTCTCCGAGTAGCTGGGACTACAGGCGCCCGCCACCACGCCCGGCTAATTTTTTGTATTTTTAGTAGAGACGGGGTTTCACCGTGGTCTCGATCTCCTGACCTTGTGATCCGCCCGCCTCGGCCTCCCAAAGTGCTGGGATTACAAGCGTGAGCCACCGCGCCCGGCCGGTAATTCTTTTAAGAGGTGATTAGGTCATTAAGATGGATTAATGTCTTTTTCATAAGACTGGATTAGTTTTCACAGGAATGGATTAGTTCCCATCCCACCCATGAAAGTGGGTTGTTATGAGGAGAGGTTACCTCTCCCATTTTGCTCACTTTACACTAGCTTGCTCATCCTTCCACTTTTCCACCAACTGATGAAGTAGCACTAGGCCCTTGTCAGATATAGCAGCCCAATCTTGAACTTGCCAGCCTCCAGAATTATAAGCCAAAATAAACCTCTTTTCTTTGTAAATTATCCAGTCTCAGGTACTCTGTTATAGAAGCATAGAAACCAACTAAGGCAGATGTTTAGATTAAAAAATACTTTAGATACAATAACCTGATCTTTCTCCTCTAACTTTGTAATGGAAACATTTCACCATGTTATTAAAGATTTTATAGAATTATTTTACATTGCCATGTAGCAGTTCAAAGACTGGCTGAGAGTGATCACATACACAAATGAGATGCCTTCAAGGGGCAGTGTAATTTAAATGTAGGAATATAAAAGGTTTGGGTATAAAACCAAAGAGAGTGGTTAAAACTGAAGCCAAGCTGAATATGAGGCCCAACTAAAGACATTCAAGTTCAATTTGTTTTAAATTTGACAATCCAGAAATTTTACTCATAGATATGTACTCTCCAAATTGAAAACAGGTATTTAAACAAAGTTTGTACACAAATATTCATGAAAGCACTATTGGCAATAGCCAAAAGTTGAAAACAACCCAAATATCCATGAGTGGATGAATTGAGATACAAAATGTAGTCTCTCCAGATAATGGAATATTACTCAGCTATGAAAAGGAATGCACTACTGATATTTTATTCCTTGCTACAATGTGGATCAACCTTGAAATCATTATGCTAAGTGACAAGCAAGACATAAAATATGTCTGGTTTGTATGTGTGATTTTATCTATGTGAAATATCTGGAATAGATAAATCCATAGAGACAGAAAGTTGATTAGGGATTACCAGGGACTGGGGAAAAATGAGATGGGTAATAACTGCTTAATAGGTACAGGGCTTCTATTTGGGACGTCAGAAATATTTTGTCACTAGATAGAGGTGATGGTTGCACAACACTGTGCATGTAGTGCCACTGAAATGTACACTTTAAAATGGTTAATTTTATGTTATTAAAAAAACCCTCATTTTAAAAAAATTGACAAAGTCATATTTCTGGCTTTGGTCGTGGGCTGCCACCTTGTGAGCTCTAGAAACCATGATTTTGTTCACTATTTCCTTCTTCTTGCACACATAAGTTATTTTTTGCTTTCCACATTATAAACATGGCTGCAATGAACATCTTTATGCATGACATCTTTCCATATTTTGTGTTATTCCTTTAGGATAGATACTTGAAGGCAGCATTCTCAGTGTAAAATACATGGATATGTTTATGGTTTTTAATACATATTGCAAAGTGATTCCCTAATAAAATTGGATTAACGTAGCCTCCCACAAACACTACATGAGAGGTCTTAATCACCTCATTCTCATCAGCATTCCCATGTTACTCTTTATAAATTGTTTGTATGGTACAGGACACTATGAGGCATCTCATAATTTTGCCTTTGATCTTGTAAAAGTCATTTCTCAATATTGGCTTCCTTTAGGAAATTCTTCTATATAAACATGAGATGCTCTGCTGCTTTTGGACTACCTGTTCTTCACTAACTCCGTAAGTCACCCTCATCACATTTGCCCATGCTGTACCAGCTGTTTAAAATGCTTCTCCTTCCCCTCCTCTGAGCTACAAATTCATCAAGGCCAAGACTGTCATATTCCTCTATAGCTTTCTGACTCTCTGGCATCGTATTGTTTCCACATCTCTACTACCAAAGCCCTTTGTCCCTACCTCTTTCATAGGGCAACACATTGTATGGGTGTTTTTTTCTCTTATGTGTCTATTTTGTTCTCTGGATCTTGAGATCCTTCAATACAGAACCAATATTTACAAAACTAAAAGCTGAACTGACCCTACTCACATTGTCCCTGACCCACTCTTACACTGGACTCATCTATCTACCGATGTGTCCAGGACATCTCAACAGCATGGCAACATGGTCTGAATACTCAAGAGCTATTCACAGTGAAGGAAGAGTGGTATTATTTATACTATCAGATGGCAAGGCCTTGTCAATGAGACATGATTATGCTACTTGTGATACAAGTGAAAAGGTAGGAGTTCCAAGTGGCAGAACTATGGTTGGTGTTCAAGAAATTGAAGTGGATTTCAAACTGATTCTGGAAGCAAAAATGTCAACTGAGCTGCAAAGACATTGAATATAAGAGGTAGATTAAAAAATGCATCACTAAGACATGTTCTCAATTCAAGGTTATGTGGAAAGTACACAGCTGGGTCCTCATTCAACAAGAATACCCCTCAAAAAGGCTGGAGGGATAGAAAGAAGCTTTGAGCATCACTTTATGGCATGCCAATTTAAAATGCATGGATTTTAATGGTTAGCACTTCTCATACATCATTTATATGATCAATAATTTCAGTATGAAGTTTCCTATGGCTGCTGTAACAAATTACCCAAAGTTGGTGACCTAAAATCAGTATCCTTGTGCTGAAAAGAGTTGCCAGCAGAGCCAGCTCCCTATGGAAGCTCTAGGGGAGCATCCTTCCTTGTTTCTTCCAGCATCTGGTAGCTGCTGGCATTCTTTGGTTTGTGGTTGTATCATTTCAATCTCTGCACTGTTTTCTCATTGCCTTTTTCTCTTCTATCTGTGTGTCAAATTCCTCAATGTCTCTCACCTACAAGGATACATATGATTATACTTAGAGCCCACCAGGATAATCTGAGATAATCCTCCCATCTCAAGTTCCTTAACTAGCGTATCATTCACAGGTTCCATGGGTAAAGACATGGGTTTTGTTTGGCAGGGAGGGGAAGAGAGGGGATTATTCATTCTATTACAAATATATAAACGAAAATATTCTCAGTTTGCTGTAAAGTTCCAAGATAAATAGTGCATTTATATTGTTTCTCTGCCTCTTTTTTACATTACAGACTTCCCAAAGGTCAGAATGTGACCTTCTGAGTCTCTTATCCAATCTGTGACTTCATCCTTGGTAGCAAGAAGAAAAAAATCCCAAAATCTTCAAATAGAACTAAGTCCTAATGACACAATTCTACTCGCTGTCTCTTTTGTAGACTCTTCCCTGCATTTTCAGAAGGAGCTTCAATCTCCACATCTGTAGAAAAATGGTTTTGGGTACAGCAGACTTTAATTCATTTAGCTGATATCCAGTAATGTAGAGGCCAACACAAAAGCTCATCCATGAAAGTTATCTCATGTCCTTTCATATCAAATCTGAAATCCTAATAAAGAGCAGAACATTCACAATTAATACTCCTGACATGGAAAGCCTGCCCACTACTTTGATTAGTCACTAAGCTAAAATAGTTAAATTAATATCTCATATCTTATATTCCTTGAGGTCTAGCCAAAGACTAAAATCTAGTAGACAATGGAGGAGATGGGAGGGGATGAGACAAGAGAAGAAGGTGGAGGCCATTCCAGGTAGAAGCTGCTTATATGTATTGGTAAGGATGTTGTGCTTCATCTCAAGAACAATGAAAGTCACTGAACGTTGGTTTGGAGAGAGGGTTAGGGAAAGGGGTGAGACAAGACCCTAACTGTATTTTCACAAGGATTACTTTGGTTGCAGCATGGAGTTTCAAATGAATGAAGCAAGAATGGTTGGTGAGGGGACTGCACTAATCCTGACACAAAATTATGTTGGCTTGAACTAAGGGGTGGCATTGGAGATGGAGAAGTAAAGACATCAGGAAATATTTGAAGATAAAGACAAGAGGGCTTGGCGGATGTGGAGGGTGAGAAATAGGTTTCGTGGATGTTTTTAAGTTTCTGGTAGGAAAGGATGGAAGTGCCACCATGCTGAGTTAGAAAACGCTGGAAGAGGATAAGATTTTTGAGGAAAGATGTCATTACCTAAACAGCAATAACAATAAGGCAAGTGGATATTCAGGCAGGGAGCAGACACACTACTAGAAGAAATCAGTACCTGGAAGAATACTGGAGTCCTGCAAATGGGTGAGATTTCCTAGGCACAGTGTAGAAGGGACAGGCACCTCTCAGATGACAGGGGACCAACAGTTAGAGAGGAAGAAAACCAGGAGATACAGTGCCATGGAAGCCAAAAGAAGAAGAGATTTTGAGAAGTGCTGAATACTGTTGAGGTATCAAATACAATTGCGACTGGAAACTGTCCACTGGATTTAATGCCATGAAGTGAGGATCTCAGCAAAAATCATTTTTGTACAGTAAGCCAGACTAGAATGGGAGGAAAGGGAGACAGCAAATTGAGACAATAGTTTTGGGGATTCACAGCATCCAGTAATGCATATAAAGCACTCAGCACAGTAACACCTAGTAGCTGAACAATAAATGTTAATTTCCTTGCTTTCCTCATCTTAAACAACTATTGACTTTCCCTTTTGGATACTGACAGAGATGAACGCAAATGTTTCTTTTCATGGCTTTGCAAAAGTACCAATAAAAGTGATTTTCTGTCACCAAGATACAGCCTGCTGATGTGAAATATACCCAGGCTGCTTATTATTGTTGTTGTTCTCCAGGACATTGCCAATGTCAAATCATGTAAATCTATATTATCATAAAGACAATTTATTAATTGTATATCTAAAAGTGCTTAATTTATGCCTCTGCTAGACTTTTTGGACATATTTCTGAACCACATGCAACCACGCTTAGCTCAGACAATAATATTCCCAATGTTTATCCATTACTGTACTCAAGATTCATGTTATCTATTTTACTTATGATAAAATCCACATGAGATTTCACTTAGAAAAAGTAAAGGCTTTTACTATTCACACATAACCAGATGCAGAGAAGCTTTTGAGACCCCAGAGCCAAGGCCTCCAAATTGTTGGGGTGATCCATTCATTTATGCCATTTATAACTGCGTATTAGGAACCAGATGAGAACCTTATGGGACAAAATAACTTTAAAAACAGCAACATTAAGCCTGTCTTGGAATATAAAATGTAAAAAGATTACTTGGCCTCCATAAGTTGCAGACAACAGAAGAGAAATAACAAAGGAAATATCCTGCAGACTGACACAGAGCAGGAGCTCTCCATAAAGAGATTTTTAATAACTTCTGTCTCCAAAACAGCCCACCCCACCCTTATCCTATCTGAATGCCAGAAATTGTTCATTGCCCACACATTGAAGAGTTTGAATCTCTTTTTCACATATTGACTTATAATTCCCAAATGATAGGCTTCACTGACCTGTTACTACTTGAAGTGATACAGGCTAAAATAATCAAATATATAAAAGGCAGAGAAAGCTTGAGTCTCACTGGGGTGAAGAGCTCCTTGCAGATGGCTGGACCTCAAGTGTCTTGATTTCCCCACTCTCTGTAGTAGGGTATTAATAATTGATAACAGTGGTTGAATGCTTACCTATGCAGCAAGAAGCGTTCTTGAGATTTATATGCACCATCTATGTAATTCTCATCCAATCTTAGGAGTATGAGGTAAATATTATTCATCCCCACTGTGCAAATGAGGAAAAAGAGGTTCAGAGAGACGAAGTCCCGTGGTAATAATTTGAAGAGCTAGAATCCAAACCCATGGAATCTGACCACAGAGATTAAGCACATTACAAATGTTTGTGGGTGGATATATGGAAGGAAGTAGCGTATAAGTGGAGATATGGTTGAATAAATGCATGGATGGAAAGACAGCAGGATGGACCAACAGAGGAATGAATGGGTGGATGGAGAGTTGGATACATGGATATTCATCTGTCTTAGGTTCAGTAAAAAACACAAACTTCCAAGGGCACTCGTGTGGTATGATGATACATAATTGGTTTTCATCCACGGTTCCTGGCTCCTAACTCCCATAGTCCTTGTTATAATATTGGGGCACTTTGGGCCTCAGGAAACAGAATCTCTCTCTGACCTTCTTCATGTCCTTCTTTCACCTGCCCAGTGCCAGACTCTAATCTGATTGTGGATCAAAAGACCCTAATCCAGAGAGAGTCCTGCCCCATACCTAGAGGAAGGAATGCTAAACAGAGAGGCCAAGAAAAGTTTGAACAGACAAGCCTTGCTGGTGTAGATTATGCGCTTTTGGTCCAATCACATTTCCACAGGGTTGTCAATTGTGCCTATGTAGTGAAGCCTCCATAGAAAACCCAAGAGAACTGTGCTCAGGGAGCTTCCAGACAGCTGATCATGTGAAGATTTCTGGAGGGTGGCGGTACATCCAGGGAGGGCATGGAAGCTCCACACCCCTTCTCCTACACCTCACCTTACCCATCTCTTCATCTATATCCTTTGTAATATCCTTATAATAAACTGTAAATGTGTTTCCCGGAGTTCTGTGAGCTATTCTAGCAAATTAATCAAACTCAAAGAGGGGGTCATGGGAACCCCAACTGGCAACTGCTTGGTCAGAAGTTCTAGAGGTCTGAACTTGAGACTAGTGTCTGACGGGAGGCAGTTTGAGGACTGAGCCCCCAACCTATGGGACCTGACACTATCTCCAGGTAGATGGTATCAGAATTGATTTGGGGGACACCCAGCTGGTGTCTGCTGCCTGGTGTACAGGGAAAAATCCCCATACCTTTGGTCACAGAGCCAGGGAGTCCTGAAAAGGACTAGAACTGTCCTCCATCAACCACGTTAGTGAAATTAGATTCCTCATAGGTTCTGAGATTACTCCTCTAATGTTCTCTCTCAGGGTTCACTAAGGTGTTTTTTTGTTTGTTTGTTTTTATAGGGAGTCTCACTTTGTCACCCAGGCTGGAGTGCAGTGGTGTGATCTCAGCTCACCGCAACCTCTGCCTCCCGGGTTCACGCCATTCTCTTGCTTCAGCTTCCCAAGTAACTGTGTTAATGATTGTTGTGCTGTCAGAGCAGAGGAGAAACACTTTAAGAGAGTTTTTCCCTACACGACTAGAAATGATGATTGAAAGCTGACTCTTGTTCTTTAATCCAGTTTCACATGAGAATGAGTCATCAGTCCCTGCATGCTATGCTTCTTATTATGTGGTGCTGTCAGACTGTAGGGGAGGCAGGTCTTCAGACTGAGATGCAGGGGATGAGAGGGAAGGCATTGGGTGGGGAGGCGTGTCGTATCTCTTTGGGTCTTGATTACTGAAGAGTCAGTCATGACACGTGAAATAGTGTCCAGAAACTGGGTGATATGTTGTTATCTGGAAGTGGCAGCAAGCAAATCACACAGGCAAGGGTCTTGCTCGTGTATCTTGGGATTGAGCCAGGGAGTCCTGAAAAGGACTAGAACTGTCCTCCATCAACCACATTACTGAAATTAGATCCCTCATAGGTTTTGAGATTACTCCTCTAATGTTCTCTCTCAGGGTTCACTCGGTGTTTTTTTTTGTTGTTGTTTTTTTTTTTTTATATGGAGTCTCACTTTGTCACCCAAGCTAGAGAGCAGTGGTGTGATCTCAGCTCACTGCAACCTCTGCCTCCCGGGTTCACGCCATTCTCTTGCTTCAGCTTCCCAAGTAGCTGGGACCACAGGCGCCCGCCACCACGCCTGGCTAATTTTTTTGTATTTTTAGTAGAGATAGGGTTTCACTCTGTTAGCCAGGATGGTCTTGATCTCCTGACCTCGTGATCCACCAGCCTTGGCCTCCCAAAGTGCTGGGATTACAGGCGTGAGCCACCTCACCTGGCCCACTAGGTATTTTTGAAAGACAGTGTTTACCCCAGTGATGTTGGAGTGAATCAGAGGCAGGGGACTTGCAGGGGACTTGGGGTGTTGCAGACATTGTTATGAGGAGTAGGGCTTCCCCTGGGACCACCTTAAGGAGAAAAGGAGAATCAAAGAGAGAAAGAAAATCTGAGGCTAGAGTTAGGAAGAACAGAATCAAGGCTTCGTGGTCCTATAGGTCCTCTTCAGTGGGAAATTCTCATTCTGGGGCTAAACTTGGGAGATTTTGAGATTTACTTTCTTCACCCAGGGACACAACTTTCATAAGTTCATAAGTTCTTGTGGAATGTTTGGTGAGATACTCTGTATTTTGTAAGCTGCAGATGTGTAGACTTAAGGCTGACCACATTGCATCAAGCTAGTCACACTGGCAGCTGCTCACCCAGAGTGATGCCCACCCCATAGGAGTACAGATCAGATAAACTGCTAGAAAAAGGAGTACTTATCATGTTGAGCAACTATCCTAGGTCAAGCATTTTACAGAGATCCTCTCTACTACTTAAAGTTATTGGGCACTTGGCATATGCAGAACATTGAAACTGGACCCCTCCCTTACACCTTATACAAAAATTAACTCAAGATGGATTAAAGACTTAAGTGTAAAACTCAAAACTACAAAAACCCTAGAAGAAAATCTAGGCAATACCATTCAGGACATAGGCACAGGCAAAGATTTCATGACAAAAACATCAAAAGTAATTGCAACAAAGGCAAAAATTGACAAATGGGATCTAAACTAAAGAGCTTGTGCACAGCAAAAGAAACTATCATCAGAGTGAACAGACAACCTACTGTATAGGAGACAATTTTTGCAATCTGTCTATCTGACAAAGGTCTAATATACGGAATCTACAAGGAACTTACACAAATTAAAAAGTGGGCAAAGGACATAAACAGACACTTCCCAAAAGAAGACATTCATTTGGCCAAGAAACATGAAAAAATGCTCAACATCACTGATCATTAGGGAAATGCAAATCAAACCACAGTGAGATACCATATTACACCAGTCGGAATGGTGATGATTAAAAAGTCAAGAAACAACAGATGCTGGCGAGGCTGTGGAGAAATAGAAATGCTTTTACAATGTTGGTGGGAATGTTAATTAGTTCAACCACTGTGGAAGACAATGTGGCAATTCCTCAAAGACCTAGAATCAGAAATACCATTTGACCCAGCAATCCCATTAATGGGCATATACCAAAAAGAATATAAATCATTCTATTACAAAGATACATGCATGTGTATGCTCATTGCAGCACTATTCACAATAGCAAAGACACGGAATAAACCCAAATGCCCAGCAATGACAGACTGGATAAAGAAAATGTGGTACATATACACCATGGAATATGATGCAGCCATGAAAAGGAACGAGATCATGTCCTTTGCAGGGACATGGATGGAGCTGGAAGCCATTATCCTTAGCAAACTAACACAGGAACAGAAACCAAACACTGCATGTTCTCACTTATAAGTGGGAGCTGAACAGTGAAAACACATGGACACAGGGAGGGGAACAACACACACTGGGGCCTGTTGTGGGGGGTGGGAAGGGAGAGCATCAGGATAAATAACTAATGCACACGGGGCTTAATACCTAGGTGATGGGATGATAGGTGCAGCAAACCACCATGGCACACATTTACCTATGTATCAAACCTACATGTTGTGCACATGAATCCCAGAACATAAAATTAAATTACATTTTAAAAAATAATAAAGTTATTGGGCACTTGGAATGTGGCTAGTCATCTGAGGAAGTGAATTTTAAATTTTTGAATGCCACATGTGGCCGTTGCGTACCATATTGGGCAGTGCAGAATAGAACACTTCCATCATCACAGAAAATTCTCTCGGACAGTGCTGCCTTAGGGTGGCTTTTCTTTTTCTTTTTTTATTATTATACTTTAGGTTTTAGGGTACATGTGCACAATGTGCAGGTTTGTTACATATGTATCCATGTGCCATGTTGGTGTGCTGCACCCATTAACTCGTCATTTAGCATTAGGTATATCTCCTAATGCTGTACCTCCCCCCTCCCCCCACCCTACAACAGTCCCCGGAGTGTGATGTTCCCCTTCCTGTGTCCATGAGTTCTCATTGTTTAATTCCCACCTATGAGTAAGAACATGCGGTGTTTGGTTTTTTGTCCTTGCGATAGTTTACTGAGAATGATGTTTTCCAGTTTCATCCATGTCCCTACAAAGGACATGAACTCATCATTTTTTATGGCTGCATAGTATTCCATGGTGTATATGTGCCACGTTTTCTTAATCCAGTCTATCATTGTTGGACATTTGGGTTGGTTCCAACTCTTTGCTATTGTGAATAGTGTAGGGCGGCTTTTCAACGAGGTCCTGTAAATCCTGTTTTGACTGAAGAAGAAACTAAAGCTGAGATGTCAAATCATTTGCCCAGCATGACAAAAAGTGAGGGTAGCAAAGCCAGGATTTGAACTTTGGTCTTTCTGACTCCAAAGCCTCTTTTTATTTCATGACCTATTCTATCTACAACTCTGATTTCATGGACAGTGTGCTAATCAATAATTTTCCTTGTTCAAGAAGGTTTAATGTGGCTTTTCTTAGAGCCTTTCCCACTACAGCACAAATAAAAACCAACTCTATGTCATAAATGCACTCTAAATTATTTTAAATGTATATATAAATATGAATGAATCAATAATGATAGTACAGTTTACATTACAATAAGGCATAACCCTCTCTGTGGCTGAATGTGATGAAAGGTCATTTCTGCCTTGTTCACATGACAAGTGATGAAAGGTCATTTCTGCCTCGTTCACATGACAAGTCCACTGTGGATCTGAGCAGGGCTCTGCTGGAGGAGGCTACATGGCCAACTCTCCTTTCGCAGCCACCCAGACTCCCAGGCTCCTAAAGCTGCTAACCAGAACTCATGTATCAGTTCCATTCCCATTCATTAGCCAAAGCAAGTCACAGTGCACCTTAAAGGGAGGAAATAAGTGGCGAAAGCACTGATATCTTCTACAAGCTACTCATTATCTTGGCATGTGTCACTTTCTTTTAAAAGTGTGTTTTAAATTCCATGAAATCTTTCTTTGGTTGTTCAGATTCTAAAATCACAAATATTGATGCTTTTGTTCCCTTAAGAGGCTTTGTCAGGCACCCAGAGTGCAGAGTGTTCTGGCCTTTGTGTTAGAGAAGAGGAGGATGAAACAGTATGTTTCCTGTCTACAGGGGGATGCTGGCTAGTAGGGGACACACGAAGAAATCAACCATCCCAGTTTGCCTGGGACTCAGAAGTTTCCCAGAACATGGGACTCTGAGTGTTAGAAGTAGAATTCCTGGGCAAACTCCCTCTGCATTCATGGGGTATGAGATTTGATGAGCATCGTACACAAATAAACAGACCACTATACTCCTGTTTGAGAGAATTATGATGGGGAGCAAGAGATGTTTTGAAAACACAGAGACGGGCCATCTAACTGGAGAAGGTAGGGTGGGGATCCTTAATCAGGGTGTGGGGATGGAGGTTGCTGGAGGGGAAGTATGTACCAGGCAAAAGGAACTTCACACACGAATGTGTGGTGGCCAGAGAGAATGTGGCTCATTCAGAGAACTGCGAATGCTTAATTATGCCTGGTGTCTAGAATTTAACTTGAAGGTGGGGTGGGGGAGCCTTAATATACTGATTTCAGAATGTCTGGAAGATAAGTTTATGATTTACACATGTACTCGGCTGGGCACAGTGGCTCAGCCTGCAATCCCAGCAATTTGGGAGGCCAAGGCAGGTGATCACCTGAGGTCAGGAGTTTGAGACCAGCCTGGCCAACATGGTGAAAACCCATCTCTACTAAAAAAGTACAAAAATTTGCTGGGCATGGTCGTGGGCACCTGTAATCCCAGCTACTCGGAAAGCTGAGGCAGGAGAATCCTTTGAACTCAGGAGGTGGAGGTTGCAGTGAGCAGAGAAGGCGCCATTGCACTCCAGTCTGGGTGACAAGAGTGAAACCCCATCTCAGAAACAAACAAACAAAACTACTCACTTTTAATTTAATTAAAATTATTTTCAAGGGGAAATACATTCATATGACATAGAGTTTAACAGGGTCTAGAGTAGTCTGTCTCTTATTCTGCTATTTAGATAACTGTTCCCACTCCCATAGACAACCAAGGTTTTTAGTTTCTTACATATTCTTCCAGACATACTCTGAGCAGATACAAGAAAATATGCACATTTTCCCCCAAAAAACTGTTTCCCACACTAATGCTACTGGATTACACACCCTCCTACATTTGGCTTTCTTCACTTAAAAACCTAATGTGGAGGTGTTTTCAGAGCATTTGTATTCATATGAAAGCTGGATCCTTGAGCAATTCTGACAAACATCCAGGGCTGAGACCCACGGGGGATGTTTGCTATTTCATCTGTGTATCCCCTGTGCCTGGCAACATTCGCGGCAAATTCTGATGGACCGGACCAAGGGAATAAGTGAATAAATAAATAAAGTGAGAGAAGGGAAAATGAATTTCAAAAAGTGATAAGAATGGAAAAGGGGGAAGGAAGAACCCAATTAATATTTAATCCTTTGGAGGCATCTTGCCCCAAATTAAATGACATGCCCTGGTTTTGGAAAATATCACACAATTACGGAGGTGCCAGTCTGCTTCAGCCTGTAGATCCCATTGCCTCTTCCATAATCAGATACGCAACTTTTCTGAGGTCTCAACCAAGCGGTATTTTCCTGCCCTTCTGAAAAATGAAGCAATTTAAATTCTGTTTATAAGGTCACAGACTTGTGCTCAATGCCAGGCAATGATAGAAATGGTTTCCCGCTGGCAGAAAACACGTTGGCTTCTAAAGAGGCCATGTGCTCCTCTTCTCTGCTCCCTTAGAACTCCCTGGACATCTTTCTATTTTAGCACCTCTGGTGGGAGATTGACAGTATCTATTTATGTGTCTGATTCCCTGACTAGAGGAAGTCCCTGACAGAGGACAAGGATTAGGTCTCATTCATCTTTATCTCCAATAACATGCCTGCAACACAGCAAACACAGTCAATAAACAGGCCTACTGCAATGACAGGTCAATTGAAAGAATGTGCCTATTAAGGGAAAGAAAGGACAAGACAAGATAAGAATGGACCATGGATCATTCTGTCATGGGAGGTGACACCATTTTTTTTGCATTTTCCCTCCTGCTAGGGAAAGCCCTTTGCTGCCGTTTCATGTGCAGAATGTTGGAAGTGTTGGCCTCCCATATGACAGGAGTGCCCTGCACAGAGACAAGAATACATGAACTTGTTTCATGGTTTCTATTTTTATTCCTGGTAGGAAGGGCTATTTCTGTTTCAACTCTGAGCGGCTGCTAAAGGAAGGTACATTGCAGTTTTCGTTGGCTGTCAGAATGTGGCACATTTTAAAAACCAGAACCTGCTGAGAGGTGCCCCAAAAACCTTTCAGCGTTTTGAGATGGCAGCTATGTTTTCCAAAACTACCTGGGCAAGTTAGCCCCACCCAACATGCACTAAAACATAACCTTTGGGTTTTAACCCAATAAACGATGTTTTAAACTGTATCTCACGTCCTGGCCATATAAAGGGACTCCACCTGCCCAACTCTGGCAGGTTAATTCTTTTCCATGACCCCTTGTGGGCTCATCTGTAGAGGATCAGTACCACCAATCACTGCGCATGATGTGAGAATTAGGGAAGATGATGAATGAGCAGTTTGTCATGCTGAAAGCAATTACAAGGGTTCACTAGCATCAAGATGGTGATAATTATTATTAACTTAATGCCATAACAAGGGATTAAGCCAGCCAACGAAGAAAAAGAATATCATCAGTTTAGTCATTTTCCAGGTGCCTTCTGGCTGGCTAGTTTCCACTGAATCCCAAGCCCATCACGCACTCTTTAAACATACCCCACCATTCATCACTCTTCGCTTGCCTGAGGCCTTTTATTTTCTGTTCTGTGGCAGGTAAACACAGATTTCCTTCTCAAGAACCAGCGAATGTGCTCTATTTCTGATGCATAAACTCTGAATAAGTTCTCCACACTTCCAGATTCTCCACACCTCGCTCTGGCTCACCCATCCGACTGTACACCCATCTCATCATATTCCACTCCTATCAGGTCAGCACTAGCCTGTTGCTATGAAACAAACCCTGTCCACTCCAGCCACCATGCCCACCCTCCCTGCCTGTCATACCTTCTTTGTTATTTATTTACCTAGACACCCACCTAGTCAATAAGGTCCCACTCAATCCCATTACCTCCTGGAGGTAATGGGATTTTCCTGATTGTTGCAGTCCTTACTGTGCATTTTACTCTGAAATTGTAAATAATAACAGGTCCATAATTTAAAAATTAATTAAAGAAGCATTTACTGACCATCTACTAAGTGGCAACAAGGGTGAACTGAGAATGATGGTGACTAAATAGGAATACTGAACCAAGGTCTTGCTGGGTGACTGATGGGAACAGGAAGGTAAGGAAGATGAAGGAACCTAAGATGATCCCCCAGATTCTGCCCTGAGAACTGGGTGGGGTGCTGCCACTCACTGAGAAGGGGATACAGAAATGGGATCAGACTGGTGAGACGGGGATGTGAGGCAGCCGCAAGTGGAGCACATTGAGACTGAGACTGCTGTGATGCACTTAGAGAGAGGTGTCCAACAGAAAGTTGGTTCTGTGAATTTTGTAGTCCTGGAGCTCAAGAGCTCTCTGTCTACTGAAGGAAACCCACAAATAAGCCCAGAAATTATAATAGCAAGTAGTAAATCTTACAGACAAAGTGGAAACAACTGAAGGAGCCCAAAGGAAGGACAAATGCCTGGGGATATTGGGAAGCTTCTAAAGGAGGTGGCACTTGAGTGGGGCTGGAAGACGGGTCCAGGTTTAACATGTGAATGGGTAGAAAGAGCACGCCCAGATGAAGCAGCAGCATGTGCAAATGTACCGAGTGGGGATGAGGATGGGCTAGTCCAGAAGTGGCAAGCAGGTCACAGTGACTGAAGAGTAGAGGACGTGAAGGAATCCATGGCAATGAAGCTGGAGCAGATGAAAGACCTGCCAGTAACGACCTCTGGACCACATCTGACACAAAGTAGTTTACGACACTAGATATTTTACACTCAAATCCAGATTTCCTTCTTCTACTGAAAGAAAAAGGAGGGCCAGAGCTTTCATTTTCATGGTGACAATGGTCAGGCAGAGCAGTGGCTGCTGCCATTGAACAGTCAGGTCTTTCTTATTGGCCACAACTCTCAAAACAACACTTTACTCTTGATATTATTCACCTTGCCCCTGTTGGCATTTGCAGTTTGAGCCACTGCTGGAACTGGAAGACAATGCCAAGGAGTCTGGACTTATTTCCAAGGGCAACACAGGCCTGCTGAGGGCAAGGATGGTCAGGGTGGACAACATAATGAAGACATGTGGATAAGGTCATTTCTTTTGAGTTCCTTCTCCTGAAAGTGTTGACCCCAAACTAGGCCTGAATCGATGCCATCAGAATGTTCTCTGGTCTTGAAAATCAGTTTCCTGGCACTCAATTTTTCTCTCTCTCCTGCCCTGTTAACAATGCTGTATCCTAGGTGTTGAGTCATAATGACTCTACCCAATTTTACTAGGAAATCCACCCATCCCAAGACCTCTCAGCATGGTGGTCCTTTGGCCTACAGGTGCTTTGGATGTCTAGAGATGTATGTGTCTGTCCAAGAGGCAGCTGGCTGTTTTATAAGCTGCTCAGGAGAACCTATTGAATTGTATCACAATCTTCAGGCACTTCTGATCCACCACCCTCCTGGGGAGCATGCTGGGAAATGCATGACTGCTGAGAGAAGAAAGACTCAAGTCAAAGGGTAGCAGGCTTAAAATACTCCCAGCCAGAGCTATTGATCAGGCAAGAACAGGAGAGGGAAGGAGCCCAAGAGGCCGGCAGGCTGGCCCAAATTTTCTCTCAGCAGAGATCTTGCTGATCTATAGAATTTAAACCTATAAAGGCAATGAAGGAGATTTGCACCAACAGGCCCATGCTACAGCATTACTATTTAGGTGCTTATGGAACCCATTAAAACGATGATAAATCACCCATTTGCAAACCTTTTTCTTTGTACCTACTATGTCTCCCACAGTGACTCAGTTCCTGTCCTCAAAGACCTCATGATCTATTTAAAAATGTATACAACTAAACGAATCACTACAAAACAATGTGTAAAGTGCATCCATTACATATTTACCAAATGTTATGACATTCACAACTGTGGTTGGGTATTATGGAGGCTTCATGGAGAAAGGGAGAATTTGGCTGAATTTTGAGGGATGAGTAGGAATTTGGCCAAGAGGCTGAGAAGAAGGATGTCTAGGCAGAGGGAGCACTTGTGATCAGATAAAGAAAATGTTATATATATATAGATATATTTATGGTGTATATATATATACACACACACCACACATATATATATATACATCACATATATGTACATGCCACATATATATGTGTATATATGTATATATCAGCCTCCCATAAAATATTGCATAAAATATTATATGTGTTTAGATATACACACATATATACATATGTACACACAGAAAATATATGTGTATATATATATACACACATATAATATTTTACATAATATTATATGTAACATTCTTTTTATGGCTGAGTAATATGCTGCCATAAACACACACACCATAAAATATTACTCAGCCATAAAAAGAATAAAATCCTGCCTTTTGCAGCAATATGTATGGAACTGGAGGCCATTATCTTAAGTGAAATAACTTAAAAACAGAAAGTCAAATACTGCATATTCTCTCTTATAAATGGGAAATAAGCATGTACACATGGACACAGAGAATGGAATAATAGAGAGTGGAGACTCCAAAAGGTGGGAAGGTGGAAGGGAGTTAAGAATGAGAAATCACCTATTGGGTATGATGTACACTATTGGGGTGATGGTTACATAAAAGTCTAGAATTCACCACTATGTAATACATCCATGTAATGAAACTGTACTTGTACCCCCAAATCTACAGAAATGTTTAAAAATGAAATAAAATAAAATGTGGTATAGCCTAAAACAAATGAAGCTGTGCACATTTGGGGCCAGTGAGAACCGGGTCCTTGTTCTGGCCCCACCAATAACAACCATTGTAATTGGTGTCCATAGTCATCTTAACTTCACCAGGGCTCAGTTTTCTCATGTCTGAAATGTAGATAATAAGAGCAGCCCTATAGAGTTATTTAGAGCAACATTGTAACCACTTATGGCTACTTAAGTATAAATTAATTAAAGTTAAGTAAAATTTTAAGATCTAATTCCTTATTCACAATATTCACAGTACAAATGTTCAGTGGCCACATGTCCCAAGTAGGACCATATTGGACAGTGCAGCTTATAAAACATTTTCATCATTGCAGAAGCTTCCATTCGACAGTACTGATTTAGAGGATGAGACTTTTGGATATAAAAGTCATCTTGCATATTGTTTAGTATATAAACAATGTTTAATAGCATCATTATACCTATTTTTAATTATAATAATTACAGTTTGTAAAGGCCTAGCATCATAATTCTCAAAGTGTGAAATGAATGAAGGAAAGAAGGATACACAGATAAGGAAGAATTAATATCGATTGGGAAATGAGGCAATGAGGGAGTAATTGGAGGAAAGGAGGAAGGAAGGGAGAAAAGCAGGCAGGCCGATAAGTGTGCTGGTTCTTCTGCATTCGTTCCCCAGAGCCCATTTCTCTCTTTCCTGCTCTGCTCAGTGCCTAGGAGGCTGATCTCTGCAGACCACTTCATCTAAGCTCCCTGTCTGGCTGGCTTCTGATAGAGTTTGGTTAATGGAAGTGAGAAATAAAACAGTCACCAATTTGCAAAATAAAGTATGACCTGCAAAAGGGATAAACTGATCCAGCCATGACATGTAACACAAATTAGCTCAAAACATTTTTAAATACCAGCTCATTCAGTCCCACATGTTCCCAGCTAATACTACAAATTGATGTAACCATAACTCTGAACTTTTATGCTTGATAGATAAGACCACTGACCGTCCAAGAAAATTGCTTCATTCATAAATTCTGACCAATCCCTGCCCAGACAATGCATATTAAAACCATCTTATGACTAACCTTAGCCCCACAATCTTACAAGTACCTTCCCTAACTCCCCTTTTTTGAGACATTCTTGAGATTTTATTGCAGGACTACTCTTCCTTGCTTCCTTGCTTATCGTATTTAATAAATCTAGCTTGGTAAGATCACCAGTGTTCCCTGGTGGTGGTTGCTTCAACAGGAGGCAACCACAGGAGCCAGGAGAGCAGGAAGTAGGGCGAGGCATTGCTTTCCACTCTGTTTCAGTACTGACTCTGGCTGTAGCTGTACCTGCCCAACCCCCAACTGTAGCTTCTGCTTGGGGGCCCCTCTTTTATGAACTCCAACAACATGTCTTCCTCCTCTTGTCCCTTCAATCTGGGGGCAGTAATAGAGTTTGAAATTGCTAGCTTCTGGCTGCTTCAATATTCCTCATTTGTTCCCTTATCCTTGCCCATTTTCTACACAACTTCCCCTCATTAAGGAGTATTTCGGGGGTTTTTTTTGTTTGTTTTGTTTGTTTGTTTTGTTTTGTTTTGTTTTTTAATGTGTGGGCAAATTGAGTTTCTGAATAACAGATAGTGCAACTTATTATTTATTGTCAAGCAGTGTGCTAAGCTCCCTTCCCTGGGTATCTTCTTAGACACACGCATGATAGGCACTCAACCCCAATTTACAGATGCAGAAACCTAATTCATCAGGTTAGGCAACTCACCCAAGGCCATGTCAATCAATGTTTAGTGTGGGAACATAGACCTTTCAAATTCAGACATCTGTGTGCTTTCTACTACTCTGGACTGAACTCAAACATGGGTGTTGGAAAAATGGTTCTCTCCTTCTCTCAAATAAATGTTCTGTTAGCTCCTGGAGGTTGTTCTCAGTGTTTATGTTTTTGTTTTCTTCTCCCTCTCCCAATCCTGGTAACATTCTGACTTTGCATTAAGCTTTTACAACTTCCCCTCAAGAAGTAACGTATCTTCTTTACTCCCTCTAAGAAAAAATTGGCCAAAAAATCATCTGCTGTCCTTGCAGATCTCTGATCATCCATCTCTGGCTTTAGCCTTCGAAGATACCAATGTCCTGAAACCCAGCATCACAGAGACCAGATGATGACTTTTAAGGAGGATGGGGTGCCACCCCGGAAACCTCAAATGGATCTTCCTATCCAATTCACAAATCTACTTCCCAGCAGTGTGTCCATAGGTGTAGCACAGCTAAATTGCATCAGTATATACACATTTAAATTTATACAAAAGGGACAACACTATAGGAAGCAGGCAAGCTAGCAAGAGTCAGTAAGAATTGGAAGTTAGTGTAAAGGATAGCAAAATCTTCCTCGAAGGATGCAGCAGGAAACTTAGAAAGATCAATATTTAGGGGAGAATCTCTTGAGTAATAGTCCTTAATTATGCAAACACACAAATCATTTCTGGGAGAAAAGTAATGGAATATTCCCTAGCTTAACAAAGGCAGACTCTTGACAGCATTTTTTTATATCTTAAGTTGAGAGGTGGTGGAAGAATCCACGTAAGGAGTTTTTGGGGATTCTAGATGGGAACAGACCAAGACAGAATACAAAGTGACTCAGAAGTTGTGGGAGTCTTGGCTAGTGACATTAATTTAATACCTAGGCCACAGAGTTTGGGGGTAAAAGCTGGTCCCATCATTACTTATAGCTGAGGCTGATTCAGCCACCTAGCCATGGAATTCTTTACCAAGAAATGACTGAGCATATAAAGCTGAAATCAAAGAGATGAAAACTTGGAGCCTGAGTTTGTGGTACCTTGGGAGCAAGTGTTAGAATCTGGGCCAAAAGTAGCTGCAGTGCAGGGGAAATAAGCAGCCACTGAACTGTGCAGGACCTGTGTTCAACAGTGACACCATGTGGCAGTGAGACAAGAGTGGACTAAGTACATTTTCCAATTTTCTTCAAAGGAGCATTAAAAGCAAGACTGGCTCCTGTTTTGCACTATGTAAGCCCCTTAAGTTTGTGGCTTATTCAAGAGGGAGCTACTGGTCACCCCAATGATAAGTCATAAACTGGAAAAGTAGAGGTGAAGTAAGCTACAACAACAACATTGAGAAACGTGGGGCTTAGTTCTTGGGTTGTAACTTGCTGTGCGTGACTTAGGCCGAATCACTTCATTTCTCTTGGCTTTATCATTTCATCTTTAAAAAGAGCCTTTCTAGATCCAAGACTTCCCAGGGGACCATGAGCTCCATAACAATAGAGACAAAGTTTTGTTCCCTGCAGTATCCCCAGAGCCCAGTGGACAGCACAAAGTACTCACTCATAAGTGTTTGTTTAATTGAATCAGATTAATGATCTCAGGCATGAACTATTCCCCAACAAGCTTAGCCTTGAGGCAAATGCAAAAGAAAAACCAGATTTGGGCCAGGATATGGGTCACTAAAGGAGTCACAGTAGTGCTGAGTTCATGGAAGATGGATGATAAATGTTCATCCCATTCATATCAGAAGATTAGAAAGGTTATATGACTCGGGGAGTCACACAGCTCCCCACACTTCCATAGGGTTCTCTTTATGTTCCCTGGTGACAGAAATGTGTTCACCAGCTTCTTTTCCTTTTGGGCCAGCTGTCTCATCCTCTGGTCCCCGGAGGATGGCAACCCTTGCCTCCTGTCCCAGAAACAGGCACTAAAGCTTCCTAGGGCTTCTCTGAGAGTTTTCAGCATCAGGCCCAGCAGGGAGCTGCAGGCAGGGAGAAAGAACAAAAAAGTAAATATCTCCTATCTCACGGGGCTCACAGCAGAAGCCTTCCCAGGTTTGAGGTTGAATAAAAACGGAGCTGGGCTATGAGGTTCCACCTGACTTTGAGTCTAGGTCCCTCTCCTCCTCCATGGGCTCCCGAGTCCACTGGCTTTCTTCTCTATCAGTAGCTCCAACTGCAACCCTGCCCTCCCGAAGCCTGAACAAGTGAGAAAGAGAGAGCAGATAAAGAGGCCAGGCAGAATCTACAGTGACATGTACCATTAGAGAGGGATGGATGGAGGGCAGGGGGAGCCCAGAGAAGAAGATAACAAACTCAGCCTGTAGGGGAAAGGCTTGACAAGGGACCTGGATCTGGAGGCAATAGAAGCATTGAGGAGCTAAGATGCCATATCAGTGGGAAGTACAACAGCAAAAAGAAAAGCCATGTTCTCAAAGTTATTTATTATGCTTCACGTGAGGGGCATACGTGAGGGAAATCAGACACTGTGATTCAATGACTGCATGCGTTTGTTTTTCTAATTATTATTATTATCATCAAGGGGAGCAATAATACCACAAAGGGTAAGATTTGTCAAGCGCTGACACTGGGGCAGCCACTGTGATTGACCTGGTTTATTTGCTCATGTAATTCTCACAATAACCCCATGACAGAAGAATGTTATCATCCCCACTTTAACAATGGAGATACTGAGGATCAGATGGGTTAAGTAAACTGCCTGACCTCCCACAGCTAGAAAGTGGCAGAACTAGAATTCCAGACCAGGTCATTCTGACTCCAGAGTCTAAATTGTTGCTATTTGTGATGGTTAATACTGAGCGTCAGCTTGTTTGGATTGAAGGATGAAAATTATTGTTCCTGGGTGTGTCTGTGAGGGTGTTGCCAAAGGAGATTAACATTTGAGTCAGTGGACTGGGAAAGGCAGACCCACCCTCAGTCTGGGTGGGCACAATCTAATCATTTGCTAGCTCGGCTAGAATAAAGGCAGGCAGAAGACCATGAAAAGACTAGACTGGTTTAGACTTCTGACCTGTATCGTTCTCCCATGCTGGATGCTTCCTGCCTTTGAACATCAGATGCCAAGTTCTTCAGCTTTGGGACTTGGACTGGCTTTGTGTGAGTGAATACTCCTTAATATATACTCCTTAATAATGTCCACTTTATATTTACATCTATCCGATTAGTTCTGTCCCTCTAGAGAACCGTAATACACTATTATTATCTCCTGCTGCTCATTAATTCATTATTCCACAAATATTTATTAAGCACCTACTGCATGCCAGGGGCTATTCTGTGCCTTATTATGCTGATTTATTGACATTTGAGTTAGAGGCAAATTTCCAGGGGCACAGCTACTGTATGGAGCATTATGCACACTGGAAGATATATGTGAGCTAGTGAATGGCTCAACTCTCTTTCAGGACCAGCACCTCAAACACACTGGACTACATCCATGAGTGTGCCCCAGAAAATGAGACACCTCCCAGCATTGCTGACAAGCAAGCTGCAACATCAAATAGCAAGGACCACACACAAGAAATCCCCTCACCACATGCCAGCTAAAAGAATGAACTAGTAACTGCATGACAAGGATTTCACCAACACAGAACTGGGTTGAAGAAGCTGATGAAGACAGGACAAATCCCCATCCCTTTAATCACACAATCTTACAAACTGGTCCCCTCTGTGAGAGTTTGAATCCCAGCTGTCTTGGAGAGAACTCTGAGCTGTGAAACACTAAACTTGGAAGGGCCCTAGACATCTTTGAGACTTTCCCAAATGTCAGTTGATCAGATACCCCGTCACCATCTTTGCTTTGTTTAGGCATGACTCATACTATTAATTTCTTTAGGTATTGTTTTAAATCAACTTTCTTTTCCACTTCAATCCAATTACAGCGTAAGAGAAGGAGACTTTATATCATGACCTTTAATAGGAAAGCCAGATCCCCTCATATAAATAGGTTACCATATGAATAGATCTACTGGCCTCAGAATGTGACTGAGTTCAAAGCAATTTAATAAATCTCCGTGTACCCCATATTCAAGGGAGGACACTGACCAGCTGAGTGGGAATGAGCCCTGCTCAGATCCCTGGGTGGCTGCTGCTTTACTGGGACTGGCCATGCAGACCCAGGATGCTTTCACTGCTGTTTTACTGCTTGGTAGCTGCCTGGTGTATTTATTAGCCAATAGTTTGTGTGAATAGCTGTGCAACCTCAGGTCCATCTCCATTTAACATAAAGATCCCCCAGGTCCTCTTTCCATTGCAGGTTTCTCTGTCTTTCTGAGCATGAATCTATTGACCACGGCTTCTTAAGACTCCTCTCACTGCAGTCTCCATGAGAAATGCAGGAGTGCGGGGCAAAGTGCCCCCCACCCTGGGAGGACCTGGGCAAGGGTAACCTACAGGAGGAGAGGTGGGGTGGGCAGCAGAGGACGAGTTCCACTGCCTGGGCTGGACTTCCACTTCCACTTCTGTGACTGACTGAGATGATACTGCCCTCCCTGTAAAATGAGCCGTCAAAGAGCGCACGTGCTTCTCAACGTGGGACTGGGCACCACAGGTGGCACCACAGGTGACTGGAGGCCTTCACAGCTGAACATCTTAAATATGTTTAAGTTAAAGTCATCACTCCACCCCTAGAACATCTGGAATCCTAAAAGTGGTATGTGAGCTGAGTGGTCTCTGTTTTTAAAAGGATTAAAAGCGAATTTGCCAAACTATATCCGAATAAATCTTGGAAAGGATTCTTTGAAAAATTCTGCGTGGTTTATTAAAGTGATGGGTTTGAGGGAAAACATAGGTGATCACTGGGAAGCAATAAATGTTCACTATGAACAAATGGTATCAGAGTCACCTTACAACTTTTTTTTTCTTTTTTTTTTTGAGATGGAGTCTAGCTCTGTTGCCAGGCTGGAGTTCAGTGGCACGATTTCGGCTCACTGCAACCTCCGCCTCCTGGGTTCAAGCGATTGTCCTGTGACAGCCTCCCCAGTAGCGGGGATTATAGGCAAGTGCTGCCACACCCAGCTAATTTTTTATTAGAGATGGAGTTTCACCATGTTGGCCAGGATGGTCTCGATCTCCTGACCTCATGATCCTCCCACCTCGCCTTATGACTATTTTTAACAAGACAAGCCTGGTAGATTAAAGTGATTTGTTTATTCTGACAACCTTTATTGAACAGCTACAATAGGTCAGAGAGTTTGTTGGGTGCTCCACATAAGCCATTTCATATCATTTGCTTTGGTAGGGCATGAGAGCAAAAACATACCACCAAATCATTTAGAAACCGAGAAAAGAGACTGTCCCCTGTTTACTAATTTATTGTAAAAGTAAGCAAACAGAATCGGAGGACAGATGTGTAAACCATCCTTAAGGAATAGAAACGTTAAAATGATTTAGCAGCCCCTGTCCCGTGTCCTCTGACTTCTCATTAAAATGCCACCAAGGACACACACAGGAAGAAGCCAAAATTGCCTAACTCATAAACACCCTGAAAACCAAAAGTGATAAGCCAATTATTGCCAGAATTAGGAAGAAATTTTCATTGACTATATGTGAAGAATTTACATATGTGAAGTGCTTACAGCAGTGTCTGGCACACAGAAATGCCAATCGTTAATTATTATTAACTTAAAGTCAAAGGAACTGAACTGAGGAAAATAATTGGTGACCTCTGCAGACACTGTCCTATGAAAGAGAGGCCCTACCAGGCAGAGAGCTGCTGAGCAGATGTAGTTGAGCTGAATAATGTCCCCCAAATTTGTCTACTCAGATCCTCAGAATGTGACCTTATTTGGAAAGAGGGTCTTTTTAGATGTAATTAGTTAAAGAGGAATGATACTGGAGTTGGGTGGGAACTAAAGCCAGTGACTGATATCGTTATAAACAGAAGAGGAGAGGAGACACAGAAACCTGGAAGAAGTCCATGTGAAGATGGGGGCAGAGACGGAGTGATGCACCTACACACCAGGGAATGTCGAAAACTGCTGGCAGCCACCAGCAGTGAGGAAGAGTCAGGAGAAGACTTTTCCCGAGAGCCTTCAGAAGGAGCGTGGCTCTGCTGACACTTTGATTTCAGACTTCTTGTCTCCAGAGCTGTGAGAGAATAAATTTCTGTTGTTTTAAGTCACTCAGGTTGTGGTGCTTTGTTATGGCAGACTCAGGAGAGGTATCTGTCCCTCTACTCCACTGGCAGAGGACCAGGGTCTGCATTCACTGGTAAAACATGCCATATTTCTGCTTTTTAGTGCTGCTTTATGAATCAGCAGATACTGTTTTCAGTCATTTCCAATCTTTTCAGCTCCAGGAAAAAGTCAAAACAGAGAACAGCTATGACAGACTATGTCTGGGGGATGCAGCCACCACAGGCAGAACCTTGCCTTGGGGGTGAAGACAGAAACACTGTGGGGGGCTTAATGTGCAGGGGGTTGAGGTCTTTCATGTGCTCCACCACTGGATTAATAGAAGAATGGTGATATGATTTGGCTCTGTGTCCCCACCCAAGTATTATCTAGAATTGTAATCCCCATAATTCCCATGTGTCAAGGGAGAGACCTGGTAGGAGGTGATTGGATCATGGGGCAGTTTCCCCCATGTTGTTCTTGTGATAG
Source organism: Hylobates moloch (assembly GCF_009828535.3). Lineage (NCBI taxonomy): Eukaryota > Metazoa > Chordata > Mammalia > Primates > Hylobatidae > Hylobates > Hylobates moloch. Next base: position 112,667,209 of record NW_026652284.1, read on the forward strand.
TGAGTGAGTTCTCATGAGATCTGATGGTTTTGTAAATGTTTGACAGTTCCTCCTTCACACTCTCGCTCTCTCTCGCCTGCTGCCATGTAAGACGTGCCTGCCTCCCCTTCTGCCATGATTGTAAGTTTCCTGAGGTCTCTCCAGCCATGTGGAACTGTGAGTCAATTAAACTTCTTTTCTTTGTAAATTACCTAGTCTCAGGCAGTTCTTTATAGCAGTGTGAGAATGGACTAATACAAATGGACTTCTTAGAAATGGAAGCTCCCACCACCATTCATCAAAACTGCACAAAACAATTGTCTGTGAGGCCCTGGGACCTGAGCTCATCATTGTGCACACTAACCTTCCAGACGGACATCTGAGAGAAAGCTGTGTCTATTAAGGTGGCAGTGAGCAAGGCCAACAGCAATCCACGTAACCCTGCCTGTTGGCAAATGCTGGCCTAGAAAGACACTCCCTGTTTACAGAAAAATTAAGAGGAGAATAAAGAATATTGTGGTATGAGTGGAACAGAACATTATTTTGAAGTCTTAAAGAGAATACCTATGAAAAGAATGTGCTACAGAAGCCTGAAGAATAGTTTAGAAAAACAGAAAAGGCTTTTGTTTTGCAACAGGGTAGAGAACCTGGTCTCCATGAAACAGAAATAAAGAGTTACATGAAGACAATTCACAAGCAAAGGAAAACTGGGTATGATAAAAGGCAAATATCTACATTTATAAAATGGATGCAAGTTTTTTTTTTAATGTTAACATATGGATTGTGGAAAGATATTTTAGAAGACTAACCCACAATGACTTAAACAGAAATTTTTCAGGAATGCTACAAGGGTTTAGAGTCAGCAAATCACTTAATTATTTGTATCAATAAGACATTTGATCAAAGTCATTAACTATTCTTGAAAAAAATCTAGTAAACTGAAAATGGAAGGTTATTTTGATGACATGAGGAAATATCTTACTTGTGAGCTATGAGATGGGAGCCAATTAATGTCATTGACAAGATAAGGACCTATATTATCATTAGAGTAATTTAATATTATCCTTTTGAAAAATATAGTCAGAATAATTAGAACCAGAAATAAGAGTTCTGGCTTTTGCAAAAGCAAAGAAAAATATATGATTGTTTTCAATAATATGACTGTCTACCTCCAGTAACACAGGTAACATTTACTGAATCGTCAACAGGCCCATGCACTGGTTAACACTTAATAAGTTCCCAACTGAATCTCCACAGTAACCTTACGAGATAGGTGCTATGATTAAACATTTAATGAAGGAAAGTTAAGAACAGAGAGGATAATTTTGCTCAGAATAATACAATAGTAAGTATAGAGTCAGGTACGTTGGCTTTAAGATCCATTTCTGAATGGGTACTTCCAAGCAAATCAACTGAAAATTGAACAAAACAAACAGTAACTCAACCAAGCCAAACCAAGCATTATAACTAGTAAGACAAGGCTGTGAAGTGGCTGGATATAAAAATAAAGACTCCCAATGTAAAACATTTCCTACATATAAAAACTTAGGAAACATAAAATTTTAAAAAATTCAATTTATATTAACAAACCAACAACAACAATAATTCCAGCAACCATATGATGAGGGAATAAAAGTCCCAACATTAAGTTGTCAGGTCTAGAGGAAGACAGACAAAGGAAAACTATGCTTCAAGAAAAAAAGACTAACTGTGAAGATTTTGAGAATGTCCCAGTTAATTTTAGCTTCACGTAATTCCAAACAAAACCCAAAGATTTAGGTGGAGACATGGGGAAACTGATTCTAAAATACAACTGAATATATCAAAAGTTCAGAAAAACAGAGTAATAAGAGGGGCCTTGCCCCAAAATAAAATGGCAGTTATTAAGTATCTTTAATAACAAAAACAATAAGGTCAAAAATTGTTATCTATGTAACAGGAATTATTGAGTAGAGGCAATAAAGTAGAATACATGGAAATAGGTCCTAGGAATATAAAATTTAGTTTATGGTGAAGGTAGCAGCACTAATGGGTGAAGGAATAAGAATGATCCAATAAATGTTTTTCAATATAATTAGCAAAAGTAAGCATTTTCTCTAATCCAAATACCAACAAATACTAAGAGTCCTAATAGAGGTTATGATGTTTGAGAGAAGTCTTAAAATATGAGCAGGATTATATCAGATGAACTAGCAAGGTAACATTCACAATAGGCAGAAAAAAAATATGCAACTCATGGTGTGATAGAAAAAAAACAACCATATTCAGACATTTGCAAGAAATTGGTTAGATGGTGTGACAGGGAATGTCAAGAAAGAAGACCATAAAGGTAAATTGGACCTAGTTATGAAGTTTGGATTCTATCTCACAAGGGATGGAGAACCAACCGCTGAATAATTTTAAGCAGATGAGTAGCATGTTCTGGTTAGTGTTTTAGGAAGATTAGTTAGCTGGCAATGTGGAAGAGAAGTGGGAGAAATGAGAAATTGAATATATTTAGGAGGCTGATATAATGGAATTATGCAACAGGGCAAGGAGAATGTGGGGAAAACGAGGGGAAGGAATGGAGTTGAGAGCTGCTTAGGTAGTAGAATGAAGTAGACTAATGGCAACCTGGTAAAAGTGGGGTGTGAGAAAAAAGGTGAGGGTGAGGTGTGAGAAGAGGTCAGTGTGATAGTGAAGAGGAGGTGAATGTCTTGATTTCTGGCTGGGGGGCAGTATGGTCACTACTGGAGATGAATTCGGGGAGCAGAAGGGATAATGGTTAGGATATATTTTATGAGTCACGTAGCTGAAGGAGCTGAGCTATGACCTTGGCTTGGGGAAGGGAGGAGTATAAAAGCTCATACTCCCAGGGTTTGATTTTTCCAATGACTACTTTAAACGAAAAGTTTAAGTGTTTTTTTTTTTCCCCCCTAACTTTTGGGTTGAGATATAGGGTCTCTTCTATAAGTAGTTTCTTCAAATTGAAAGATAACTTATTTCCCATGACATCTCAGTTTCTGTTTGTTCTTCCTTCTGCAAGGGCAATCCACATTCTTTATTTTCCTTGTGTCTGAAATATTTCTAATAAATTAGCTAACTTATCCCTGAAGTCATATCCTTCACTTTAATAAGAATAAAATGAGGCCACTCTATGTATTATTAAACTTCATTTCAGGCTGAAATTGAATTATAAACTAGCCATAGTTCCTCTCATGTATCACAAGTTATTGCCCTATGATTCATGCTTCGTAATGGTTTTCAATCTTTTGGAGGCAGTAGGGAAATTGTCTTAAAATAGCCTGAATGTAGCGCAATGAATATTTTTGAGAAGTCTGTAATTTTGGAAAGTTTTATAGAAACACTTTTACTAACAAAGACCCTGGAAAAGGGAATCTGCGGTAGGCTTTTAATGTGTGAGTTACTGTTGTTTCCTTGCTTATTTTTTTTTCCTGAATTAGTGGTATGTTAAAAGACCACATTTATCCCCAGATAAGCCATCGTGATTAAATGGGACCCTTTTATCCAAACCCTAAGATCTCAGTGGTGCACTGTGGCATAAGCTCTCTTGGCATCATTCTGTCCTGAAGGATTACATTTAAATGTTCAACTTGCCTCTTCTCTGCTGAAGAGTTCCTGTCTTCTCCCCTTCTGAGTCACTCTGTCACAAATTACTCACCACCTCACAGAGTGAGGTGTTAGGAAGAATAAACTCCCTAAAGCCAGATAGACCTGGTTAGAACACTGGCTCTGCCAATTCCTTAGTTCTGTGACTTGGGGCAAGATCCTGAGGTCCCCAAGGTTCTAATTTCTCATTAGTGAAGCAGGAAAAACGGGAGTTCCTTCAACACTGGCCACTGTAAGGCTCAGTTTGTGATCCTGGAGAAGTACTAGTACAGCATCTAGCTCAGAGTGATTGTGAAATTCTGCACACATCTGCACATATGCATGGGATCACTGAGCCCAGGATCAAGTGCTGCTGCAGACCAGCTGTGCAGATTTGGGCGAAACATTCCCCCTCTCTGAAGAGGTCACCAGTTGTTTTCCTCAGTTCAGTTCCTTTGACTTTAAGTTAATAATAATTAACAATTGGCAGTTCTATGAACCAGACACTGTTGTAAGCACTTCACGTATGTGAATTCTTCAAATATAGTCAATGAAAATTTCTTCCTAATTCTGGCAATAATGGGCTTATCACTTTTGGTTTTCAGCATGTTTATGAGCTAGGAAATTTTGGCTTTTTCTCATGTCCTTGGTGGTTTTTTTTAACGAGAAGTAGAAGGACTCTGGACGGGGGCTGCTGGAAAGAAATTATGTTAACTTTTCTGTTCCTTAAGGACAATTTACACATCTGTCCTCCAATTCTGTTTGCTTACTTTTACAATAAATTAGTAACCAGAGGACAATCTCTTTTTTCAGTTCCCAAATTATTTAGTGGTATCTTTTTGCTATCATGCCCTACCAAAGCAATCGATATGAAATGGTTTATGTGGAGCACCCAGCAAACTCTCTGACCCATTGTAACTGTTTAATAAAGGTTTACAGAATAAACAAATCACTTTAATCTACCGGGCTTGTCGTGTTAAGAATAGCCATAAGGTGACTCTGACACCATTTGTTTATAGTGAACCTCTGCTACTTCCCAGTGGTCACCTATACTTTTCTTAAAACATACCTAAAAGCCATCACTTTAATAAACCATGTAGAATTTTTCAAGGAATCCATTCCAAAATTTACTTGGATATAGTTTTGCAAATTCACTTTTTTTTTTTGACTTTCTTTTTTTTTTTTTTTTTAATTATACTTTAGGTTTTAGGGTACATGTGCACAATGTGCAGGTTTGTTACATATGTATCCATGTGCCACGTTGATTTCCTGCACTCATTAATTCATCATTTAGCATTAGGTATATCTCCTAATGCTGTCCCTCCCCCCTCCCCCAACCCCACAACAGTCCCCGGAGTGTGATGTTCCCCTTCCTGTGTCCATGAGTTCTCATTGTTCAATTCCCACCTATGAGTGAGAACATGCGGTGTTTGGTTTTTTGTCCTTGTGATAGTTTACTGAGAATGATGTTTTCCAGTTTCATCCATGTCCGTACAAAGGATATGAACTCATGCTTTTTTATGGCTGCATAGTATTCCATGGTGTATATGTGCCACATTTTCTTAATCCAGTCTATCGTTGTTGGACATTTGGGTTGGTTCCAACTCTTTGCTATTGTGAATAGTGCCGCAATAAACATACGTGTGCATGTGTCTTTATAGCAGCATGATTTATAGTCCTTTGGGTATATACCCAGTAATGGGATGGCTGGGTCAAATGGTATTTCTAGTTCTAGATCCCTGAGGAATCGCCACACTGACTTCCACAATGGTTGAACTAGTTTACAGTCCCACCAACAGTGTAAAAGTGTTCCTATTTCTCCACATCCTCTCCAGCACCTGTTGTTTCCTGATTTTTTAATGATGGCCATTCTAACTGGTGTGAGGTGGTATCTCACTGTGGTTTTGATTTGCATTTCTCTGATGGCCAGTGATGATAAGCATTTCTTCATGTGTTTTTTGGCTGCATAAATGTCTTCTTTTGAGAAGTGTCTGTTCATGTCCTTTGCCCACTTTTTGATGGGGTTGTTTGTTTTTTTCTTGTAAATATGTTTGAGTTCATTGTAGATTCTGGATATTAGCCCTTTGTCAGATGAGTAGGTTGCAAAAATTTCCTCCCATTCTGTAGGTTGCCTGTTCACTCTGATGGTAGTTTCTTTTGCTGTGCAGAAGCTCTTTAGTTTAATTAGATCCCATTTGTCAATTTTGGCTTTTGTTGCCATTGCTTTTGGTGTTTTAGACATGAAGTCCTTGCCCAAGCCTATGTCCTGAATGGTATTGCCTAGGTTTTCTTGTAGGATTTTAATGGTTTTAGGTCTAACATTTAAGTCTTTAATCCATCTTGAATTAATTTTTGTATAAGGTGTAAGGAAGGCATCCAGTTTCAGCTTTCTACCTATGGCTAGCCAGTTTTCCCAGCACCATTTATTAAATAGGGAATCCTTTCCCCATTTCTCAGAAATGATGCCGCATATCTACAACTATCTGATCTTTGACAAACCTGACAAAAACAAGAAATGGGGAAAGGATTCCCTATTTAATAAATGGTGCTGGGAAAACTGGCAAATTCACTTTTAACTCTTTTTAAAAACAGAGACCACTAGCTCACATATTACTTTTAGGATTCCAAATGTTCTAGGGGGTAGAGTGATAAGTTTGATTTAAAACATATTTAAGATGTTCAGCTGTGAAGGCCTCCAGTCACCTGTGGTGCCACCTGTGCCCAGTCTCACGTTGAGAAGCATCTGTGCTCTTTGATGGCTCATTTTACAGGGAGGGCAGCATCATCTCAGTCAGTCACAGAAGTGGAAGTCCAGCCCAGGCAATGGGGCTCTTCCTCTGCTGCCCACCCCACCTCTCCTCTTGTAGGTCATCCTTCCCAGGTCCTCCCTCTGGTGACCCCCGTGAAGTGCTGTGCCCCGAACTCCTGCACTCCTTGTGGAGATTGGAGTGAGAGGAGCTTTAGGAAGCCATGGTCAATAGATTCATGCTCAGAGAGAGTGATATCTGCAATGGAAAGGGGAGCTGGGGGAACTTTATGTTAAATGGAGATGGGCCTGAGGTTGCACAGCTATTCACACAGACCAGTGGCTAATAAATATAACGGGCAGCTACCAAGCAGTGAAACAGCAGTGAAAGCATCCTGGGTCTGCACGGCCAGTCCCAGTAAAGCAGCAGCCACCCAGGGATCTGAGCAGGGCTCATTCCCTCTCAGCTGATCAGTGTCCTCCCTTGAATATGGGGTACACGGAGATTTATTAAATTGCTTTGAACTCAGTCACATTCCGGGGCCAGTAGATCTATTGGTATGGTAACCTATTTATATGAGGGGGTCTGGCTTTCCTATTAAAGGTCATGATATAAAGTCTCCTTCTTTTATGCTATAATTGGATTGAAGTGGAAAAGAAAATTGATTTAATACATAAAGTAATTAATAGTACAGGTTGTGCCTAAACAAAGCAAAGATGGTGATGGGGTATCTGACCAACTGACATTTGGGAAAGTCTCAAAGATGTCTACGGTCCTTCCAAGTTTAGTATTTCACAGCTCAGAGTTGTCTCTGAAACAGCCGGGATTCAAACTCTCACAGAAGGGATCTGTCTGTAAGACTTTGTGATTAAAGGGATGGGGATTGGTCCTGTCTTTGTCAGCTTCTTCACCCCAGCTCTGTGTTTGCAAAAGGCTTGTCATGCAGTTACTAGTTCATTCTTTTAGCTGGCATGTGGTGAGGGGATTTCTTGTGTGTGGTCCTTGCTATTTGGTGCTGCAGCTTGCTTGCCAGCGATGCTGGGGGGTGCCTCATTTTCTGGGGCACACTCATGGATGTAATTCAGTGTGTTTGGGGTGCTGGTCCTGAAAAGGAGTCACCATCATATCAAAATGCTAAAAGGAAGGGAATGGATGTGATGTGTTCACTCACTGAACAATTTGCTGAGTGCCAACTCTATGGGAAACACTGTGATAGGCACTATGGGAGCATCAGTGGACCCTGAATCCATTTTCCTCAGGAATTTTTACCTCTAAAGATGTCTAGATCCCATGACCTTGGAGAAGCACCTTGAATTGGCTAGAGACCAACTGGAATGTGAGTGCAGGAAGCTGCCAAAGGTTGGAGACTTAAAAAGTAGTGAATTCTGAAGACTAAGGGGGAAAGTTTCAGGAAGACTTTACTAGAGCAGGGTAGAACTATGACCCCAAAAATGTGGGCTCCAGAGAATTTAAAAAGTGAGATAAAGCAAGGCAATCCAGAGCTTGGGAAAGGTGAGTGAAAGGGCATGTCTGGGGGAAAGGAGGGCATGTTAAGGGAGTGATCGCATTTCTCCATGGATCCCAGCATTAGGAAACATGCAAACAACAATCACTTCTGTGCATCAAATTGCACACATAAAATATTTTGGGGGCAAACTGAGGCTCAGAGAGATTGAGTAGCTTATTTAAGCTCAGATCACTCATCTGACCCAATGGGAATTTGACCCTAGGTTTGTCTAATTTTTTATATTCCCACAGTGATGCCTGTTCGTCAACAGGCTCACTTCACCCTCTATAGGACTCTCTGAAGGCAAGGACTGTGGGCTTATTCTTCTTGTCTTCCAGCACTGGCTGGCTCAATACTTATTTGTTAAGTGAAGTGAAATAAATAAATCAACACGCACGCGCCTTTAGAACAAGCCTATGATCAGAACAGAGACCAAAGGCAGATTTCTCAATTATCTGAGACAGGGTGCCCAAGACTCTGCAGACCCTGAGGTTGGGCTGACCCTGGTCTGATGGCCCCGGGAATAAAAGAGTCATCGAGCTGCCTCGACGAAGCAGCAGCACTGCCAGATGATGTGATGGATGGCGGCCACAAGTCCCTCTGGACTCTTGCATGCTCCCCCGCCCATCTGTAATCCTTGGATCACTGACGCAGCATGATGTAATGGGCTTTCCATCGCTCTAATAGTCTGGCCTGTCAGTGTGGATTTATCTCAACATGTACAGGGACATGGGGCCTGAAGCCTATTCAGGACTATATGATGGAAGAGCTTTAACAAAATGAAGAGTCCACTATGGCAGACCTCAATCTAACCTTCTCAGCTCCCCAGATGAACCCCCTCCCAATCCCCACAGCACTATGGTGGCTAGCCTTGGACGAACTTGGCTCCCTTCTTGAACTACATGGTGAATGAATGAATGAAATAAAAAATGAATAAATGCTAGATATGAATTCCAATAAACCCATAGATTTCATTTCCAATAAATAGATGGTACACACATCTGTCAATTTTGAAAGTAGTTCTTTGGGAAACTGGTATGTGGTTGGATTTGTACAGTTCCCAGTTTCTAGAGGATTTTCATGTATTTTAACTGGTAATTAAGACTGTGGGCTCTGGAGGCCAAATGTGAAGAGTAGCATATCAGGCTTCTAATTTACCAGATATGTGACCTTGCACAAGCTACTAAACTCTCAGACCTCAGTTTATCCATCTGTGAAATGGGGTTGACACAAGAAATAACAGAGATAACACAGATAAACAGCATGATCTTCACCTCCTTATCTGAATTCTGGCCTTCTATGGAGATGGTCTTTCTTGCCTGTTTTGCAGATGAAGCAACTGAAGCTCAGGGGGATTATGTTATTTGCCAAAGGTCACAGTGTCACCAAAACCCAGGACAGCTAGCTCACCACAGTCCATCATCCAGAGCCACTTCCAATCTGAAATGTTTCCAAATTCTTTGTAATTCAGGTAATTCTTCCTGACCCTATTACCCCATTCAGTTCTGAGGGCTATAAACAGCTCCCACTCTACTCAGAGGAGAAGCTGGAACTTGATCTCCTGGAAGGAAATCTAATACATACTGACAGCCCCACTTGCTCAGAGCCAGAGCCCCTGAAATTACATTTAACACCAAGCAGAAAAGGGAAGGAAGGGCAGGCTTAACCAAGGCTGCTGTTATTTATAACAGAAGAGAAAACAAATGAATGCTGGTGCCTGATCACGCTTGCCACTTATCAGCACCTCTGTCCACACCTGCAGAAGCCCTCTATTCACGTGCAACAGTGAGAACTTCCTTTTCACCCACAGTCCTTAGGGTTTTTCAGGTCTAGCTGCCCACTGGAATCACCTAGATGCCTTTAAAAAACACATAAGTACACAGAGGTACATGAAAACTACCCACAGAGAGTTCGTATTCAAATGGTCTAAGACAGGACCTGGTCTTCATTGCTTTTTGAAAGCTCCCAGGTGATTTGAGTGCACAGCCCAGGCTAAGACCACAGCTGTAGGTTGTGGTTATTGAGTAGTTGATTGGTTTGGAACATAGAGTCGTATCATGTTGTAGAAATTCCATTTCAGATGGATTCAGTCACAGAAACTCATGATGCCCAATCATAAGGGTGTTGTTTCCCAAACCAATCCCTCACCCCCTCCCAGTTCCTGCCAGGTTCTTAGTACCCTACTAAAATCTGGATAAAGCCCTCCGTTTTGCCTGCATAAAACCTAGCCTTGGCACAGCCATCTCACCCTGCTAAAACTAGGCCATGAACAACCATATTGTAGAAGCCCTTGGTTATCACAAACACTATTTTCTCCTCCAACCTCCAACCTGACACAGAATACATACCTGAAACACACTTCCTCCCTCTGCTTCCTCCTTGAGGTCCTGGACTCCCCATGCCTGTGCCACCATGGGCCTCCTGTTTCTGTTTGCTCTCCCTTCCCACACAGACACACAAAGATGCTTCTCAGAAGTAGTCAAGCATACTGGGTCATTTCCTGGTTGGACTCTGAGTCACAGGGGATAAAATGCGAACTTCTCAGCAAAGCGCTTCACATTTTCACCTGGTTTCCTAACCACATTCTTCTGGGGCTACTCCATGTGATTTACACCCTAGCCAAACTCATCTATGTTGCATTTCCAGAACACACCATTCACTACCACACCCCTGTGCTTTGGCCCAGGCTGTTCTTTTCACCAAATATGCCCTCTACACCAGTGTACCTGGTGAAATCTGACTTGTTCTTTAAGATCTCTGACACCTCAGGGCCCACTTCCACACCTGTGCTGTCCGGGCCCTGGACAGAGTCTCTTCCAGCATTACTGTTCACAGTCCTCCCTACTGCCCAGTGGAAGAGGAGGTGCTATTTTTATGCCCACATGATAAGTATTTTTTTAAAGCACATTTTCTTGACAATGGCTTGGATGTGACCTGAGGACAAAGTGTGGCAGGAGAAGGAGGGCTGAGAAGGGAAGTGAAAGAAGAGGAGCGGAGAGAGATAAGAAGGTTAAGTCATATGATGGGTATTGGGGGCAAGGTGCTAACAAAGAGACTTTAGCTAGCAATTCTTCGTGGCGTCTTCACCGAATAACAGAGAGGCCAATTAACTAGTTTGAATTGTTTGCTGTTTAGTGCTTGCTTTGCTTCTCTCATCTCTGCTAATTCCCTAAACTCTCAGCAAAGGCGACTCTATATGCAAATGCCCCGAGAGAGCCATTTGGAAAGAAATCAATGCAAGGGGGTTGGAGGACATCCCTGCTGGCTCAGAGCAGAGTGATGAACAGGAACAGCAGGTGAGGCAGAACTGAGATGCAGAATTTACTGGGGCAGGAAACTCAGAGCCCAGTGACATGGAGAAGCCCATATCCTCTCCACCCCACACCTCCTGAGCTGTAAGGACATGGGCAGAATTGAAAATAGCCCGCTGGTATTCCCAGGATGTGTGCATATGTGGAATAGAGGGAGGTAGGCCCTACCTTTTATTTAAATCTCAAAGATGGAGTGACCCCAACAGGTACTTGGCTGATCTGCCAGAGCATGAGTACCACACAGGCCAGGCTTTCAGACAGGCAAAACTAGGCAGGCAGACAAATGTGCCTCTATACTCACTTGCTCAACTCAAATATGTTTGCATGGGAATCTTGGGGCAGAAAGCTTTGTCCTCGTCCCTCAGATGTCGGCTCAAGACTATACAGGCTTCTAAGCCTCCAAATAACCAATGAAAAACAATCAAGTCATGAAGGCCTTTGAACACAGTTGGTGATGACCCATCTGAGAATAGAGAGCTCCAAAATAATTACATTTCCCCATACAGCCCACAGTAAAGTGCCGAGTGCACGACTTGCAAGGTTATTGCATTGGTGCTGAGTCGAGAAGTTTGGGCCTTTTGTTTCAGAGGGCAGGGCTTATGTTTGCAAGATACAAAGTACTCCCAGAAGTGATCCAGCTGGATGTGCTTCCCTGCCTATCACAGATCGGGGAGGCTTCCTCCACCCCGAGGAAGCAGGGAAGGCAGTTCACATTTTTAGGAGACTCTATGCTAAGCACTGAGGCCCACACTCTTTATTAACAGCTCAGTGTCCTCTGTCTTCTTCCTCCAAGCCCAAATCTTGATTATGATCACTTAAAGATGAGCAGAGGACGAGGAAGAGATCTCCTGACCTCAGGATAGAAGACTTTAGCCCCATCGGTCCAATCCAAGGGGCTTGCAGGCCAGATCCAACCAATCCAGCCTGCCACCTGCATTTGTAAAGTTTTACTGGAAGACGGCCATGCCATTCATTTACACATTTTCTGTGGCTGAGTTCATGCCACAACGGCAGCACTGTGTAGCTGTGATACAGGTTGTATGCAGCTCACAAAGCCCAAAATATTTACTTATTCTTTGGTCATTTACAGGAAAAGTTTACTGACCTTTGACATGACTTGACATGTCCCAAATTGTATTGCTTTCCCCCAAAACCTGCCCCTAGCCTGTTTTAGAAAATGGCTGTAGGTGCTAAAATCACGATTGGGCTTATTGCTCGTTTCCATCCTCTCTCTGACTTCCCATTTCCATTAAGTCACTGTGTCAACTGATTCTGTATCGAAATCTGTATTTCTACTATCTGTCACCTTTTTTCATCCCCCTGCTGTTGTCGAGTTCAATTCTGTCCCCATTCTCAGGTAAACCATCAAGACAACTGTGGGTCTTGGCCTCGCACACCTCAATTCCACTGCCCCTCTCCTGTAGAAGTAGTCTTTAAAAAAAATATCTGATTTTGTCATTTCCTCCTTACGATATTTAATATGCTTTCATCACCTACAAAAGGAAGCACGTGTTCTGACCTTGGCAATCAAGACCCTCCAGTCTGACCCTTGACAATCTCTTCAGCCTCCTCTCCCATGGCTACTTCTACATCAACAGTGTAGGGTTCAGAAATTCCACACTGCTTATGGTTTCTCTGAAGCCATCATACTGTTTCATCCCTCCATATTTTAGTTCTTCATGCTGTTCCCTCAGTCTGTAATTCCCTCTGGATAATTTCAATCTGAAATATCCTTTAAGCCATTCAATACCATGTTCAAATGTCAACTCAATCCCAGGAAGCCTTCCCTGATGTCCTGTCCCATCAGCATGGTCAGTTCACCTATTCTCCTCTTTTAGCTTACACATGCTTCAGTTTTTGTGCCTTTACTTCATTCTAATGTCCTTCCTTGGATCCTCTCTTCTCAGCAAAACTATAGAATTATTAAGACCAGGGAGCCTATTTATATGCCTCTGTATCCCTAATCTCTAAGCACAACATCTAAAACTCAGTAGATATTTGTTAATTGAATTAAGTGAAGAAATGTGTGAATAAACAAATGGGTGAATGCAGACACAGTCATTATCCCCATGTTGCCATCTAAGAAAACTCTCTGCACTCTCACCCTTTCTTTACCCCAGTAACTTGTCTCTAAAAAAGAACCAGAAGAAAAGGGGAGTGGACACAGTTTAATATGAGGACTAAGGGTAATGACTAAGCAGAATTTCCTTTTCCATTAAGCAACCATTTGTTGAGCACATACTATGTGCCAAGCATGTACAAATTATTTACATATAATTATCTGAAACCATCGCATGGGGAGGGGTAAGAACAATGAGTAGATCAGCCCCATTTTTATAGGATAAGGCTAGATAGTGACCTCCCAGCGTCTCCCAGTGTGGGCCAGTAATGGCTCCAAATGTAGGACCCAGCTCTGCTGGCTCCAGAGCCCAGCGGTTGCCATCATAATGTGCTGCCTTCCTGAGCTTTCCTGCAACTCAGCTCCACTGAGTTCTACTTGTTATTTAATTTTGTGTGAAGCAAAGTTAGAGGCTCACCAGCCTGAAAAAAACCAGAATAATTTTGTATTCGCTGTCCTAGTTAGTTTTTTTTTTTTTTTTTTAAGAAAAAATAAATCAGGGCAGCGTGTTCCCTGGCCTCATTCCCACTGTTTCTAGGATTGCCACACAACACAGCTTGGAAGGAGCCCTGGAGTGGGCAGAGCTGATGCCCACATGGTGACAGGCTGGCTTTCTCGAGCCTTGTCCTGGGGTCCTGGAGGTGTGGTTGGGGAAAGACAGTTAGTCAGTCAATAAAAGGAAAGAAAACCACCTAATCATGAGCGCTGCAGATGGACTTCATAAAATGTTGGACTCACGGGATGCAGAAGAGAGAAGTGTGTTGGGGCTCAAGAGAGCTGGGTTCTGTCCAGGGTCTAATATAGGCTTGGGGCATTGGTCAAGACCTTTCCATTTTCTGAGCCTTGATCCACACCTGAGAAAAGAGATGACTGGCTGGTGTCATGGGCTGAACTGTGTCTCTCTCAAATTAATACGTTGAAGTCCTAACCCCTAGGACCTCAGAATGTGACTGTATCTGGAGATAGGATTTCTAAAGACATCATTAAGTTACAATGAGTTCATTAGGGTGACCTGCTCTAATATGACTGGTGGTCTTATAAGAAGATATTTGAACATAGACATAAACAGAGGAAAGAAAATGTGAAGACACAGGGAGAAGACAGCCATCTACAAGACAAGGACAGAGGTCCCAGAAGAACCACCCTGTTGACACCTTGATCTTGGATTTCTAGCCTTCAGAACTGCGGGAAAATACATTTCCGTTGTTGAAATCACCCAGTCTGTAGTACTTTGTTTTGACAGCCCTAGTGAACTAATGCAGTTGGATGTATCAGGTAAGCGCTGAGAGCCTTCTAAGTCCCAGGCATTCTCTGAACACTGGAGAAGGAGGATTGAGCACCAGTAAACAAGAACATTGCCTTTATGGAATTTCTCAGGGAGGGAGGCAGACAATACCCAAATAAGCAAGAAAGTAGCAGGTAACGCCAGGAGATCTGCAGAGCATGAAAATAGGGCAACAGGCAGGACCTTTGCAAGCCCTAAGATGTCTCCATGTAAATGAGAAAATGGCGCGCCTTCCTCCTGGCTGAGGCACCCCCATGTGCTGTTCAGCCCCCACTCACCTCCTCCACCAGCCCCACCATGGGCTGCAACCCAGGTAATGAGGTGCTGTAACAGAAAACACTTAAATGCCTAGAATCCTCCAGTGCTGAATTTGCAGCTCCAACCAAGTCCTGGACGGATTTCTAATTCTGTATATATAGCAAAACGTCTGCTAGTAGAAAAGGATACTGGATTCTGAGATTCTCTTGAAATAAACCTTTATTGTCATCAAGGGTGACACATGTCTTTCTGGATTTCAGAGTCCATGCACACCTTCTCAGCTCCCATCACAACATACGACAGTGGCCGGTGTAGCTCTGGTCCTTCCCACATCCCAAGGCACCCCCAGATAGCTCTAAGCATGCCAAGCCTCTGTGAGAAAACCTTCCATGGCATTGTATTACCAAGAGGCTGGCACTCTGTCCCTCCCAGATCTGCTCTCGTTATCTCTCTAGCTTTGACACAGTGTTCCCCAAACTCTAGAGGACAAACAAAGCAGCTTATTATCGGGGCCTGAGAAGACAGGGAACTGCTCTCATCCTCAGGACTACCCCACATGGTTGTGCAAGGTGTGCCCTCGCAACTCATGAATTAGGACCCCTGGAGTTGTTCAGTGCACACTGTGCAGCTGCGTATGGCAGACCTGGGTAGTTAGCTGAATGGTGGCCCCCAAAATATAGGTCTACACCCTGGAGCCTGTGAATGAGATCTTATTTGGAAAAGGGTCTTTGCAGCTATATTAAAGTTAAGGATCTTCAGATGAAGAGACCATCTGGATTATCTGGGTGAGCCCTAAATCCAATGACAAGCATCCTTATAAGAGACATCCAGAGCATAGGTACATAGAGGCAAAAGCAAGGTGAAGATGGAGTGGAGACTGGAGTGACCTGGCCACAAGCCCAGGAATGCTGGAACAGGCACAAGAACCCGAACGAGGGAAGGAATGGATTGTCAAACAGAGCTCCCAGAGTGGGTAAGACCCTGCTGGATTTGAGCCTTCTGGCCTCCAGAACTGTGAGAAAATAAATTTCTGTTGCTTTCAGACACCAGATTTATGGTACTTCGTTATGGCCATCTCAGGGAATGAATAATGCCTGCACCAGGTCTTAGTTTAAATGCCATTTGCTCGAGGAAAACCTCCAGGGATCTATCTCCCTCCTGCAGCTGTGCTGAGTGCTCCCACTGGGCGCTCTCAGGCACATCACCTTCCTCTTGACACCCAGCCCCTTTTGCCATTTGGGGGACTCTAGTCTGTGACTTTGCCCTCCACTCCTGGGCTTGTCTCAGAAGTGGCAAATGGACATGTCAGCAAAAACTCACCCGTGTCCTCCAAATGCAAGGGGTTGTTTTTCAAAATCTTGAGACCCCCAAAGGCAAAACATCATGGGCTGGGAAGTGAGAGTTCCCTAGTCCCTGATTTTCTGCAGCCAGAGACATGTGTGGACACTTTATAAGGCTTATATAAGATGATGGTGATACACACTTGCAGCTGGAGGGAGATGCAGCAGCTGTCAGGCCACCTCAGCCCCGGTGGTTTTCCCAGGCCACACTGGGAAGTCTGTCAGTTGCCGTGTCCCAGAATTGAGAGCCCTGGGAGTCAGTGGCAGCTGCCAGGTCTGATGGACACATCTTTCCTGCCCTACATCTTGTCCATGATCAACACGTCATAGTGACAAAGGCAGTGTCCACTGGGGTGGCTTGTGATAAGCCACGAACCTGAATCTTCCCATTTGTCCCATTTTTCCTGGCTTCCAGTCCCCTTGGGTGGCTGGATGCTGTGCCCACCAGAGGAAGAGGAGAAGCACTATTGCTAACACTCATGGAGCACCTTCTAGGAACCAGGCACTGTCCTGTGCCCTTCACCAGGAGAACTCCATCTAACCTCAGGACAACCCTGTGGTAACAGCTGTCTGTACACTGCAGATGAGGAATTTGAAAGTCTAGTGTTTCCCAAAGTCACAGAGCTCGTAGTAAAGGCCCTGAGATTCAACCTCAGGCTCTCTGCTTGCGAAACTCATGCTCTTAACTTAGAAAGCCAGAGTTAGCCTCAGTCAGGGTCTCAGCCTCCAGGAGGATCGCCCTTGAGGGCTGACTCAGTATCACCTGCAGGGGCCCCGGCTGAGACTCAGGGGTGCCCTCATATGGCCACCTGTGGGGCCTCTGGTTTGGAAGAAACGGCATCCTGTCGTTAACATCTGGCCTCTTACTGTAGCAAACAGACTAGGGAAAGTCATAGCCTGGGCAGCTGTGGCTGCTGCTTCCTCCCCTCCCTGTCCCCTCCCCTCTTCTCTTCTGATTTCTCCTCTTCCTCCTCCTCCTGCTCCTTCTTCTCTCAAAAAATATCTATTGAGCACCCACTGTACTGAAGGACCTGTGTCCACTGGGAATTTAGCATTGTAAGGAGACACAGCATAGTATAATGGGATATAAATAAGTAAACAGCAAAAATGAAATAAATATTATACCCATTGCTGCTGCAGGAGAGGAAGAGATTTCCTTGATGGGCTACTTTGTTTATGGCACTGAGAATCTGTCTCACAAAGGCTGAAGATGAAGAGTGACTGGAGAACTCTGAAGCAGTCCAGAAGTCTCAAGAGATCTGAGTCATCAGGGTATGCCGGTCAGAAGTTCTGTGGTAGGCAGTGGTTGGCAGTCTCTAAGATGCTCTGATCATGCCTGCCTCCTGATAGTCACACCCTTGTGTAATCCCCTCCCCTTGAATGTGGTCTGGATTTAGTGACTTGCTTCTAATGCATGGAGTAGGACAGAGTGATGGGATGTCACTTCTTATTAGGATATAAAAAGACTTTGATGTCCTTCTTGGGGGCCTCCTTGCATGCCCTCTCTCACTCTTGCTTGGATTACTAGCCAGCAGGGAAGCCAGCAGCCATGTCATGAGGCAGTCCATGGAGAGGTGCCTGTGGGGAGGGACCAGAGCCTACTAAAAACCACAAGTGATCCTGGAAACAGACCATTCCTCCCCACTCTAGCTCTCAGATGAGACTACAGCCCCAGAAATTGCTTGGGAGAAACACATAAGAGACTTTGAGCCAGAGGCACCCAGATAAGCCATGCTCCCATCAGAGGCTGGCCAGAAATGCATTAGGCATTCTTCTCCTGCAGAAGGCACCCGCTGCACAGTAGGACAGTTCTGACATGCAAACTGTGCCACCTCTACCCCTGAGCACTAGTTCTATCTGCCAGGAACACACAGAGATGATGAATCAATTCCTTTGCCATATGATAGTCTTTCAGGTGTGGGAAGTTGGTGACCTAACAGTAGGTTCCCCTATTCTCAGTTTTCTTCACTCCTGGCCACACTTTTCTAACTGGTTCTCAAATCCTTCTCTGTCCTTGTGTTTCCCCCCAACACAATATCCCAATTACGTTCCCATAATGTCAAGCCAATTGAGCTGTCTTGTTTCTGGCTAGCAAAGCTTTGCTCAAGATGTGCCCTCCACCTGGAATTCCCTTCCTCTTTCTTGTCTGGCCTAACTTACCACGACTGTTCCAAGAATCCTTTCTGGAGCCTGCCCCCTCAGCCTAGCTGGACATCTCCCTGGTGCAGAACTTGTCCTTCCTGCTGCACTCACCTCTCTTCATTGCATCGCTGTGCCATCATGATGTGTTTGTGGGTTTGCTCCTGTAACTGTGAGCACCTTCAGTGCTGGGAAGGACCCATGGTTCATCTTTGAATCCACAGCACTTGTTCATAGTGAGAGGATGGATGAATGGATTGGATGGATGGATGGATGGATGGATGGATGGATGGAAGATGAACAAAGAAAGAGAGGGGCATCCTCCTTAGTAGACAGAGTTCCACTGGCATTCATCCTCAGTGCTATCCTTCTGGGTATGTGCACTTTGTAAGGAAGTTTCTGTGCCCTTCAAGATAAAGCCTGGACAATTCCTCATGGCCTAAA
The DNA here is from genome assembly GCF_009828535.3 of Hylobates moloch. NCBI lineage: Eukaryota > Metazoa > Chordata > Mammalia > Primates > Hylobatidae > Hylobates > Hylobates moloch. The sequence goes on from NW_026652284.1 coordinate 112,685,926, forward strand.
GCAGAGCAAGCCTTACCAACCCCTCTAAGTCCTGCAGGTACGAGTGTCATGACTTCAGTGGTAAGAAAGTTCAGAGAGAGAGCAAGCGAAGAGAAAACAAGAGAGAAAATGAGCCTAGGTTAAAATATTTAAAACATTTCCATACTTCCTGGACTTATAAATATTGCATTAGTAAGATGCTGTCCCACATAAATGCAAACTCAGGGGAAAGGGTCTTAGGAAAGCTGGGAGTCAGCATTTTAAGCAAGCCGATTTCCCTTTATAAACATAATACCTTCTCACTATAATGTGGAAAACAGAAATACAAAGAAGAAAGAAAAATTGATGTATTACTCAAAGTCCCATCACTCAAAACCAACCATTTTTAGTATTTTATAAATTTTTGACCTATGGATTTTTTATATTTGGGGTGGTTGCATGATACTACATACTCTCCTGTGCACCTGGATTTTCTTTTTTTTTGCCTAAATGTAGTAACGTAAACTTTGTCTTATGTTACTGTGAACTCTTTATGAAACAAGTTTTTTTGTTTTTTTTTTTTGAGACTGAGCCTTGCTCTGTCGCCAAGGCTGGAGTGCAGTGGTGTGATTTCGGCTCACTGCAGCCTCTGGTTCCCGGGTTCAAGTGACTCCCCTGCCTCAGGCTTTGGAGTAGCTGGGATTACAGGTGCACACCACCATGCCCAGCTAATTTCTGTACTTTAGTAGAGACAGGGTTTCACCATGTTGGCCAGGCTGGTCTCGAACTCTTGACTTCAAGTGACCCACCCGCCTCAGCCTCCCAAAGCATGTGAGCCACCAGACCCAGCCATGAAACAAGTTTTAACAGGACTACATAATATTCCATCCAGGACATGTACCACCTTGGAAGTCATCAAGGCCTCTGTGATACAGTGGCAGAGACAGGTGTAGTTGATTTAAATCTTCCCATATTGTTGGGCATTTAGGTTGCTTCCAATTTTCTTACTATCAGAAAAATGTCAAAGTTGTGGCCAGGTGTGGTGACTCACACCTGTAATCTCAGCACTTTGGGAGGCAGAGGCAGGCAGAACTTGAGGTCAGGAGTTCAAGACCAGCCTCACCAACATGGTGAAACCTTGTCTCTACTAAAAATACAAAAATTAGCCAGGTGTGGTGGCACACACCTGTAATCCCAGCTACTCAGGGGGCTGAGGCAGGAGAATCACCTGGACCAAAGAAGACTCTGTCTCAAAAAACAAAAATAGAAAAAACAAAAATGTCACAGTTAACTTATTTGTCTAACCTCCAATTCTTTCCTTAAGTAAGTTCCTCAGAAATACAAATAACTGGCAAAGAAGACAACCTTTCTATGGCTTTTTATACCTATGTTCAGTTGCTTTCTAAAAGGACTGTACCTAAATGATCTCCCTACGGTGGGATTTGAGTGCTTGTCTCCCATGCCATCCCCACCTGGGGGGTCATATCATAATGCTTATAGATGAGAATACCTCAGAGATAACTGATCCTGGCAAGGAGGCAGGTGACACCCAAAACTCATTGATACATTCAAGAGCGTTTCTTGTAGGGAAATTTCCCTCCTTGATCTTCAGCCCAGACAAGACCCTCTTCCCTGGACACTGAGGCTATTTAATGGCCCCTCCTCTTGAATCCCACTGCCTGACTTCAGACCCCATCCTTTCTGACTTGGGTCATACAACAGCCCCCACACTTCTGACTTCTATTTGTCCCATTTATTTTATTCCCCCTCTTTCAGCCAAAGTGGTCTTTCTAAAATCAAAAATCTAAAACCAAGTCATCTTAGACATTTTCCTTCCTTCCTTCCTTCCTTCCTTCCTTCCTTCCTTCCTTCCTTCCTTCCTTTCTTTTCTCTTTTCTTTTCTTTTCTTTCTTCCTTTTTTGATGGCATCTCGCTGTGTTGCCAGGCTGGAGTGCAGTGGCGTGATCTCAGCTCACTGCAACCTCTGCCTCCTGGGTTCAAGTGATTCTCCTGCCTCAGTCTCCCAAGTAGCTAGGACTACAGGTGCATGCCACCATGCCCAGCTAATTTTTGTATTTTTAGTAGAGATGGGGTTTCACCACGGTAGCCAGGCTGGTCTCGATCTCTTGTCATCATGATCCGCCTGCCTCAGCCTCCCAAAGTGCTGGGATTACAGGCGTGAGCCACTGCACCCAGCGCATCTTAGACATTTTTCAATGACTGCCCATTATCTTACACCCAAGGCTTTCCATGATGGTCCCCAACTTCTCTCCAGTCTCACTCTCTACTCTGCAACTCTACCCCCTCACTTTGTAATAAGTATTCACTAGGTGCTTGCGACAGGCCAAAGAGTGTGACAACCTGCTAGTTACTGGCCCTGGGGGTTCTTGGTCTGACAGAGGAATTACAGGGTGACGGTACAGGCTGACAGAGCCCAGCAAAGTTTGGGGATGTCAGGTCTCCTTTATTTTCATTCGAAGCTTTCATCCCTTACAACTGAAAAAAGGCAATTTCAAAAGAGAATCCAAATTCAAAATCAGAGAAACCATCCAAGAGTTTTGCGAAACGATCCAAGAGTTAGTGATTTTCAGAAAAGCTTGTATCAGGCTAAGGGGTGTGCTGTCGGGGGAAGGGGTGGAAGAAGCAAAGTTGGGGAAAAGAATCTACTTCCTCCTTGTTCTGTGTCACCTCTTTTTGTAGGTTCCTTTCTCCTCCTCTCCACTAGTGGTTCCATTTACTCACCTGAAGGACTCCTGCACCTCCCTGTGATGTCTAACATGATAAACACCAGGAGGCCCTTGTGCTGGAGCCTTGTCTTCCTTCCCTCTGCAGCTCCAAGAGACTAGTTTGTAGAGAAGAGGATCCTTCTCCAGCAGAACTCAAGTGTAGAAGGGAGCTGAGCTGGCTCCAGCAGCAGTGGGAAAGTAATCTGTGTTCTCACCATCACAGTCCCACACCCTGAGCTGCCGTCCTGTTTTCTTGCCTCTCCCACCTGACTGTGCATTCTCATAGGGCAGGGTCTAGGGCTGGGCACTTTGGGACCTACCCCAACCAGTGCCAGCAGGGTTTCCAGAGGCAAGTCACAGGGACCTCCCCTGCACCATCGGCATGGCCCCCAGCTATGCCTCCACCTCCACATCTGTGGAACCCTCCTGGGTCAGTGGGCCACACACCACCTAACACCTTCCAAGTCAGAGATCCACTTTCAAATGGTGGCTCTATCCCACATCCAAACACAAGGCCCACTGTAGTGACCTACTCTCTTAGGGTTTCTGTGTCCTCTTCTGTAGAAAGTACCTGCATGATGGGGGAGGCAGGGTTGGAGGATAATATTCATGGAGCTCCAGACAAAGAGTAGGTGACCATAAACAGAAAAAGGCACAGCGGTGTTATAAGGCCCATAAGATGAACAATGGGGATCTGAAGCCAGGAAGCCTGCCTTTGGGATCCACGTGTCTAAACATTGCACCAACCACCTCCTCTCTGTCTAGCCAAGTCCCCCTGCCCCTTGCAGTGTCATATAATTCTTCCCAGCAGTAGTTTATAGTGCTCACTCCCTCTCCCTCCTCATAATTATTCTCTATGTTGGGCACCCATCATCTTATAATGCCCCAGTGCCTATTAAATCCTTTTTGGATCAGAGACATCCAACACAACACACAGCTCCCTCACTGTAAAATGATCATAGGCACAGGCAATAATTCACAGGCCCTCTTATAGGACTATTCAGGTTGTGCACTGCGTAAGGGTACCTGGCCAATGGGCCTCTACAGGAATCTAGAATCCAGCCCACATTCCATTCAGAAGCCTTGAGTCCTAGAGAGGAAAGCCAGGAGGAAGATGTCCATTTTGGTAACAGGCCTGCCCAGAGAGGAAGTCCTTTGTGCATTTTTTCCTTCTAAAAGTGTTGGGTGCCACATTTGTCTAATTTGTATAAAGGTCCCTCATTGCCTAAAGTTGGCCATGACACTTACATATAATTCCAGAGGAGTGGATGCCACAGAAACCTGTCCATGGAACATCCTGGGATATAATGGTTTCTCAAGTCAAGAACTGTAAGGCTGAGCATGGCGGCTCATGCCTGCAATCCCAGCACTTTGGGAGTCCAAGGCAGGAAGATCGCATTGCTTAAGCCCAGAAGTTTGAGACCAGCATGAGCAATAAAGTGAGAGCAATAAACCCATTCTCTATAAAGATTTTAAAAGTTAGCCAGGCATGGTGATGTGTGCCTGAGGCGGGAGAATTGCTTGAGCCCAGGAGGTCGAGGTTGCAATAAGCCATGATTGTGATCGCATCACTGTACTCCAGCCTGGGCGACAGAGCAAGACCCTGTCAAAAACAAACAAACAAACAAACAAACAAACAAACAAAACTTTAGAGTCAGCACCCACCATATGAATATATGAATGAAGAAGGACTGGTAGCAACAGGTCACACGTTGATTAACTGTTTGGGACTCATACAGACATGGCATTCACAGGTATAAAAGACTCCTCAGACCCCCCACATCTGCTGACCTTGCAGTTTGGAAATCACCTTGCACACACCATTGCTACAGGAAAATGCATTTTCCCTCAAAGTGAGGATAAAAATCAACATGCCTAGGCCCATGCCTGGCATATAATAAATACTCAACGCATATTGCCCCAAAAACCTTCTGTGGGTTGATTCTGTGCCATAAGACTGAACTTTGAAGTCTGGCAGTATAGAAATGAGCTTTGCAAACCACTTGCCAAGAGAGGAACATCATAAATGCACATGATATTCTTATCATCCAAATATTTTTCCAAATCAATTCAATATAGCAAAGATAGGAACCATCTTGGGGATACATAGGGATGGGCTGGGTAAGAGGGGAAATTTAGGGGCAAATCTCAGATGGTCAAAGGTTTGGAGAAACTAATGGCTTCTATAATTTCCTTTCTTTTCGGATTTATTGAGTGCCTTCGGTGTGCTGGGCAGAGTATACTGGAGAGCACTCTGTAGATATCACCCATTTTAATTTTCACAATGACCCTGTGAGAGTATTAGCATGCCTAGGAGAACCTTGGGGGTGAGGAGGCTTAGGCATGGCCCAAGGTCACACATTAGTGTGTAAAGGCAGAACTGAAATTAAACACCCAGGTCTGACTTCCCAGTGATCCTCCTGCACAGAGGAGTGGCTGGGATCCCAGACCCAGGAGTCCAACCATTGGGATTTAAATCCCAGCTTTGCCATTTCCTACCTGTGTGAGCTTGGATAAGCTCCATGTCCTCTTTGAGGGATAATAAAATGGGGGTGATTGTGGTACTGACCTCAGAGGGTCACAGGATAAGTAATTATTACTATATGATAGCACTTAGAAGAGTGCCTGACACATATGTGCAGTTCATTTCAATATCATCACTGTTGTTTTGATCATGGCTCTTTGGAAGCTGGTGGTTTGACAGTGGTGTTCAGAGGGAAGCCGAGGGTGTGAGAACAGTTAGTAGCATCACCCTCAAATGGCACCCGCCAGTCCAGAATTCCCATCTGTGCTCTCAGGAACACACCGGTTGTTTGTTAGCAAATGCTCTTTCTTGCTGAGGGAATGTTGACACAGAAAAAATTGAGCTGCTTCTGGCAGAAAATAGTCAGGCAGGAAACTGGTCTTCCCAGTAAGCAATGGTTCAGAAAGAAGGGATGTTGAGACCTCGTGGATATGTGAACTCCAAGACCTCCATCACCTCCTCAATGAGCCTTCTCTTAATGGGGCTTGTATAACGTGGGTCAGGGGAAGAGGGTGGTTAGCTAGCTTGGTCTCATGAAACCTCAGGAGAAACCAGTGTTGAGAATGAAGAGAGACCACAGGGCAAAACCATTAAAGAAGTTGCATGCATACTGAAAACTTCCTCTTCCCGCATTACAAAAGTTCTTGGGATAAGATGGCATGGGAATTGGATTGAGGGTCCTGGGCTCCAGCTCTCGTTCTACCATTAATCAGGCAGCTGTGTGGCCTCAGGTCAGTCTATTCCCCTCTCTGGGCCTGAGGCACCTCCTCTGAACAAAGTGGGGGCTGGAACAGAACCAGGAGCAGGGCCCTTCCAGATAAGAAGTAATGAGTTTTGTTAAAAATAAGAATCTATGTTGTATATCATTTTTAACTTCTTCTGTTCATTAATCCATTACTCATTTATTCATTCATTCCACCAACTCGAACTCGGCAATCCAGAGGACCCCCTCACCCTTCAAAAATCTAAATTATACAAGTTTGTCCTCTGCCAATTCCAAATGCCTAGGAATGCAATGAGTTCGCTCAGACACCCCTGCATCCCCAAGACTTCCTTCTGGGAGGAGTCTTTGTTTTGCTCATTACCACCAGGTGCCATGGTCAGCTTCTTCACTGGTTTCTTAAAAAAAAAAAAAAAAAATGCACTCACACTAAACATTTTATGAGTTTGGATCCTTAAGATGGGGCAGGGGTGAAACTCCATCTCTACTAAAAATATTTTAAAAATTAGCTGGGCATGGTGGCAGATGCCTGTAATCCAAGCTGAGGCACGAGTATTGCTTGAACCAAGGAGGCAGAGGTTGGAGCAAGCCGAGATCGCACCACTGCACGCCAGCCTGGAGAGGGCTTATATGACAAGCAAATAGCCCCTGTATCCTGCCTCCACTCTGTTTATGCCTCCCAGTGCTTTGCCATCACTATGAAGTCCACATTTTTCTGACAGTATTAGAAAGATTAGCTTCCCCTGTTCCCCAAAGCCTGGAATCCTGGCAACACCCAGACCCTGGGAATAGAGATGGAAGACATATAAACCCAAACCTATGAGGACATCCAGCAACACAAAGGCCTTGTCTGTAAAGAAATTTACTCTTCTGAGTGTGGGCAACAAACAAACAAAAAAAGCTCATCAAAAAGTTAGATAAGGAGTTTCATCCATGCAGCTGAAGTCATCACTGGTCATTAGAGAAATGCAAATCAAAACCACAATGAGATACCATCTCACGCCAGTTAGAATGGCAATTATTAAAAAGTCAGGAAACAACAGATGCTGGCAAGGCTGCAGAGAAATAGGAATGCATTCACACTGTTGGTAGGAGTGTAAATTAGTTCAACCATTGTGGAAGACAGTGTGGCGATTCCTCAAGGATCTAGAACCAGAAATACTATTTGACCCAGCCATCCCATTACTGGTTGCATGCCCAAAGGATTATAAATCATTCTACTATAAGGATGCATGCACACATATGTTTATTGCAGGACTATTTACAATAGCAAAGACTTGGAACCAACCCAAATGCCCATCAATAATAGAATGGATAAAGAAAATGTGGCACATATACACCATGGAATACTATGCAGCCATAAAAAAGAATGAGTTCATTTCCTTTGCAGGGACATGGATGAAGCTTGAAGCCATCATTCTCAGCAAACTAACACAAGAACAGAAAACCAAACACCACATGTTCTCACTCATAAGTGGGAGCTGAACAATGAGAACACATGGACACAGGGAGGGGAACATCACACACCAGGGCCTATTGGGGGGTGGTGAGGGGTGGAGGCAAGGGGAGGATGTGTTAGTACAAATAGCTAATGCAAGTGGGGCTTAACACCTAGATGACGGGTTGATAGGTACAGAAAACTACCAAGACGCATGTATACCTATGTAACAAACCTGGACGTTCTGCACCTGTATCCCAGAACTTAAAGTAAAATAAAATAAAAAAAGAAATTCACTCTTCTTAAAGAGCAGCCTAGATTTTAAGTAGTAAAAAGTAGTTTCCTTCACTGCACCTATATTGAGCACGTACTGAGAGCTAGTAACTGAGCTGGATCCCTCAAGGAGTTCTCTGATATAGTTGTCACTAGCTACATGTGATCATTCATCTAAATTCAAATGAATTGCAGCTAAATCACGTTTAAAGTTTGCTTCCTCAGTCACAGTAAAGACATTTCAAGCGCTCAATAGTCACATGTGGTTAGTGGCTACAATATTGGATAGTAGAGATATGGAGTATTTCCATCATCAAAGAAAGTTCTACTGGACAGTTCTGGTCTAACAGGAGCAAAGAGAGGAACAGAAAACTATGCCAGCCAGAAGCTAAAGCGTCAAACACTGAGAAAGAGGTCTCCTCTTGAGTTCAGCATTAGTGCGTGACTACCCCGCAGGCAGGAGTCATTCACAAACCTCAGTGGAAGAGGTATCTATCGGAGAGTGGTCATGTTCAATCTGTTTCAACCTTAAAGTTAGATAAGCAGTTTCATCCATGCAGCTGAAGGCACGTTCTCTCCATCTCAAGAGGTTCCAGTCAAATGTCCCCTCTTTCTGGGCCTTCTCTTCACTTCTGAACTCTTCATCTTGCTCACTCCTGCCACACCCCTGGACATTCTACCTTGCATCACAATCATATACATGTAGGTCTTATGGCCCTTCCATCTGTGAGTGCCTTCTTGTCCCTTCCTTCCTAGCAGTGCAATTTGATAACTGAACGAATGAATGAATCAGTGAAAAATAAGTGAATAATTGAATAAACAAAGAAATAATGAAAACATGCATGACTGTCCATTCCACTGTGGGCTTAATCCAGACCTGGTTTCTCTGTCATAAACCTATCTAATCACTGGTGAACTTGAAGAGGTTAAGGTTCTATGTCAGCTACCAGCTTACTATCTCTCTAATCTTAGAAGCCTGTGGAAAAAAGAGACATTCAGAGCATATCCACCTCTAATCAACCTGGTAACTGCCTATACAAAACTCTCAGGCATCCATGCAGTTTTTACCCGGCAAAAATAACTCATGAGTCATTGTATTTTCTCTAACAAAGGGGGTAATTTTGCATGCACAGAAACATCCCCATTTGTCCACACAGCTCTTTCTTCCTATTCCTCCTCTTTTCAGACTTGAAGTAGTGTTCTTTCTGCTTGTTAAGCAAAACTCTCTCCATGTGTCCTTGGCAGTAACCTCTTAGTTCCACTGGGTATTGATCCATCAATCATTGCCCTGTCCCCTTCCCAATCTCATGTCCACTGTTGCTCATGGTCAGTTTTCTGTAAATTTGGATGGAGGATGATGATCTCTTACCATCTCTCTAACACTCCCTAAACTCATTTGATTGCCTCTAGCTCAAACCCAAACCATGACCCTCTCTCTTTCTTTCACCATCATATCTCCTTTAAAAGGCACCATGCCTTCACCTCCCCCTCCCCTTGAAATCCAACTCTGTCCCCATCCATTGATTTCTTTTTTTTTTTTTTTCAAGGAGCGTCATCCCCATTCCCATTACCCAAACCACCATCAAATTTCCCAAATTCTCACCTTCTCAGGTGCGGTGCCAGAGTAGAAAGGGCAATAAGTAAGGTAAAGGTGGCCAACAGGCAGCCCATGGGCCAAATTTAGCCTATGGATGTGTTTTGTTGGGTTGACAAGGTATGATAGAAATGGAGAAAGTTAACAGAAAAATCCAGATCCCCCCTCTTGTGAAAAATAAGATCTGATAAATTATCATACCTACTCAGCGTCAGCTAGCAGAAGCAGTGGTTGCTCTCTTTAGAGAAACTAGAGTTTGCCAGTTTCCTGCAAGCCTCACTACTTCCTATTGTCCTGCCCTAGTCATGCCTTTCATTTGAAATACTTGTTAATCCCTGTAGGCATTTGAGTTTGTAACTGCTGGACTACAGTTTCAAACTTATAATATTTTACAATAAATGTGTTTCTATAGTTCTGAAGTATGTATAGTCATAAACATCTAAACATCACTGAATAAATTGGGCATAGATTATGTGTAGTTCTTCATCATGAAATATGGCTTGTATTCTCCTCCATCACCTACAGCACTATAAACACATTTTCTTACACATGTGGTCTTTGTTTTTACAGGCATGTCAAAGAAAGCATAGGGCCACTTCTTCAGGGCTAATGTGCTGGGCATTGTGAGCTTTCCTGCAAGCTGAAGCCTCTGTCCAAGTGCACTGAATCCACAACACACAGCGCTTCAATCCAACCCTGCTCTAACACCAAACACAGTGTAAGGACTGCTGGGACTGCTCACCTCTTCATTCTTGAAGCATCTGCTACCCTCATGGTGAATCACAGTGTTCAATGGATTTGCTTGCTCACTCCATTTCATCCATGCACTCAATATGTCACTTACTCATTCTTTATTACAGGTTTATTGAGAGTACACTGTGTTATAGACCCTGTGCCAGGCACATGGAAGACACATCTTTGTTTATACCCTTCCCATGGTGTCTACATGGCACTGCCTGTATTATATTTATCTGTGTTCATATCTTGCACAAGGGGTTGAAACCAGCGCCCAGGCCTAATCTTTCTGTGTCCCAAGCACCAAGCTGGGGAAATACCCAAGGAAGCCTCCATAAGTGCTTATGAAAATTGAGTTTGACGTGTGTACCCAAAGCTGACAGAGACTGGAGAAGATGGAATCTTGCTAAACTCACAGGAGTCAACCCCAAGGCTCCAGCTGTCTCATCAAAGGCCATCTGGGCTGAGGCATCATGTTCAGTTCAGCAAGGCAGAAGGAGGGCCACCATCAAGGTGCTGCTGGTGGCTTCTTTAGGGACCTTCCAATGAGAGGTTTGTTTTCCAGCTACTCCTACCACCCAAGAGATACTCACTCCCTGATTTCCAAAGCTGGAGGTGGCATGCTTGTGCAGACCTCCACCTGGTGTCCTGGGTGGCTTTGCTTGTGGCTCTCCCAGTTTCTATAGTGTGCAGTCTTCAGTTCCATATTTTCGTTACCACCCTGAAATGAAGGGCATTATCTGTGCCAAATCTGCTCAATGAAGAAGACAGGAAATGAAATGAGATTTGAAGCAAAGTTACTACTCCTTTTTCCAATTTTAAGACTGGCTGAACAGATGAAAGATATTCAGATAAGTGGCACATGTTCTTTCTGTTTAAATAGAGCTTGTTGCTGGGCAATAATTGGCCTCTGCATGCAGGTGCCTTTGGTGAGAAATCCAGGCTTCTTTGGAGGCATGATCTGAGTAAGTGCACAAGCATATTATGGGAGATATCTAAGGAGGAAAAGCGATTCTCCCATAATACACTGTGATCTCATCTGATTATATCCAGGTTGCAAGGAAATCTCCAAAACTTACAGAGTATTATAGGGTCAGTACCCTATTCTCTACTAATATAAATGTATAAACAGCCCTTGCATTTACTACACACTTAACATCTTTCCCAGTAATTTCATAAATGCATCATATTCAAAGACATTGCCAAGTCTAAATCTGTGCATGTGTCTACTGGGAGGCTATCTACCAGGTGCCATTTGAGGAAACTGCATGCCTTCCTTCCCCCTTGCCTCCACTTACTACACCTGAATAAGACAGACATTTAGTGAGTTTGTTCTAAGTGTTGAGCACTGTTCTGAGCACTTGCCATGTATTAACTCTGACTCCTCAAGAAAAACCTATGAAGTGGTGTAATTATGATCTCCACTGTGCAGATGAGGAAACTGAGGCCTGGAGGAGTAAAGAAATATGGCCAGAGTCACACACTCATCACGGTGGAATCAGAATTTGTATCTTCAGTGCCTAGGCAAAGAAAATATGGCAAGTAGCTTTGTTTATATTCCTGGGAGAGATCACAACATAGGCTATAGGTTCAGGGTATAGAAAGCTGGTGGGGACAGTTGGGTGAAGGCAACAGGTAAGGTCGAGGCCAGTGCAGAAGGAGTAACAGAGACTGGAGAGGAACCAGTTGGTGGAGTTACCTAGAGAGGAAGGGGCTGGGTCCTTTGCGTGGGGCAACTTACAAGCAGTTTCCAGAAGCTTGGGAGAAGGGGGAGAGAAGGTGTCAAGAGACAAAGGATGTGAAGTAACCCAAAGGAGAGGACAAAGAGCTGAGATAGAGTGACCAGTCTCTCAAGGTCAGCCTTGCCAGCAACTTTCAGGTCCATGTGATCAATGGTACAGTTTCACTAGAGCATGCTCCCATGTAATGGGCTGATCCAGGGGCACAGATTGGTGGCCCTAATTTGCTGAGGGATTTTAAGTGAATCTTTGCTCCTCTGGGGCCCTCAGGACACTAGAATTTATGACCCTGATGAAATTTAGAATAACATTGATCCACAGGTCAGAAATTAAGATTGGTGGTCTGGTTAAGTCACGGAGTAGCTACATTCATCACTTACTTTCTCTCATTTATCAAATGGAACCACCCACACCCATCCTGCCTTCCTTAATCTGCCTTAGGACTTAAAAAGTGCAATGAAGGTGAAATACATTTGGAACCTTGAAAAGAGTACATAAAACTGAGGCAGAGTGATGGTCCAGGAATGTACTCAAGCAACTAGTAGGTAGTGAGAGCCTACTCCGTGCAAGGCCTGCATGAGGCACTGGGGATGCAGTGAACAAGATGAGCTTCAACCATGATACTAACACCAGATCAGGAAGACAGCCACCACACAAATAATTCCTCGAGTACAGTTGTAATAAACAGTTATGAAAGAACAATCCCATAGACAGTGAGAACACATACTTTGGAGGAAGGCAACATCTGGTTTGAATACTGTCTTGATACTCTCCAACTGGGGAATGTTTTTCTGCCCATTGTTTAAAGCACTCTCAGTCTCATTACCCCTATCTCTGAAATGCAAATCTTGGAGGGTGGTGGGGAATACGATGATTATCACAGAGCTCAGTAAATAGTTCTTATATGTCATGTAGAAGACTACAGCTACATTAACAATGATGATGAGATGATGATGATGACTGATAATGTTGATGATAATGATGAAGTGGTGATGATGGTGAGGAGGATGGAATGGTGATGATGATGATGATGACTTAATGCTGATAACAAGATGATGATGATGATGGTGGTGATGATGATGGAATGGTGATAATGTGATGAGTATTATGATGGGATGGTGATGATGACAATGATGATGATGTGATGATGATGAAAAGATCATGATGGTGATGGTGATGATGGAATGGTCATAATGGTGATGACAAGATGACGATGATGACGATGGTGATAATAATGGTATGGTGACAATGATGGTGATTGAGGATGCTGATGGCAGTGATGCTATGTCAGGGCATGACCATCACTTTTCCCTTTCTTCTCTTCCCAAAGGGCTCATATGGGCTACTCTACAAGTGGGTCTGGAACTTGAAGCCACATGTGGGTACCCTGCTTGGGCTGTCAGGTTCCAAAAAAGGCAGATTGGCATTTCCACACTGGTTTTCTCTGGCAACATTTCTTCTGCCTCTGCTCATGCAAGTGCCACTTCACTCTGAGAAAATGCCAGCCTCTTCGAGGTGAGCTGGAGCCTAGAGAGGCGGAGGCGGGAGCATTTCCAAAGGTCGGGATGACTCAGCAGTCCTCTGAAAAGCCTCTGGTGATAGGGAGGTGATGCTGTCAGAACAACGAAATACTAGAGCCCTCTCCACCACTCTCCATCACAGCTAAAAGCTTGTCTCGCCATTTCTTGGCCCTCTTCTGCAAGTCTAATGAGGGAATATAGATGCTTACTATATTTGAGCTGCAACTAATGCCTCAACTCTGGAACTTCTGAGCAAACTCCTTCATGTTTTCCTGGGCAAATCTCCCAGGAGTCCCAGGCTGGAAGGTAAACGGGTACCCCAAAGCCACAGGGTCTCCTACCAGACTTGTTTAACCTGCAGGACAGAGTCTGGGAGGGAAGAACAGGAAGTCTCACCTCACAGCTGTTCCCTCTAGTGTGCACTCCTCAGAGGACTTGCTGATGATAGAGCTGCCCCAAATACAAAATGGCTGTTTTGTGAGGAAGGGAAGCTGGCAAAGCTTCTGGAGACACTAGGGAGGGAGAATATGGTACAGACTAGGCTAAAGTGGAGGGCAGCAGTCCAGGGCCCTGATCTTGTTTTGACGGCATTGAATGGAACGCCTTCTAGGTGAAGATGCTGGTAGTTTTGCCATCACCCTCTATTGTCTTGTGTGGGCTGATTCACGCAGGTGGAATACCTGCCTGGCCCCTGTAGATGTCTGAGTCTGTACCCCTGGGCTGGATATTTTTAAGAATACCTTCTGCCCCTGGAGTCTGTGGTTCTCAGAAATAAGTTACGGTAAACAAACCACCCAAGAATGAAGGGCCATTGATTCTAATCCTGACTTTTCCAGCAGAATTCCTGACAAGTCCCTGGCCCTCTCTTTACTCATCAAGAATTTCAATGGCCTGGAAAGTACCCATTCTTACCTTTCCAGGCATGATGATGCGATGGTGATGATGACAGTGATGATGATGGTGATTATCCTATAACACTGCATTTGCTCACTTTGCTCTTTGCTAATGCTCCTATTCTTGGAATACAACAGTGAACAACACGGTTGTGTTCTTTGACCTTGTGGAATTATTTGCTAGTGGAGGAGGGAGTAAAAAAGGGTATATATAAATACTGAAGGCAATACACAATGGCAAATGGTGACAAATGCTATGAGGTGAAAGGACAGGCCCCTCAGAGCAAAGGGCAGCAGCAACCTAACTTACATAACTCATCAAAGAAGATCTTGTTTTAAATAACTACTCTTTAAACTGAGATAGAAAATATCAGATAAAAGTTATCCAGGTAAAAAGAGGAAAACCGGCCGGGCGCGGTGGCTCACGCCTGTAATCCCAGCACTTTGGGAGGCCGAGGTGGGCAGATCACGAGGTCAGGAGATCGAGACCATCCTGGCTAACACGGTGAAACCCCGTCTCTACTAAAAATACAAACAATTAGCCGGGCGTGGTGGCGGGCGCCTGTAGTCCCAGCTACTCGGGAGGCTGAGGCAGGAGAATGGTGTGAACCTGGGAGGCAGAGCTTGCAGTGAGCCGAGACCGTGCCACTGCACTCCAGCCTGGGCGACAGAGCAAGACTCCATCTAAAAAAAAAAAAAAAAAAGAGGAAAACCCACTATTCCGGATCAGGGGAACAGACCTTGAGGATGCTCCAAGGCAGGGAAGAGTTGGACACTTCTCTGAGTCTCTATTGCATTTCCTACATTGTAATTTATAATTGAAATTCTTCATTATGAAGACTGTGATCTGCTCCTACAAGTTAACTCTAAGTCCCACCCTAGGAGAAGTGAATTACTATTTGCAGCTGCTAATGAACAAAAAAATGCTGCCAGGATTGTAAGCCAGGATATGAACTGCCCTAATTTGGAATCAGCACCTTCAGAGGTGGTTACTTAGCCCTTAAAATATCTGTGTAAATTTGCAACAGACGGTTTGCTGGACTTGGATAAGGGCTGTTAGAGATAATTTTTCATGGGTGAAATAAACAGTATTTACATTAGAATCTGGCAAGCCCTGTAACTGAGGGTTTCTCTGCTGCATGGGAAATCCAATAGGGCACTCTCCAACAGAACTTTCTGTGACTGGAGAAGCATGCTACATCTATGCACCACTATGGTGTCGCTGGCCACCTCAGGCTGCAGAACACTTGTAATGTGCATAAACTAAAATTTTAATTGTATTCCATTTAAATTAGTTTCAATGCAAGCAGCAGCATGTGGCTAGTGGCTACCATATTCCATAGGTGCAGAGCCTGGCAGATCCACCTTCTCTCCTCTTCACAGAGGGCTCTGTCATCTGATTGAACACTAATCAGGCAGTCCTGCTTCAAAAGATCATCATGTTCACCTGAAAGTGACTCTTTCTTGACTTTCTAGGCTAGTAAATCGTTTGCAATACTGTTCATTCCTTTGCCTTGCTTTTCACATATGTGGTAGTGAATGTCCACATTTTGGCAGAATTTAGTCCTAAACTTGCTTTCACTGTAACATACCATGTGCACGCAAGTTTCTGGGGAAGGAAACAGATAGTCTCCCACCTGTACCCTCGGGGCCCACCTATCACTAGCTATGAGAAGCTATTAATATTCACCAAGATAATCTGACTCTTTCAGAAAAGCCAAGTGGAACTGAGTCTGTTTCCAACAGCCTTGGTTTCCTCACCTGTAAAAGCAAGAGGCTGAGCTAGATGGTCCCTGAGAGCCCTTCCACACTTCCGCCCTGGGAGCTTGTCATAGTAATGCAGATTGTCAGAGCCGGAAGAGACTCATCCAGGTCCCTGATGCTCAGGGAGGTGAAGTGGCCTACCCAAGGTCACACAGCAAGTCAACGACTCAGGCAGCATATGTGGCTAAGTTGCCCGGTTTCTATTCCACTTTAATGGGGAGATTGTGAAGATAGATTTACTTTACATTAAACTAGTATCTAATGAGTGACTTCCAAATGGAATGGAACAACCCACAAAATCAGAAGCATAGATGAGAGATACACTGTATTTTTCCTTACTTTACAGATGACAGGGGGGAAGAACAGAAAGAGAAGAGGGAAAGAAGTCTGCTGTACTTGGTGACTCATCACTGACAAAGTGGACTTCCCTGTTCCTTCAATCTGGACTTGTCACGTGACTTGCTTTTGACTAATAAAATATTATAAGATGTTAGCAGAAGTGATGCAAGCAGGGGCTTGGGATATGCATACGCATTTGGGTTTCCCCTCTTACACCTCTACCAAGTGCTGAAAGAACATGCCCTAATTACTCCACATATGGAACAGATCCAGCCCAGAAGACCTGCAGAGCAGACCTGCAGATGGAAGCAAAGCCATCCAGCCAAGCCCAGCCTTGTTTAAGCAGCTATATTCTTCCTGAAAGCATGTGAGCAAGCCCAGCCAGGATCAGCAGAACCACCCAAGCCAACCTGCAGATCTAGGAGAATAAAATGTTGTTTTGAGCTGCTGACAACTGGGGACAGCTTGTTACACAGCATTTTGTGACAACAGCTGACTGATGTACTCAGAGGTGAAATGACACGCTGAAGGCTACACCACTAGTAAGAGCATAGCTGGAATTCTTACTCTGCATGAAGCAAGATCATGCTTCATGGATGGGGAAACATGTAATGAATCATTTAAATGGAGCCTCTTTTGAGAGTGAAAAGGACCAGCGAACATTACTTTGGACCTGTGAAATGATACTGAAGTGTAAGGTGCCTCCCCACTCCCAAATGGCACACTTAGTGAGGTGAATACAAACATTGTTGGCAGTCTGGATACATCTTACAGACACTGAAGAGTTCGGAACATGTAATATCTGCACAGGTCGACACACAGACCCAATCACCCCATTGCAAGCAAGTTCTTTCCAAGAGAAAATGTCAGGGTTTCAGAATTCCTGGTGGGGAGGGGCCAGGGGCTTCGGCCCTGGTGATGCTTGCTATACTTTGCTGTAACTCGCCCTAGCTGGTGCCCCTGCCAAATGTTTCAGCTTCCCTTTATTCTGGTCTTCCTAACATCCCAGGGACAGAAGGGTTTACAGATAAGATCCTGAAGTCCACTGAGGCCAAGATACCTGTTGTAATCACCTGGCCAATGAGCACCCAGATGGCGCTGATTCCAAAGCAGGGGCCACTGCATCTGCTCCTCCCAGTAAGGGTGGGCACCACAACATCCTACCAAGGATCCTGCCAACCAGGCAAGCGGGGCTCTTTCCTGGGAGCACCTCAGAGTGCACCAGAGAGGAAAGAAGGGTCTGCGTTTTCCATCTCCTTTTCCTTGTTCTTCCCTTCCTGAGAAACAGTCTAGGGCATCTAGGGTGGTCAGTCAGCATTCCTCACGCATGTGAGTCTTAGACAAACACTACCTGGTATTGGTTTAGGTGGCCATGGAGGAAATGTTACCAAACCCTCACCCCAAGTGCCCATACAATTCTACCAGCCTTCTCTTCTGGAATTCTAAGTCCTATTTTTTTTATTAGAATTTAAAATTGAAAACTCAAGAGAGAGGAATTTTTTTTTAACAAAGCAAATCTATTCGTGTGGCTAATGACAGGAAGCTCAGAGGTTGGCCTCAGACTCCAGGTAGCAACGCTTCACCCACCTGACCTACTCACACCCCACCACTAATAACTAGGGGCCTGGCCTCCCTCACCACCCCTTCCCTTCCCCACACCTCCACTCTCACACATTTCTGCTTCCCCCACAGTGACAGATCCCATTAATACAACTTGAATATCTGCCAAGCACTAAGCATTCTCTAGGTTACAGTAACACAAATGATCCCATTTATGTCCAACCCTCAATCCCCAAGGCTGGGATGGATTATTCCCATTGTTCAGATGAGGAAAGTGAGACTCATAGACATAAATTGCCAGAGATCATAGAGCTTAGCCAGTGTTAGATCCAGGGCTAAACTGGTTTGTGTGTGACCCCAAAGACCATTCTCCTTCTTCGTTTCTTAAATTTACTCAATCAAAAACTACATCCCTGGGGATACTGTGGTGAACAAATCCAAATGGAAAGCAATCTCCCCCACCCCTGCCCCAACTCTCTAATTTCTACGAAAGTCAACCTCACTCAGAGACTGATGGGCTCACCCCTCAGTGAGCCCAATGAACCCCACGGAGGGGGCTCACTACCAGAGACCCCAGAATCCTTCAAATGTAGGTGTTCCCTCCTCCATAGTGGCTGTGAGGCTGGAAGTAGGCCCTCCCAACGGATGACCATGAGGGTCATCTGCTACAGCTCAGGCTGCACAACTCAGGGCACAAGTGAGGGAGCTTTGCCCTTCTCATGGGTGGCACTGTGACCACTTGGAAGCAGGTGACTGTCCTTAGGCTGTGGCTTGAGAAGCATCCCACTCACTGAACCAGAGTCAGGTTCCTTGACTCAGTTTTGCTTCTTTCCCTGAGAGGCACTGGCTATAGGGATAAGAAAATCACTTTGGGTTCCAACAGATGTGAATTTAAATTCTGGACCTGCCAGCTGACAGTGGGCAAATCGCTTCTGCTCTCTAAGACTCAGTTTCTTCAGTTCCATCTGGGGTGACTTCAAATGACCCCCACCGCACCCCTCTCAGCAGGGAAGGAAGTCAGTAGTCTTAGAGTCAGCATTATAGCTCACAAGTGTGCAGAACATACCATTTGCCAATCCATGGTTTGGGCTCGTTTTATGAATTAACTCAATTAATCCTAATAAAAATCCCATGCATTGTGAGGGTGGCACCGTTTTCAACCCATGTTTAGACGAGGAAGCTCAGATTATGTAACTTACCCAAAGTTACAGAGAAGAAAGCAGCTGATCTGGGTTTTACATCCAAGCAGTGCTGTAAGACAGTGGTTCTCACCAGGCGCAGGGTGTTAGGAGCAGAAATAGGGGACAAAGGGATGATCTTGACCCTCCAAGGAGCATTCAGCAATGCCCGGAAACAGTTTTGGTTGTCACAGGTGGGTGGGGTGCTGCGATCGTCTAGTGGGCAAAGATGCTGCTAAACATTCTACAATGCACAGGACCAAGACTCCTACAACAAAGACTCACCTGGCCAGAAATGTCAACAATGCTAATGCTGGAAAACTCTGGCGAGTTCAGGAACACAGAGCAAGACTCGCTTAGGAAACTCACTGCCCGGGGCTCATGTGAGGGCTAAGTCAGAGGTTGCCTGTGGGCACCCTGGCACCATAATGCTTGCAGGGAGGTGTTCCTTAGCTCTGGGGGTGACAGATCGGACCACAAGGTGGCGCAAGTAAGTGATAACAACAGTTATGCCAAAGGGCTCATCCTTTTTCTTTGATTTTATTTTTCATTTTTTATGAAGATTACGCTATTTTAACACTGTTGTGGCAAAAATACTCAGTGACTCGTGTCACGATTTTCATAGCTGATTTCATGAGTTTTTGACAGTTGATGGTGGTTCCTATAGTTAGGGTTATTTCTGTCTTTGGGACAGTATGGGGAAAGGGAGTTGGTGCTCACGGCACGCTGCCCTAACCCCAGTTCCACACTGGGCATGATGTCCCAGGAAGGCTGGTTTGGATTCATGGAAGGGATGGCATGAGAGTGAAGCACACAAAGTAGGATTTTAATCCCAGTACTTTGGGAGGTCGAGGCTGGCGGATCATGAGGTCAGGAGTTTGAGACCAGCCTGCCCAACATGGTGAAACACTGTCTCTACTAAAAATACAAAAAATGAGCCAGGCATGGTGGTGGGCGCCTGTAATCCTAGCTACTCCAGAGGCTGAGGCAGGAGAATCGCTCGAACCTGGGAGGCAGCGGTTGCAGTGAGCCGAGATCACGCCACTGTACTCCAGCCTGGGCAACAAGAGTGAAACTCCACACCCCCCCACCCACAGCCCTCTGCCAAAAAAAGTAGGATTTTAACTGGCAGACCTGGGAGAAGGCAGAGGGTGGAAAGAAGAGAAGGGAGAGGAAGGGAAGGAAGGGGAAGGGAGAGGAATTTCAGGCAGAAGGACCATCAGAAAAAAAATATTGATCGACAACTAAGGACAACCATTGGGCACACGGAAAAGGTCAAAACCGGGAAGTTGAACAAATGTCTGTTCAAACTTTGGCTCTTTCACTGAAGAGGGACTTTGTGCAAACCTGCTAATCACTTATGGTCTCATTTTCTCATCTGTAATTTGATTAAACAATACTTGCTTTCAAAAACTTTGGTGTTTTCTTTGGGCAGCTGAGGCGGGCGGACCATCTGAGGTCAGGAGTTCGAAACCAGCTTGGCCAACATAGTGAAACCCTGGCTCTACTAAAAATACAAAAATTTGCTGGGCATGGTGGCGCACAGCTGTAATCTCAGCTACTCGGGATGCTGAGGCAGGAGAATCGCTTGAGCCTGTGAGGTGGATGTTGCAGTGAGCCGAGATCACGCCGCTGCACTCCAGCCTAGGTGACAGAGCAAGACTCTGCTTCAAAACAAACAAAAACTTTGGATTTTTGTAGCAACGAGATGAGGTCATAGGCAAGAGAGAACACTGTAAGCTCTAAAATGGCTGCAGATGAAGGTTACTAGAGCCTTGTTTGTGGTCATCAGTGTGTGTTCCCTACTTGTCTACTAAAAAGGGAAAGAAGCCCTGAGCCAGGTACTGTGGGGAACACACAGAGCAGGAATATAGCACCTGGCTCAGCGCTTTGACCAAACGGGAGCTTGAATAGTGAACCTTCTGTGAAATGTAGGAGCTTGTCTGATTTCCCTCCTAGTGCCCATCTTGTGCTGGCCACTCACAGAACCCCCATGTGTTTGAAGAAAAGCTAAGACAGATATCTGCAGGAGAGGCAGCTGGCTGCTGTGTGCTCTCATGGGATGGAATTCACCATCAGTGAATCATTTATTTTCAGGGTCTCCACCCCCATAGGTAGACTCACATTAACTAAACTGATACATACATTCACTAGCATGCTAACTGATTACTATATAGTGAGAACAACGGCCAGCGATATCAGCCAATACTTCCATTGGCCAGTTTATCCCTGCAGATCACCTGTAATTAGAAATTGGCTCGGTAAGAAAGGAATCAAAACGGGGGACATTAGTTATATTATCTGAGTGTTCCATGACACTGAACTTCTAGCCAGCCTGACATTTCCATCTCCATTTCAAGGATACAGAGCCACTAAAACCAGGCAGGTCATATTCTGGGGTCAGCACACCCTTTCCCCTGAACAATGCTCAGAGGACACTTCCCGCCTGCTTCTCAGACTCCCCATATCCATACTTCCATGGTGGGCCAATGCTATTTCTGATGGGCAAATTATCGCCTCCAAGATATTCCTACCTTCCGTGAGATGACAGCTTGGTCTTGCTCTGGACTGAGAGCCATTCTGCCATATAGATCTTGGATCTCCTCCTCTGGAGGCTGAATTCCTGGCCAGTCTCTTATTTCCTGTGCTGCTGGGCTTGTGGAGTCAGTGGGGCACCCCCAATACTCCCTGGTAGCCTCTGCTCTTTATAGTCCTCAGTATACAGCCACCTGGCCTGGGGACGGGTTTGAGGGACATGGGTTCAACATCCCAGCAGCCTTCCTAGATAATCACCCTGGCATTGTCTCTGCGGCTGCCCCAAGGATATAGCCCCAGAAAGCAGTCAGCAACAAGGCCAGTTCTATAACAGTCCTCATATCGCAAAAAACCTCTAGGGAAAGAGAGAAATGTTCCTTGTTCTTTATGCTAGTTGACTAAGAGCTTATCTATTTATGAAAATGTCACAAAGCACCTCTAGACCAGACTGAGGTCAGGATTTAGGATGCTTTCCTTTACCTTAATGTAGAGCTGTAGGCTCAATGTGCATAAATTACCGCTATAAAAACACCTCAAGCCTATTTGTTAACCAGTGGTGAGCAAGGATCACACATCCAGTAGGGCCTAAGATGCCCTAAGATGCTCTCCAGGGCCTCTGTGCCTCCCCTCCACCCCAGCACCATCACAGCCACCCTGATGACTGAAGGAGTTCTCCAGTCCAAGAGAAGCTGTCCCTCCAGTTATCTGTCCAGGGAGAGGCCCCTGACCCAGGCTGAGCCAATCAGAATTGTTCACTCTCTGTCACAGTGATTGGTCCAGGGACTGACATGTAACCCTGAGTCTGCCAATCAGGACCCTTTCCTGGAAATTGATGAGAGTTGAAGAAGAAGAGCCAAAACAATCAGAAGGTGAGTTTCAGGCTGGTAGCAATCGTGTTTCCATGCCCTCAGGGAAGCTGGTCTGAAAAAATAAAGCTGGCAAGCAAAGAGAAAAAGGGATGAGAAAGGGAATGCTGGTGGGATCTGAATGTTCCCCTGGTTTCTCTTGAACCTGCCCATCACATGGTCTACTGACATGAGCCCATATAGTCTCCTTTGTCCCTAGTCTTGGGAAAACACAGACTTTATCACTTGCAACCACAGAGTCTAGGCTTACTGGACCTCTGAGATATATTCACCCACAAGAGTCCCTCAACTACCTGATCCTGAATTTGCCTTCAGAAACTCCAAAGATTGCGTGGATTCTCCAATGGTCCTTTTACTCAGGGAGAGTCAAATAACAAAAGGCAAACATCATCTTGATGCCAAGAAGTCAGGTAAACATGGCTTTGAGGGCAGGCTCACCTGAGTGTGGATGCGGTTCATGAAGGTGATAAGTCAGATAAGCACGCTCCTTCTCTGAGCCTCAGTTTTCTCATCTATAAACATGGTGATAATAGCAGGGCCATTGGTGGATCTCCTGAGACTCTCAGCACAGAGCCAGGCACTAAATGGAGGCTCCATGAATTCCTTGTTATTCAGAAAGTAGCAGAAGACACGCCACTGCTCACAGGCTGCTCACCTTCAGCCATCACAGAAGAAATATAAGTGTTCATTCGAAGCCAAGTTTCTACAAGAAAAATGTGCTGGGAAGAGAGCTGGACTGGGGCAGGACAGGAGGGACTGATTGAAAAGATGAGATGGCAGCAGTGTGACAGCTTTGACGCCCACTACTCTACAAAGCAGGAATGATGTTTTTAAGACCACATATTCAAGTATCTTCCCACTTTGAGGCTCTGGGCCCTCTGGATATGAGAGCTCTCAGGTAGACCTCAAGCCTCCATAGAGTGGCTGGATGTGTGTCCACTCTGCAGACTCCTCTTTCCCCTCAGGAATGACACACACTCTAGTCTTGGAAACAGAATATCAGGAAGCTCTTGGGCTCAGGAGGAAGCCCCATTTCCTGATGTATAATTATTGGCAACAAAGCTGGCATCTACAAGACCCCATCTAACTGTTGTGCTATTTCTTAATTGCTTTACAACCCAGAGGGAAAGGGACTGTGATTAATGCCCTTCTCAAAAACTCCAGCACCTGGCACTTAGTGGATGCTAAATAAATATTCATTGAGTTGATTTTGTTGAGTGATGGCCCAGGAATGGGATGGTCTATCTGGAAAGTAGTGAGATCCCCATCAAAGAGATAAAAAACAGAGAGTGATGACTACATGACAGAAATGCTACAGAGGCAATTTCAATATGAGTTGTGAATTGGATTAGATGTCTTTTAAAATATGTGCCAGACTTGAGGTTTTACAGTCACGTGTCTCAGGAGAGACTACAGTAAATCTAAAACTATTTTATCAACAACAACAACAACAACAACAACAAAACTAAAGGCCTTGGAAATCTGGAAGTTGAGTCACTTGCCCAGGCAGGACCAAAAACATCTTGAAGATGATCATTCCTTTCTAAATGAGCCAGAGAATACCACGTTACCCACCCAGTCAGACCATGTGGCATTAGATTCATTTGACATAAAACAAAAATAATGCCCCTATCTTAGCTTGGGCTTCCCCAAAAGCAGAACCCAAGAAAAGGGCTGGGAGTGGTTCCTTTGGAAGGTAATTCAAGGAAGCAAGAGTGAAGAAGTGAGCCGGTAGAGGAAGACAGGCAGAGAGGTGCGTCAATGTGAGGGTGTGCGGTGGAGAACAGGGGCTCGATTCTCCTGAGACCACATGAGATACTGAGAAATCTTCCATAATTGTCTGCACGAAATGCAAAAGACTGGCACATTTATCCATGTCTCCTCTCAGACAATGATTGTGCTGGCACCAGGGTCGCTGTCTGCACTGCACTTGTGGAATGAGTTTGCCTGCACACAGTCATTTGAGGTCAGTCTGCAAGTCTGAGCTACCCCAGCCAGTCCCAGCCAAAAGGAGATATGGGATGAGTGCAGGAGACATGGGCACCACAGGCAGCTGCAGTCCTAAACTCATCACTCCATGTCATCCAGATCTGCAAAGTCACAGCCCTGTGTGCCAGTCTCCGAGCTGTTGCTTCTGTGATCTTCCTAAGACTGTTTTCTTTGCTCAAAACCCACAGGACTACAAGACAAGTCTAAAACCCTTCTCCATGGGACCCCCCACTCCACTGGTCCATCTCAACCTTTGGCTGCTCCTCCTCCAATCAGAACCTTCCCCTTGCACTCTAAAGAGTCACCTGCTATTCCTTACTCATGTCCTCCCCTAAAGGCCTTTGTGCTCTGGCGCAAAGAGCTCTGTCTGGAACACCATTTAGTTTCATTCCCATCCATCAAACTCCATCCCGTCCTCGACAGCCCAGCTGAAACATTTCTTCCAGGGAATTTGCTCCCTTGTGAGTATACTTACTGAGTTGCATTGTAATTTGTGTAAGTGTTGGTGTCCTCAGAAAAAAGGAGCTTCTTTAAGGTCAGGGATAAAGTTCTAATCTAACTTCAGGGCCATTCATAAAGGAGATATTCAGTGAAAGTTGGCTGAGTAAATTAATGGATGATTCCAGAAAACTTCTCCCTTCAAGGCCTCAACTTCTTCCACTTTAGAATGAAGGGGGAGGAGCTGAATTAGAGTTTCCTGCAGCATCTTCTGAGAAGTCCTAGCACTGCCAGATGCCTCTAAAGAACATATTCTGAGGCCTAATGGGTTTGGGAGATGCCTTAGACCCGCTCTGGGAGTCACTGTGGCTCTACAGAGAATTCCTTTAGTCTCTGTTTAAGTCAACAATGCCCAGATCCATTCAGCCACAGAATATCTAGAGGAAGAAGTCTACCAAAGAAGGCTTATTGGCTAATGTTAGCTGAGACATGACTTTGGCTCCTTCCAACTCAAGAATTCTGTAATCATCATCAAACTCTGATGAAGCTGAACATTACAAATACATGTGTGTGATTCAGAAAAAAAATAATATCCTAGAGCTCTCCAAAGGTGAGGAGGCAGGAAGCTTACCACCATGACTGGGGTTGTTCAGAAAGAATGGATGATCCCCACCAAGTGCTGGGGACATCCGCGTGGAATTCAAATATGGGCAATATCAGGAGGTCTTCAGTTAGTGCTTCCTAATTGTGTCATTGGTTATTACAGAAATAGTAATGATGACATTAGCATAACAAATAATTTGATGGAGTTTACAAAGCACCTTTGTATTCATTCAATTAATTATGTTTTCCAGGCATATCCAGGTCAAGGCACTTGCCTGGCAGGTGAATAAGACCCCTTTCCCAGGAAGCCCAGGCCCATGCACTGCCACATCTGCCAACTTTTCTCCTGGCTCCCACCCACTACTTCCTGCTAGTGTTTCCTCAGCTTCTGACTTCATCTGCATCTCCATGCCTGCACTGGCCCCTTGGATCTGATACAGATTTAGTTTCTCAAGCTTGAACCTGGGCACCCCACTTCCCCTGATGCCATCTACCCTTGACTTCTGGTTCTCGCTTCTCCCAGTTACAACTATCCAATATGGCCTCAGATTTTAGGACTCTACAGCACAGCTAGGTCAATGACCAAACTCCCTTGCTTGGAGTGTCAACCACAAAATGACAACTCTTGCCACGGCCTGCAAATCTCTAGCAGTCCAGCCCCTCAGGGCCTCCCTGTCTGTCCTCCCCATTGCTTATGTTGGTCCCACTGGGCTGGCTTCTCAGCTGTTCTTGAAGTCAGCCAAGCAACTCTGTCTAGATATCTGCAGAGCCCCTTCTTCTATGCCCCCTTCACCCTATCTCTCATCCCTCTTTATTTTGCTTCCTCGCACTTATCTGCACTCGACCTAAGAGATTTGGCTTGTTTGTTGATGACTCATCTCCTCTCACCAGAATGCGAGCCTCATGGGGGCCGAGGCTTCATTTTCTCCCCTGCTATTGCCCAGCACAGGAACAGAGCCAGGCACATAGGAGGGGTTCAGGAACCTCTGGTGGAATGAGTGAAGGAATGCACTTTCAACCTCCCAGAGGCTCTTGAAGGAGGCGCCACCTCCAGCCCAGCCCTTGATCTAAGCCCCTCCTGGCAGAGACCTCAGACTCACGACAAGAGCTGCTAGCTGTGCCTCCAGGCCCCTCTGACATCTCTTGTCCCTCCTCTTTCCTCCAGTCTCCCTTGGACATCACCTCATTTACTTCCTTCTTAGTAATGTTCACGGTCCATACCTCCCTTGTGTATTCCTCGATTTTCTCCTTTCCTGTCTGTTTTGATCTTCAGAATGTAAGTGTCATGAAGGTATAAACTTGGTATCTTTCGGATGCTTGGGGTCCAGGACAGTGCTTGGCACACAGCAGTCATTTATAAAAATGGAGGAAAGAAGACAGGGAGGGACTGTGACCTGGCTTCAGCGTCACTGCCCAGGCCCTTCAGGGCCATGCTTCCACCAGGCTACTGCTTGGCTCTTGATTATGGCCTCAGTCCAGAACGCCACTTTTTGAGTGCTCTTATCTCTCTGGTTTCCATTCCATCCTCTCATCTAATAACCAATGCAAGCTTCCCAAATTCCATCCTGTTTTACAGATAAGGGGGCTGAGGTACATATCAATGAGGTTACTGAGCTAAGGCAACAGTGAACAAGCTGGTATGCTCGACTCCAAAGTCCAGACCCCTGACCACTTTCCAACAGCCTCTCTGAAGCCAAGTAGTTTGTTTATAAGTGGAGCTGCACAGAGAACACTGCATGCAAAGAACAACTCTGACTCATCCGATGCTTCTGCGGCATGAACCTCCTCAGCACCTCACTCCAAGGTTCCCTTAGCAAAACTCTCCCCCAATGGCCATACCTGGTAGCTCCAAGGCAGAGGTCTTTTATGTCTAATATGTTCTTTTATGTACTGACCTTTTAAAATTAATAGAATATTTTTTATTATCTGAATTTCTCAGAGTGAGGACTTGTGGTTCATTGTTTTAATTATGCCTTAGAATAGCAACCTCATTTATCAGGCTGCGAGATTGCTGTTTGTGAGAAATCTTCCCAATAACGTAAAAGGATCTAAACAGAACACTCAAAAAGAAAAGAAAAATAAAATGAAACGGTTGACAAAATATATATGTAAAAGGGTCAACATTAATAGCAGCCAAAGAAAAGAAAATGAAATAAACTTCCTTTCTCACCAATACATTTAGAAAAATCAAAAGAACAGAAAAACAAAATTCCTAATTATTGATTAAGAAAGAATACGCCAGTAACCGTATTTTGGAAATTAATCCAGATAAGATATTTTTAAACTTTTAAACTGTCCATTCATATGTGTAAAACAAAGTCAAAGATACATGCCAAGCAAAGACCTTCAGTATTATTTATAATGAAGTAATAGTGGAAGACAATAACTTCTTTAATCTACATCTAGGGGAAAGAATATTATAAAGCCATTAACATTACATTAACACAATTATGTTAGCAAATATTAAATAATAATAGTAAAATGCTTATGTTTTGTGTAATTGTGAAATGAGTAGTATTTTGAATTATAGGATGTAACTTGAACAAAGAAAAAAACATGCAAGAGAGCTCCTAAAATGTTGATAGTGCTTTATATTCTGCGTGTGGCTTGGAAGATTTTCTTTAGCAATCTTTTTTCTATTTTTTATTTTACAATATTTCAAAAGAGACCAGTATTAATTTCATCCTGGAAAAAATAAACATAATCAAAAAACACTCAAAATGTAACCTTTCTACATCTTAGTTTAGATCTACCAGAAGATTCCAAACATGGGGCGTTATTTTCTAAGAACGTCACATTTTTACCTGTGGAAATTCTTTAATTCTTACTATTTACCCAAATTCAAATCGTGCCTTAAGGACCTGCCAAAGTGCCACATTGCCAAGTCATTTGCAAACATCTACTGAGCATCAACCTTCCAGTTCCAGCAGAAACTGAGAGGAATAAACAAAAACCGTGCCCTTGAGATGTTCAGGCCAGTTGGGGGCAATTGGTGCTTAAATAAACAAACAAGAAATGAGGACATGCTGGGACAAATGTTCTAGCAGGGGTTTTTGTGCTTGCTCCTGAGTAAGCCTCAGAAGGCTCTGCTGAACGGGAAGTCACCAAGGTACTTTGACACCAGAAAGTGGAACATTTGAGCCAGGCTATGAAGGGGACACAGGATTAACCAGGCAAACAGGGGGAAGCATGAGAAAGCAGAAATCAAATGAGTGCAAAGACAAGCAGGCTTGAAGGGCATGTGGTCTTTAGAGGCAGGGAAGAGTCACAGCTGGCAGGAAAGCAGATGTATTGATCTGGGAAATGACAAGAGGCCAGAGGATTTGTGACTATGTGAATAAGTCTTGTAATGGGGCGGGAGCGGTGTGGGTTGTAAACAGGGAGCAACACAGCATACATCTGAGTTCTTAAGGCTAGAGGGAAGGAGAGACAAGAGGTAGGAAGTCCCATCAAGTGAAGGTTTGAAAAGTGAAGGGGGAGTTACCAAAACCTGGACCCTGCCTGGCACCTAGTAGACTCAATGGGTACTACCAACAAGACAGACAAAGTCATGGGAAGGGGGCTAAGAAACCAGATTCAGAAGCAAGCAGTTCACTCAATCAAACCAGCCACTTGCAGGAGAGCTAACAAGATGTGTAGAGCATCTCTGATGGCTAAGTTCAAATTTCTGAAGATGTAACACTAGTTCAGAAGGATATTGGTAGATAAAACGCAAAACCACAGAAGGGAGTCATTTGGAAAATGAGTTTGGAAAAGGCTAGATTATGATGCTGTACTTCTCAGAGCCTCTAATAAGTTAAATAAATTATCCAAAAGATGGATAAGTGTTTCCCAAATTATTTGGTCACTGAACACTTACTTCCATAATTTATTAAGGTCCCTTGGAATGCACTTTGGAAAATGCTACCGGACCAGGAGGTGTGGTAAAGGGGGAAGGGGAGAGGGTGTCAAAAGTGGGTCTTGTACAGATTTATTAATATATTTACATAAAGAAGATCCAAGAGCACCTGTAAGGAAACACATCAGGGAAGGCGCATACATGCGGGCAGCCCCTGTGTTCCTCAAGTCCACATCTCCAAAGGCACTGGCTGGCCCAAGAGGTGATCTGATTCTGTAGCACGCTGTCACCATCCACCCTGGATGCCATCTGTTAGCCCACAAACTTAGCCTAGGGCCTGACAGTGGCTCCCGCGTGCTCACATCATTCACTCTTGTTTTCATGAACCAAGTTCCATTGGAACTTCTGCATCCCACAGCTCCTGCTTCTTCTGCTTGTCTTACTTTCTTTCTCTCTTTCATACTTTCTGAGTGTCAGCTCTGTGACAGGAACTGGCGAATTTCAAGCCAGGCTGTTCTAGTGTATCCCTAACTGACCCTGTATTTAAAACTACATCTCTCAACAAATCTAAACTCAGATGCAATTATCTGTCTTTTTTTAAAAAGTTCATGTGTACCATTGAAGTTTGTGTTCTGTTCTTGGCTAGCAGCAGCATAATTTACCTCTTCATTTGTGACCCTGATATTTGCAGGAAAATATTGTCCCCAAATGCCATTAGTTTCGACTCCTCAATCCATCTTCCCTGACACTTAGTCAATGATTCTCTGGCTCTAATTCATCACATCAAACATAATGCAAAAATTGAATTAAAATATTTCAGGGCAGATAGAATACAAATTAGGACACAGGATGTGGTTAGCATTGTGAAAGGCAACACTGGAGAAGATATAATTTGAAACATTTAAACTGTGAATTACTTTCAGTGGGGGTAGGGAGTGGAGACCACCCCAATCTAGGGCTCCAAGTGTTGGCAATACATCTGTATAACAAATAGCTTACTGCTCTGGGCTGATGATCCCACATTACGCAGAATTGCCTAAGCCTTTTCCACTGAATCTGCCTTTCACTGAGAAAATGTTCCCCATCATGCCAGGGGAGGTCACTTCTGTTTATCATCTCAAGGTTCAGGAAATAAAATGGTGAGAGCCTAGGCTGAAGGGAGTGTCACTGCTGCGTTTTTGTACATTCCAGAAGGCAAGATACAGGTGTGTCTGGCTCACAATTATAGGCTCAGGACCTAGGACAGTTCCTAACATATAGTAGGCAATTTTATATAGTATTTAACAAAGGGGTTTAGTAAACGGATGGATGGATGGATGGATGGATGGATGGGTGGATGGATGGGTGAGTCAGTATGTACTTATGCCAATACTATTACTTATACTACTAATCATATAATAACAAACATTGATAAATTTCCTAAGTATTTTTGGGGTATATTTAATTTAACCCTTTCAACAACATTGTGAAGTAGGTACTATTATTACCTTTCTCCTTTTACAGACAAACTAAGCAGGGAGTGCTAACTTTATCAGAATCATAGAGCTAGGAGGTGGCTGTCTCCTATTGTCCACCTTCATCTGGTGACATAGAATAGCAACAGGGAAGTGAAAAAGGCCACTCAAGCAGCCAAGATACTGGTTTTTGTTTTACATTTTGCTTGTGCTGTTGTTTGTTTATTCAATTTCACACCATTTACTATTCATTCCTTTTTACACCCAGAGTCAAGCATGAAGACTAGCCACAGTGAGAGCATAATAAATCATGTTGAACAAATTAATGAACAAAGGTTAAACCTACTTTATGCTGGGCTCTGTGCTAGGTGCAAAGGAGCTAAAATTTATTGGGTGCCAACTTTGTGTTAGATGCCTCCAACTTGTGTGAGAGGCGTTGTGTTAGACGCCTTATGTGGGTGAACTAATTTAAGTCTTACAATAAACCCAGGCATTTTTCCTACGTTTTACCCATAAGGAAAGACAATGAGTGTGGGTGCCTATGCATGTTTTTTCTATCATACCATCTGCTTCCAGTTGCTTCACAATGTAGCACCTTGGCTGGAGGGGATGAGGACTGAGGATGTGAACTCCCTGGGTTTTCAGGCTGGCTCTGACATTTTGCAGCTGTGTGCAACCTTAGACAAATTAGTTCACCTCTATGTGCCTCCATTTCCTCAGCTGTAAAATAGACGTAATGATAATAATTGTACATGCCTCAAAGTTTGTTGTCAAGTAAATGAATGCTGATAATAAATGTAAACAGAATCTGGAACAAAGTAAGTATTTGATGTGTGACTCTACTTGTATAGTTTAAAAAGTACCACTATGGCTGGGCACAGTGGCTCACACCCGTAATCCTAGCATTTTGGGAGGCTGAGACAGGAGAATTGCTTGAGGCCAGGAGTTTGAGACTAGCCTAGGCAACATGGCAAAACCCTGTCTCTGCCAAAAATACAAAAATTAGCTGGGTGTGGTAGAGCATGCCTGTAAGTCCCAGCTACTCAGGAGGCTGAGGAGGGAGGACGGTTTGAGCCCAGGAGGTGGAGGTTGCAGTGAACTAAAATGGCACCACTGCACTCCAGCCTGGTCGACAGAGCCAGACCCTATAAAGTACCACTATATTTATATTGAGATAAACTATATAGATGAATACAGACAGAATTGACATCTTTATCTTGTTGAGGCTTCTTAAGAGCCCGTTAGTCTCTCCCATTTATTTAGGGCTCTTGTTGTTTACCTTCAGAGTATTTTTAAGTTCTCTTCATATAGCTCTTGCACATTTTTAGTTAAGTTTATCCTTAGGTATTTTATATTTTATATTACTATGGTAAACAGTTTTACCATTACTATGGTAAATTGTATATCGATTTCTATATATGACTTTTTTGCCGTGCCCCCTTATCGAGTCTCTCTTAGTAGTACATTTTACTTGATTTAAGTTTTCCAGGCACTAATCACGTTATCTGAAAATAGCAATAATTTTACCCCTTCTTTCCTAATCTTCTTGCTTCCAATTCCTTTCTCTTGCATAATAACATTGGCTAGTATCTCTAGTTCAGTTTTAAATAATCGTGTTGATGGTAGATGCTCTTACCTTTCAACCTCCTTTTTAACTTGAATTCCCCTCCT
Organism: Hylobates moloch; assembly: GCF_009828535.3. Lineage (NCBI taxonomy): Eukaryota > Metazoa > Chordata > Mammalia > Primates > Hylobatidae > Hylobates > Hylobates moloch. Next base: position 112,718,282 of record NW_026652284.1, read on the forward strand.
TTTTACTCTGAGTTCTTCCATTGTTTTCTCAGTAAGCATGATGCTGGCTTTTGAATTAAGGTAAATATACTTTACGAAGCAATATTAAGTATCAATTATAATTTAACTAAGAAAATCTTCAAGAAATATATACTGAATTTTGCCAAATGCCTTTTCAGCATCTATCAAGATGCTCATATGCTTGTTCTCTTTATATCAATTTACTGAGGTGAAAAATGTTATAGATCTCCTAATGTTACATACCAGAATAAATTCCATTTGATCATGGAATATTCTTTTAATGTATTGCTGGACTCTCTTTGCTAATATTTTATTTAGAATGTTTGCTTAATTTCATAAGTGAGATTGGACTGTAGTTTTCTATTTTGGGGACCTCTTCATTGAGTTTTGGGATCGATATTATAATTGCTTCATAAAAAAAACTTTGGGAGTTTTTCTTATTTTTCTATCTGAGCTGCACATCTTAAAAAATGAGCAAGAATTAGCCAGGGGAGGAGGCTGGAGGATAAAAGGAGGAGACATTACATTAAGGGCACAAATGAAAGAAACAAACATCAGGATGTGCAGAGAACTCTGATTCTGAGGGTGCTTCACACAAGGCCTGAGCCCTTCTCCTCTCCTTCAACCCCGAACGTCTGCTTGGAGGTAGCTGTATACAATTGTTTCCTCTTGCATATTGATCCACAATGATTTCCCACATCAGTATTTTTTTTCTTCTTCAACGAGATTATGAGACTTTCCTTCTGTTTATCCCAGAGAAGAAGTTCTTGGATTAAACTCCGGAAACACATGGGTGTATAAAGAGCTAGGCCATGGTATCTCACTAATAAATTAAGTCATTCACACTCATTAAGTCACTCAGTCACTTATTCTTCCAACATTATTTAAACCTGAGGGCAAGATCTGGAAAAATAAGAGATGGGCTTTGCTTTCAAGATCTTAGAGTCTAGCATAAAAGAATAATACTAGTACTGTTGTAATCTGCATGACAAATTAAGCTAATAGGTGGACTTTGCTTTTTCAATACAAAGCAGTTTTCCCTACAAATGTTTCTTAAACCTCTACTGCCGGCCACCAAAATCTCAAAGATACAATCAGACAATAAGAAGCACTCCTGGCATAAGCTGGAGGCAGCAGCACTTGCTGAGTTTCACAAGTCCTTCTGGTAGACCTAGTGCTGTGGGTCAGCTTGTACTTTCTGCTAATATCTTTCTCCCAGATCAATTCTCAGAAATAAATATGCTCATGAGTCACTGTGCCCCATCCAGAATGACATGGCTCCCAGGATCTCTACTCCTCCCAGACATATTTGAGAATCAGAACTCCCAGAGAATTAGAGAATATGGCTTGGCACGCAGTAGTTGATTATTAAAAACTTACTGACAGATATTTTGACATTCAGCTACTTAAATCCTGCACCATCATGGTGCAGGAATATGCTGCACCATCTAGAAAGGGAAACAATACCACCTTCTTCAAGGAGGTATCACAAGGCAACAACAGCACCTCCTTTCACAGGAGGTATGTGAGAACTAATTACAGTAAGTTCTCAGTTCTTGGAAACCAAGACTTTATGTGAAATGGCGTATAACAAAATCGTTTTCCTTATAAACATCACAGTAAAACAACATTATTCACTTTTTGAGGGCCGGCTGTCTATTGTTTTTCCAAGAACCTATTGAGGGCGTTAAGTGAGGACTTACTATAATAGGAGTGACAGAATCAACATGAATTGAGGACTTCCTCTGTATACACACTGTGTGTGCTGCATAATGTCTCATGTCTTTTTCACAACAATCTTATTTGATATTAATAATATAAATAGTCATGCACAGTGGCTCACTCTGTAATCCCAGCACTTGAGGAAGCTGAGGCAGGAGGATCACTTGAGTTCAGGAGTTTGAGACCAGCCTGGGGAACACAGGAAGACCCTGTCTCAACAAAAATAAAAATAAATAGCTGGGTGTGGTAGCACATGCTTGTAGTCCCAGTTACTCAGGAGGCTGAAGTGGGAGGATCACTTGGGCCCAGGAGGTCAAGGCTGCACTGAGCTGTGATTGTGCCACTGCACTCCAGCCTGAGTGACTGAAAGAGACCCTGTCTCAAAAAAAGAAAAAAAGAAAAGAAAAATATTTTTAAAAGAAATGTTAAAAAATAAAAAATAGCACTACCTACTTTTTACAATAAATGTTTTCGTTTACACTAGTTTTAGAGTAACTGAAAACTTGAGAAGATAGTACAGGGATCGCTCATATATCCACAAGCAGTTTCCCTGTTGTTGACATCTTACATTACCATGGTACATTTGCACAGCTATATTAACTAGAGTCACATTTTTTCAGATTTCACCAGTTTTTCCTTTACTGGCCCTTTTTTTCTGATCCAGGATCCCATTCAGGATTCCATATGATGTTTAGTTATGTTCATTAGGCTTCTTTAGACTATGACAGTTTTTTAACTTTGCTTGTTTTTGATGACCCTGACAGTTTTGAGAGATACTAGTCAGGTATTTTGTAGAATCTCTCTCAATTTGGGTTTGTACAGTGTTCTTTCTTCTCATGATTAGACTGGGTTATGCGTTTTGGGGAGGTAAAGTGGCATTCTCATTACATCATATCAAGAGTACATACTATTAATGTGACTATCACTGTTGATGTTGATTTTGTTCACCTTGCTGAGGTTGTTTCTTAGGTTTCTCTATATAAAGCTGCTTTTATTATTTCTTCTTTACATACTGTACTAACTAGCAGAAAGCCACAACATGCAGCTCATACTTAAGGGGTGGGGAGTTATGTTCTTCTTCCTTGACAGGGAGTTTCTCCATAAATTGTTAGAAATTCCTCTGCACTGGAGATTTGTCTAGAAGCAACAATACCCTAATAGCAATGAGCATACCCACCCCATTGTCCAATAAAAGAAGCCAGGGTTCCTTAGGATAATGTCTGATTTTAGGGCTGGGTCAGGGAGTATAAAAATGAGGCTGGAGTATCTCATGGTACTATAAAGTAAGGAGGTGCTCAAACACCCCCCCCACACACACACACGCACACAATCACACAATAGGGGGTTGTCAAAGAGACACAGGAGCCAACAGAAATAGTTCCCAATCATGAGGAACTGTGGTTCAGCAAGATTCAGTAACTTGTCCATGAGCACTCAGCAAATGGAGGTAGAGCCAGGACTTAAGAACCAGAGCCAGGTTCTGATCCTGGAAACAAGTTCTTATAAGCATCATCCACACACCTGGCATTATAAGCTCCTTGAGACAATGTGTTCAGAGTGTTTAGGAAGACATGGAGTATGACAAGGCTTGCAATAAATATCTGCTATTAAATTATCACCAGTACTATCTCTCCCCACTCACGTGAGGCTCTTTATCCACGCTTTCCTCACTCCAGGCCTTTCCCATGCTGCTGTGTTCCCTCTGCTCACATGCCCTTTCACCTGTTCTCTCTTGCTGGAATTCCACTCATCTTTTAAGACTTGGTGGAAACCTCTGCTGTCTCCTAGTCTGGCTGACTCTGCCACTGTGACTCTCAGCACTCTATCTAGGCACTTCCTCTGCCTATTCATGGTTTCCAACGGCTGTTACCTCCAGCTTATCAAGCTCAAAGAGGGCAGGGACAATGACCACACACAGGAAGCACTCAGTAAATATCCACTGAATGCTTGCATGAATAAACAGCGAATTTGCATTTGTGATCCCCTTAGTGCCCAGCACAATGTTTGTGCAACAGCAGGTGCTCAATACATGCCTGCTACATGAATGGATGAATGAATGAGCAATTGAAATTTCTTGCAGAAAGCTCACCCCATAGCAGGAACAGGTATGATTAAGGGTATCCTGTCATGTCCTCCTGATGCTTTGATGCTTGCCTGGGGGTGAGTCCTCAGCACTGCTGGCCAGCTGGTGTGGGGAGAGGGGCAGCATCTGTGAGCTGCCAGCCTGTTACTTCTGGCAGGCTCTCTGTTTGTGCCATTAGAGCCCTGTATTTTCTTCATGGCCTCAAACAGCTCCAATCAATTGGGAAGAGGAGAGCAAGACGTTCAAGCCAAATTCAGCTACAGAGCAATGGGGGAACTCGTTACACAGTTGGTGTAGTGGGAACCACGCACTCCAGGCTGAGCAGACCCTGGAGAGCAGAGCCCATAGCCAGGAATGCCCTTCTTACTGGTACTATTGGAAATAATAATTTGTTAATAAAAATATTAACAATAATTGGTTAATAACAAGAGGCAGTATTTCTCAAATGCTAAACAATGTGCCAGGCTCTGTGCAAAGTGGTTCTCATGCCTAACCTGGCTTACTACTTACCAGTACCCAGTGAAGTCAGTCGTCATCTCCATTTTACAGATCAGGAAACTGAGGCATAGAAAGTTACACTGTCCAGGCCGGGCGCAGTGGCTCATGCTTGTAATCCCAGCACTTTGGGAGGCCGAGGCGGGCAGATCACGAGGTCAGGAGATCGAGACCACGGTGAAACCCCGTCTCTACTAAAAATACAAAAAATTAGCCGGGCGTGGTGGCGGGCACCTGTAGTCCCAGCTACTCGGAAAGGCTGAGGCAGGAGAGTGGCGTGAACCCGGGAGGCGGAGCTTGCAGTGACCCGAGATCGCGCCACTGCACTCCAGCCTGGATGACAGAGCGAGACTCCGTCTCAAAAAAAAAAAAAAAAAGAAAGTTACACTGTCCAAGAGCAAGCAATTTGCAAAGCAGGGGCCAGAACTCCTAAGTCTAAGCCCTTAAACCACTCCTCTAGGGTTCTGTGCACTCCCCATTTTGCAAATCCTTGGGAACATCCCTCGTTTCCTGGACACCCTCTCTGATCACTCCCAGATGCATTCGTTGTTGACTCCCAGGCACAAAAAGATTGGTGTGGACACAAATCTTCTCACAACCTTGCCTTATCTACCCTCTCCTCCATCGTCAATCTGACTCTCCTTGAGGTCAGGAACTGAGGTTTTCTTCTCTCCCTCAGTGGGACATGGGGCACTTAGTAAGCACATTTGTTGATTGGTTGTTTCACGGGGCTCTGGTAGTTTGCGGGGCCTATTTGTTCCTCTGGAGTCTTTAGCCACCATGTGGCATTACAATATGATCTACTGGAAATGATACTGAAACCGAAAGCAGGTACTTAATAATTGCTCTAAATGGGACTAAGAGTCTGCCTACTGCAGCTGTCAACTTTATACATGGGCAGTCAGGGAAGACTTCCCAAAGGAGGAGATGTCTGACCTGAGTCACCAAGGATGAGATGAAAATGACTGGCAAGTAAATAAATATAACCTATGGCTACCTTCAATATGCTGGTCCCCATAGAAGAGCAGGATTTGTGAAAGAAATCCCTCCCTGAGATCTTGCTCTGTTATAAGTAGGGACAAGTATCTTCAGAGGCAGGGAAGGTGGTCCTTGTCTTTGTGCCAAACTAGGACAACCAGGCAAAAACCAACACCACTCTCCATGAAGAAGGTAAAGCTTTATCCCTTTAAGACTCAAGAAGCACAGGCTGCATCCTCCCAAGCACTAGCTCCAACGTGAACAGTCAATAATTCCAAAGTAAATATCAGCAGAGGAGGCCTCATGTTTCTTCAATCTCCCTCCGCACACAGCAAACACATTATGCCACTGCCCTTTGGTGAGCACCCTTCCTTAGGCTGCGGCCTGTGATTGAATCTTGAGAGCTACTCTAGGGGGGATTTGTAGCCATTTAAGATACCGTTTTGCACAGGGTAGGTACAAAGTCTTGGTCAAGCCTTGCAGTAAAGAGCAGCCAGTCTTTCAGGACCATTTAGCCTCAGGCCTTGCCCATCGCTGCCAGCTCCTGTCCCAGCCCTATCCTACCCCATGCTGTCTCCTTGCTTCCTCTTGCAGCCCCATCTCCAGCAGGGGAACATCCGCAGCCCTTTAATGGCTTCCTCTGGGCTTCTAACATCACCATTCTATTTCTTAGTGGTTCTGTCCCAAAATTCTGAGTTCCCTTTCTTGCTTACCCCACCGAGTCAGCTCCAAAGGGCTTTTCTTTCCAAGGCTGCAGCTTCATGGATGGCTGCAAAATCAGACTGTCTCTGACACTGTCTTACTTCTGATGCTCACTGGCTAAACGTTCTTGGGCAATTTCCTCCACCTCTCCAAACCTCTAGCTTCTCATCTGTAAAATGGACATCTTATTAATACTACTCCCCCAGGGCTGTTCTGAGATGGGAGTGAAGACATAAAAGTGCTTAAAGCCTGGGCACAATGGCTCAAGCCTGTAATCCCAGCAATTTGGGAGGCCGAGGCCGGTGGATCACTTGAGGTCAAGAGTTCAAGACCAGCCTGACCAACATGGTGAAACCCCATCTCTACTAAAAATACAAAAAGTTAGCCGGGAGTGGTGGCATGCACCTGTAATCCCAACTACTCAGGAGGCTGAGACAGGAGAATCGCTTGAACCCAGAAGGCAGCGGTTTCAGTGAGCCAAGATTATGCCATTGCACTTCAGCCTGGGCCACAGAGTGAGATTTTGTCTCAAAAACAAAACAAAACAAAACAAAACGTTTAGAGCAAAGCCCAGCAGGGTAGGCCTCAGGTAAGCATCCATCACTCTCCTTAGCATTAGCTCATGGGCCGGTTGTGAATATTAGAGGCAGAAAGGCATGCAAACTGCAGAGCTCGGCTCCTGGGGGAAAGTGCCCTGTGAACATTAGCATGGTTAGTAAGGAGCAGGTAGAGGAAAGAACCGAAGAAGGAACAGAAACATGACCAGAGATAATAGAATCTCACAGAATTGCCATGGCCTCAGTCCCTGGTTGGGATTCTGATTCGCTAATGGACCACCAGGCCCATCCCATCTCCCTGCGCTTTCCCGGCCCCATGCAGGCCTTTTTCACCAGGGGGGCTCCCCTTAAGGCAAGTCATACTAGCACTTAGGGCCTCCAGCATCAGACATGGGCATTGAAAAGTCAGCCACCTGCAGTCTGAACACACAGAGAGGGAGGCCAGAGAGAGAGCCCTGGAGGCCTACACCTGGGGTAAGTCACTTAACCTCTCTGTGACTCCATTTATTTATTAATATCATTGGGCAATAATAAAACACCTAACACACAGACCCATTGTGAAAATTACATGAGGAGATGGGCCTTAAAACGCTACCAGATATTAATACGACATACTAAGAATCATATAATAAGATGTTAGGAATGACGTTTGTCAAGTGCTTTCTCTCCGCCAGGCCAAGATCTAAGGGCTTGACATGTACTTGTTTGTCTAATTCTCACCTACCTACATTTAGCTACTTGTATATACATCTCCATTTGACTCAGAGGAAACTGAGGCACAGAGGGATTAAGTTCAATGCCCCAGGTAACCTAGCTAACCAGTGTCAGAACAAAGTCAAAGTCCAGAGCCCCCAAGACCCAATGTCAATTCTGCCTCTGCTTGCTGACTGCATTGAAAGAAATTAACAGGTCTTCGTTCTTCTCTCCCACTGGATAGAGCTTAGCACTTGACAGATACAGGTGCCCAGTGAGCTCTGCTGAATGACTACAAGGAGACAGCTGCCCTGAAGATGAGTCCTCCCTGCCCAGCTCCCCAGGTTGGTTCCACTCAAGGATAAGCTCATCACTCCTGCACACTTTTTCCAGAGCCCCTGCAGGCCACGGCAACCTTCTCAGTGGAGAGTCGTGTTGCCAGATCAGCATCCACCACCCTCCCTGAGGTGGGTACCAGCGTCTGAGTCTGCCCCCACCCCCGGGGTGCATGTTCTCCTGGGTGCCATCAGAGACCACCCCACAGGGCAGCCAGGGGGAAGGACGAAAGCCCCAGGCAGCTCTCATGGACCAGAGCCTTAAACTCCCTCCTGTCAAGGAGGCCACTTGTCACGGGAGAAAACTGCAAGGGCCCAGGAGTCAGACAGACCTGGATTGGAACACTGGCCATGACCCGACTTGCTCCATGTTGTCAGGGAAGCCACTTGACCTCTCTGACCCTGTTTCCTCCCTTATAAAATGCAAAACCTACCAGCCCTTTTCTCATGGTGACATTGTAAAGACAAGATAAAGGACAAATGCCAGCTCCAGCACCAGGCACCTCAGGAAATGGTGACTCACCTCTAGAACAGAGAGCAGAGAAACTTCATCCAGGGATGTCTTGCCTGAGGCTTCCCCTTAGGTCACTATCCTCCTGCACTCCCCAACCCACTTCTATCCTACCTCCTGCTGCAGGGGCCTTGGCCCAGTACTGCCGCCTGCTGGCACTTGCAGCACACACCCCTCCCGGAAAGCTAACTTCTTAAAAAAATCTTTTATTTCAGGTTCATAGGTATATGTGTAGGTTTGTTACATAAGTAAACTCATGTTACGGGAGTTTGTTGTACAGATTATTTCATCACCCGGGTACTAAGTTGAGTGCCCAATACTAATTTTTTCTGCTCTTCTCTCTCCTCCCAGCCTCCACCCTCAAGGAGATCCCAGTGTCTGTTGTTCCCCTCTGTGCATCCACGTTTTCTCATCATTTAGCTCCAACTTCTAACTCAGAAAATGTGGTATCGGGTTTTCTGTTCCTGGGTTAGTTTGCTGAGGACAATGGCCTCCAGCTTCATCCATCTTCCTGCAAAAGATATGATCTCATTCCTTTTTATGGCTGCATAGTATTCCATCGTGTATATGTACCACATTTTCTTTATCTAATCTGTCATTGATGGGCATTTAGGTTGATCTCATGTCTTTGCCATTGTGAATAGGGCTGCAGTGAACATTCATGTGCATGTGTCTTTGTGGTAGAATGATTTCTATTCCTCTGGGTATATACCCAGTAATGGGATTGCTGGGTCAAATGGTAGTTCCATTTTTAGCTCTTTGAGCAGAAAGCTAACCTTCAATCTAGTGTTTTTTTCAAACTTAAATTTTATAAGAAACCCCAAAGAACTCTCATTTATGTGGATCATATTCACCAACATTCACTACATTACAAACTAAAACTAAGATATTTTAAACACATTTTTAATTTATTTAAATATAAAAATATTAAACCCATTACCTGTTTGCATAAATAACATATATTTATGAAAAAATCACTGCATTTTCCAAAACAGGTAATCACTACTGAAAAGAATGGCACTGTTTTGCCTTTTGGGAAATCTCTCGAATGTCTGGTTTAATAGGAGACAGCTGAGCTCACATCTCTGCTTCAGCATTCAATCTGTCTTGATCTCACTCATTCTGTAGCCGCTGAGAAACTCCACTGTACACCCCTGAGAGAATGCGACTGAAAAGGGCACATGAAATCTTAGTATTATGAAAATAGGTTTGACTTCTCAGACTTCCTGAAACTGTCTCAGAGGTCCTGGGGTATGGAGAAAGGGCAAACCACACTTTAAGAATAGCTGCTTTAAGTGGTTCTGTTCCCTGCTGATCTGTTCCCTAGAACATTGCCTCCCTCTCCTAGGCTCTCCCTGCAAGAATGCACAGAAACAATTTGCACCCATGTGTCTTTGCCGGGTTACCCTCTCTCTCCAATGCCATCTCAGCCTCTTCTCCTGGCCCACTCCTTTTCACCTCTGGAAATTCACGACAGGTATCGCTTTCCTTAGAAATTCTCCCCTGACCCCTGTCACCCCCATGCCAGGTAAATGCTCACCTGTGCTCACCTTACGCTCTCTTGCGACATGTCATTCATCATCCTAGCATTCACCACTCTGGAGTCAATTATTCAGGTTAGAAATCTGGGTCTCATTTACTGACTTTGAGCTCCTTGAGGGCAGGGGGGTGTCTTATTCACTGTGATGAGATAGCACGAAGCCCAGGCGTATCTCTTGTCAGGCCCTCATGGAACATGCATGTGGATATGTTTTTCTCTAATTGAACTTGCCTAGCATGCCAAATTTATTTTCTCTCTCCTTAACTTCATCTGTCCAAATTCCCATTTCCAGTCATTACCCTAATTCTTCAATTCTAAGAGGCATGCTTTTTTCTCCCCACATTATTATATTTCTAAAATCAGAATGTCTTAAATTGATGTGTACATTTAACATTTCTGATATTTCTCTTCTTGAAAAGTTGTAGTTAAATTGACGATCTATCTTCCAATCAGCAGCATTTTACATTATAACGAGTATAATTACTCTGTTCCAAATATGGTGCTGGCAATCCACAATTGTGCATTTAACTAAGTGCTTCCGTACAGCCTTCACATTGTTCTCCCAATAACTCACCCAGCCCTGGGCACACAGAGCAATGGTTTCATTAATTGGGAGTTTTTTGGCAGGGAGAAACGAATGGAATAATTTCAGGCAATGAAGCCTACATGCTGAGAACTGAGAGAGAGAGGAAAGTGCCATCCAGCCTCAAGCGATTTGAGCTAGAAAATACATTGCTTTTGTGCATATGACTGTCCAGACACTTAAGAGGTTGATCCCAATCCCTTTGTTTTTTGACACCTGCAAATTGTAACTTATATTTGCATATCTTCTGCCACTTGGCCAGTTGTTTTGATATCTATTAGCGTATTTGATCTTCCCAGCCATCCTATCTGAAAATCAGAGCAGGAATTGTTCTCTTCACTTCATTGAGAAGAAATTAGAGGCCCAGAGAGATAAGTGATACTGACTTAAATCAGAAGAGGAATTGGATCCCCAAAGAGCAGAGCACTAGTCCTGTGCTAATTCCCTCTACCATGCAACTGCCATCCACTCCAAATAATTGGAAGGAGCAGGTGAAAGGAAAGAATGAGGAAGAGACTGAGCTATGAAAATAAGGACAGAGCGAAGGAGAGAGAGAGGAAAAGAGAATTGCGATAGTTAATTTCATGCAACAGCTTGATTGGGCTAAGGGATGCCCAGAGAGCTGGTAAAACATAATTTCTGGGTGTGTCTGTGAGGATGTTTCCAGAAGAGATTACCACTTTAATCAGTAGACTTCCCTCACCAACATGGGTAAGCACCATCCAATCCACTGACGGCCCAAGTAGAACAAAAAGGCAGAGGAAGGGCAAATTTGCTCTCTCTGCTTTGGTTAGGGCATCCCTCTTCTGCTTTTGGCTCTGGACACTCCTGGTTCTCAGGCCTTCAGAGCTGGACTGGAGCTAAACCACTGGCTTCCCTGGGTCTCCAGCTTGCAGATAGCAGATCAAGAGACTTCTCAGCCTCTGGGATCACATGAGCCAATCCCTCATAATAAATGCCTTTCTAGGTATCTCTGTATATCCTCTTGGTCCTGTCTCTCCCTGACTACTACAGGGACTGAAGGTTAAAGAGCAGGAACAAAGGAACACGAGAGGTAAGGAAGAGGCAGGAGGATGAGGCTGGGTCAGGAAGTCTGCAGGCCTCCCAACCCATCACAGAACTTGTCACACTCTACTGAAATTGCTGGTTTGCTTGTTTCTAGCTATCGCTGAGACTATAAAACCTATAGGGATGGTTTGTCTGTCCTGTTTATGATTCTCATCCATGTCCAGGGCTAAGCACATGATAGGTAAATAGTAGGTGCTTGATAAATATTAGTGGAATTATCTTCAAATATGGTAGTCCTTGAAGCCAGAGTAGTATTGGGCCAATAACTTTACTCTCTCTGATTCAGTTTTCTCATCCATAAAATAGGGATAACAAGGTCTTTCTTAGAAGATTATGTCAATAATTAAATGAATTCACTCCGTCAAAAGCATTTGGAACTCACAAGAAACACTGGCATCGTTAGACTCCAGCCCATAGAGTACCAATGCCATTGCCACAAATAGGGCTTATCCTTGGAAACAGAGTAATTAACACATTCTATGGACTTGGAAGAAGGTTCTACAAGGACAGATTATTTTATTTGAAAAATGGCACTGTTTTTCAAAAAAAGTGGAAGATACTGCTTATAAAAGTAATACAAACACATTTTTTAAAAGTCAGACAATATGGCTGGGCATGGTGGCTCACACCTGAAATCCCAGCACTTTGGGAGGCCAAGGTGGGTGGATCATCAGAGGTTTGGAGTTTGGGATGAGCCTGGCCAACATGGTGAAACCTCATCTCTACTAAAAATACAAAAATTAGCCAAGCAAGGTGCACATGCGGGTAGTCCCAGCTACTGGAAGGCTGATGCACGAGAATCACTTGAACTTGGGAGGCAGAGGTTGCAGTGAGCCGAGATCATGCCACTGCACTCCAACCTGGGTGACAGAGCGAGACTCTGTCTTTAAAAAAAAAAAAAAGACAATATTAAAAACATGAAAAAGGAGGTAAATGTAATTTATACTCCAATCCTATGGCAACAATTATATTGCTATAGCAATTATCATGTTGGTGTCATTTTTTTCCAGGACACTTTTCCATACATTGCCTTAAATAATGGAACTATATTACATACTAAGACAGATACTCTTGCCTTGCCACTTCCAAACCATTCTCTTCCAGTTTGTTCACTAATAGAATATTTTTGTTTGTTTTCAGAATGGAGGGACCATGTGCTTTAAATGAGGTCCCTTCTATTCCCAAAATATCGATCTTGACTAGGCCAGAGGAAGTCTCACTCATTCCATTCTTATTGCTGATGATTGATTTGTGAGTGGAAGAATAGGCATGTGGTCAATTCTGGGCAATAAGACACAAGGGAGTCGGGTGGAGGCAGTAAAACACTTCTAGGTTTGCAAAAGAGACGTCCAATAAGAAATACTTTTTCCTGTTTCCAAACACAATTGCAGAAGGATGTGATATTCAGAAGAGTAGCAGCCATCTTTTAAATATGAGAGGAACTCACAGTTGACTTCAGGAGAATCACTGAGAAGCCAATGGGAACCATAAAGTTATTGAACAGTTGAGTTAACCAAGCCAAGACTTCTTATTCTGTAGGATGATAAACACCCCTCATACAGAAGTCCCCTGCATTTTGGGGTGCGGTTACTTGCAGCCCAAAGCATTCAAACCATACAGTTACTATTTATAACCGGGTTTATGTGTTCACTTTTTACCTTCTCTACACATCAATGAACAGAATTATAATAATGAATGTCTATGAAAGACTTTCTATTTGCAAGTACTTTATCAGGCACATTACATGGATTGTCTCATTTTTAATCCTTGTGGCAAATTTCTGTAGTCAAAATGATTAGCTCTATTTTTTTTTTTCAGATGAGGAAGAAATCAAAGATTTGGAAAGAGCAAATGATATAACCACAAAATGGAGGGGCAGGAATGTGACTCATGTTGTTCAGTTGAGGGTCTAAGTTTCTTCTCCACAATCACAGCCCTTAGGACTCCCCTCATCATTTACAATAGCTCCAAGCACCCCATTTTCTGTACACAACATGCACAGCTACCCTCCTACTGATGCCCACATCCCACAAGTAGGGAAGCAGGCAAGGCAGGCTTCTTAGTCTCAGGGGCTGTTTTGCATGAGAATTAGCACCTTCTTCATCCGGCTTCTGATGAATAACTTGATCCAATAAGGTTGGGAAAATCACTTCCTATCTATGCAGGTGACCATATCTATAAAGTAGCCACTGAGATGCTTGCCTCTTTCTCACGTGTAATTAGTGAGGTTGGAAGGGGCTGTGTGCTCTGTGGTAGACCTCTTCCCTTCCCAAACCCTTACCAGTTGGCCCTACGTGTTTGGCATCTTCTAATTATCCTGATTCCTAAATATGCAAAACAATAATATTCCCCAATTGCCTTCTGCTGTAATTTCACGTAACAGGTCCCTTCAAATAGAACGTCCTTAATTTTAATTGCATATTATGTTCCCTTTCTGAGGGCAGACAGCTATTTATTCATCTAGCTAATTGTTCAGGAGACAAAGACATGGAATATATCTCACCAAATTAAGTATCTGCTAGTTGCTATTACTACTGGGGCTATAATATATACCCCTGATTTACTTTCTAGAAGCTCCTGAGGAAATCTTGGCATCTTTTTTTTTTACATTTATTTTTTGGCTTAGCCTACCTATGATTGTATGAAGGCCAACAAATCCTGGGGTTGTATTATTAGTGGTGATGATAATAGTAATTACCACAATGTATAGATATACAACCATACGCTTTATTCAATGAAAGAAGAAACACAGTAAAAATGGCTTTTATCGAATACCTATTGTGTGCTAAGCATTGGCCTGAGTATGAGAAAATATTAGCCCATTCCTTCATTTTTGTTCAAGAACTTCTTAAGAGACTATAAGCCTCATGTTTACCGATGAGAATTGAAGGATACAGAAGTGAAACCACTTGTCTGCACCAGGCACACAGCTGGGCATCAGAAGAGATGGGTTTTGAGCCCAGGCCAGTGTAAGACCAAAGTGTAGGCTCTTGTGGGGCTACCACAGAGCACACAGCCCCTTCCAACCTCACTAATTACACGTGAGAAAAAGGCAAGCATCTCAATGGCTACTTTATAGATATGGTCACCTGCATAGATAGGAAGTGATTTTCCCAACCTTATTGGATCAAGTTATTCATCAGAAGCCGGATGAAGAAGGTGCTAATTCTCATGCAAAACAGCCCCTGAGACTAAGAAGCCTGCCTTGCCTGCTTCCCAAGCTGCCCACTTCCAGAAAGGGTGGGGCTGTGTTGCCACCTGCACATGTCTGGATTTCCCTCTCCATCTCCCATCTCCCACCCTTCACACCCACACACCCGCAGCTGCAGGAATTTGAGCCACATTCACCAGACTTACCTTCTGTTTTTTCCCACCCTACCTCCCTCCCAGGGAGTCAGTCCCACAGCTGAGTGAGAGAAAATGCCCAGAGAAAAACCATCAGTTCATTTAATTAATATTCATGGAACAGCCTGCTTGTGTTAGGTGGGCACTGTGCATGCAGAGATGTGATAAACACAGCTCTGCAGACCTCCCAGCCCCAGAGAAAGTCCCAGCTCATCATGACCCTATGGCCAAGGGAGATTGGGCAGGAACTAATACCCTCTTTCTACAGAAAAAGAAATGAAAGCAGGAAAAAAAAAAAAAAAACCTTGGAAGAAGAGAAGGGCACGGTGCATCTGAATAGAGGCTCCAGGAACAAAGAAGGGAGGATAGAGCAAAGGGAAAATGAGCAGTCAGAGCTGTCGAGAAATCTATTAACCTGAAAGTAATTACTGAGTGTCACTATGTGCTAAGGACATTGCATACATATTCTCGATCCACCACAAAGTTGGTCCGTTATCCATAATTTTAGACAGGGAAGTTGAATCTCAGAGAGGTTAGGCCAATGGCTTTAGACTGCACAGCTGAATAGTGGCAGTGTTAACATTCAAGCCCAGATTGGTCTGATACTCATTCCCTATGTGAGACTTGGCATTCATGAAAGCTCCACAGCTGAGATGGCACACTCAGACAAATGTGCCAGACACTTCCATACACTCACC
The DNA here is from genome assembly GCF_009828535.3 of Hylobates moloch. Classification (NCBI taxonomy): domain Eukaryota; kingdom Metazoa; phylum Chordata; class Mammalia; order Primates; family Hylobatidae; genus Hylobates; species Hylobates moloch. The sequence continues at coordinate 112,733,592 of NW_026652284.1, forward strand.
AAGCTTCATGGTTTTGGATTCATTAACAGCAGAGATTTCCACTAAGAAACGACAGCCCTTCCCAAAGAAGAGTTGTAGAGAATTCTAGGGCTTCTAGGATTCTAGGGAATTCTAGGGCCTCTGTCAGGAATTCTAGAACTGTTGTGCTGGAAAGACAAGGAGAAGACTTTCCCCGACAGAAAAATTCCCCATTAAGGTAACTCTCCTACCAGCCTACAGCTACAGCTCGTTTATTCAACAAATACTTATTGAGCACCTACTATTGCCAGGCACTGTTCTAGGTGCTTAAGATAATCAGTGAACAAAAGAAGTGCTGACCTTGTGGTGCTGACATTCTAGTGATGGACGCAGAAGGAGCAAAACGCCCCCAAACCCCAGCTGCAAAGCCCAGCAGCTCAAATGCACCCAGAGAGACCTTCCCTTTACTTTAGCTTAGTCTCCTCCCACAACCTTGTACACCAGGGGATCAGTAAGGCCTGGGCAGATTTTGTCTCAGGTCAAACTGAGCCTCCTGGCAGAACTGAAGAGGAAACATCTTGAACATGTGGGTAGACCCCTTCTGGGCCGGTCAGCCAAATCCCATCTCACCAGGAGCCTGGAGGCCTGCCTCGTCATGGCATCTGTCCACTGAACTAACCAGGCAGAGAGCTTGTCCAAATCAAATTAAATGGCAAGCAATGCAGGACTGCCTCCCAGGGCAGGCTGGCCAGAAGGCGTACTGTAATACAGTTTTAAGTCTTTACAGTTCTTTTTTCTTTAATAACACCTTCATTGAAAAATAATTTGCATGCTAACATGGTCCCTTCCAAATCTTATGTTGAAATGTGATCCCCGGTGTTGGAAGTGGGATCTGGTAGAAAGTACTTGGGTCATGGGGGCAGATCCCTCATGAATGGCTTGGTGCTGTCTTCATAGTAATAAGTAAGTTCTCACTCTATCAGTTCATGTGAGAGCCGCTTGTTTAAAATAACATGTGTCCTGCTCCTTCTCTCTTGCTCCGTCTCTCACCATGCGACATGCCTGTTCCCCCTCCCACTTCCTCATGAGTAAAAGCTTCCTGAGGCTTCACCAGAAGCCAAGCAGATGCTGGAGCCATGCTTGTACAGCCTGCAGAATCATGAGTCAAATAAACCTCTTGTCTTTATCAATTACCCAGTCTTAAGTATTCATTTATAGCAACACAAAACAGACTAAGACATATATTGTAAAATTTTACAGGATTTTTAACCAACTCACTGGGAGGGTCAGGCATTTTGAAGTGAAGTGTGGAGACAGGTGGCCAGGTCCCAGGAGAAAGAGATGCCTTTAGCCTCAAGAGAGTCAGTGCAGGCTTAGGCTCTGAGCTCCTTGTGAATTGGGGAAGGGAATAGGAGAAGGGTGTCAGGGGCATACCATTCTTGATGGGTAATAATATGGAAGAGCCAGGTAAGGAATCAAAGGAGCCTGCACCCAGATCCTGGTTCTGCCACTTCTTGACTCTGTTCATTTGGCTAAGTTATTGACCTTCTGTGAGCCTCAGCATTTCCATCTGTAAAATGGAGCTAAGGCAAGTACCTGCCTCAGGGAGCTGTTGGAAGGATTCAATGAGACAGTCTCTACAGGGTCAGACCTGGCTCCAGGCTCACAGCATCATCATGAGAAGAAGTACCTAATTCTTCCTAAAACTCTCTCATTCTAAATAGAAAAAACTCCAACCCCTTGTCTTCCAAGGGTCCACAGCCGAAAATGCCCCACACCCAAACCATCCCTTTGCCTGCTTCCCCCATGAATCCAGCAACTTTGCTTTGAAGACCAAATGCTCACCCACCCCAATGAAGACCCAAGATAAGGGGAACATAAGGCACAGGTTACAGAGGAATGCCTCCGGCTGCTCCTGAGGCCACACAGCAGGCAGGGCCTGAGAAATCATTGACATTTTCTCATGAAAAATGGCTTGTGCAGTGAGTTTTTCTTGCAGAGTGTAGGATCGTCATGGTGACAGGGCCAGGGCAGCAAGGGAGGTGGAGGCACTGCCAGCCTGCAGGGATCTGGGGCCGGGGGAGGCTGGGTTGGCAGCAGAGGTCAGAGAAAGCCTCAGGCTGCAAAAGGGGCCATGAAGCAAAGAGAAGAAGGCAGTAACTACAGGCTGGTCCATTCACTTGACACTGAGATGGTTTGGGGTCCCCACCTTCATATACTCAACAGACCTAGGCTGAGCCCCGGCGCCATATAACATCAACTGGGTCTAAACACTGGAGGGACAGACAGGACTGTGCTTGTTCATCTCTACAGCCCTCAGCAGCTGAAGCAGTGCCTGGTACATGCACACACACAGGATGCAGACCTCGTGGATGCGGATCGGGATGGGGAGGTAGGAAGGTTTTCCTGATGGAAAAGGAACCTATCTGTAGATGACTTTTTTCCTGTTTCCAAAGAAAGATCAGATCGGCCTCTGAGCACTGCCGAGCAAGGAACCAAACTGTGCCTCTACAACATCCTGGCTGTGTAACTTTGGCAAGGCAGGTAACCTCTCTGGGTCTCAGTTTCTCCTCTGAAAAATAAGGGTTAAATGAGTGAATAGAGGAAAAGCATCCAGAGTTTCTGAGTTAAGTCTTAGCTACAATTTGCTGTAATGCACTTTGTCAGGCCTAACTAAGGAGAATGGGAGTCAGTGTTAGAACACCAGTTTGTTTCCTGACAAACTGCTATGCATCCTTCAAACACCAAATCAGAGTTCACCTTCTACAAGAAGGCTTCTCTGCCCTAAGACCTGCCCTCCGACTCAGTGAGTCTTTGCTAGGTCTCTTTCCCCAGCCATGCCCACCCCACAACACTGCATTTTGCGCTCTTATCTGTTCCCTTGTCCCGGTGAGCTGCTATAGCTCTTATTTCTGTGTCCACATCTCCTAGTACTGTGTCTGGTAGGGACCGAGCACCAACATATTTCAAAAGATGAATAAACAAAAGATGAATGAGTGATTTCTTCACAAGAAGAGCAGATAGGAAGGAAGTAAACATCTTGAAGTAATGTGATGGTGATTTTTCAAATTCCAGGACAGAGACAGGCTCCTACAAGAACACAAACAGAAATAAAGAGGTCATGTACAATGGAAGATAAAAGAATCAGAGGGCCCTAAAGACTTCTCAGTACAGTGCATTAAATCTCAGAAGGCAGCTGAACATCCAAGCAAGGGCTTAATGGGAAAAGGTTGCAACCCAAGAATTCTACACCTGTCAGCTGGTCATTCATGTGTAATGGCAACTCGGAGACATAAGCATATAGTCATTTGAGAAACACGGGTTCAAGGAATTTTTTAATATTTAAAAGTAACTGCCAGGAAAAGTAAGAGCAGGACTCATAACTTTCTGATCGATAGAAGCAGTATATTAAAGTCAGACAGTCTAGATTTCAGTATCAATTCTGCTACTCTATGCCTAGTGCCAAGTTATTTAATCTCTTGCTGCCCCACTTTCTCATCTGTAAAATGGAAACACTGATAGTACCTATTTCACAGGATTTTGTGAGAATTAAGCAGGATAATCCATATGCAATGCTTTTCCCCGTGACCAGGACATAGCAGGTTGCAGTAGATGCTGTGCTGCCAACAGATCTTCCCTCTGGAACAAAAGATGACCCTCACCAAGGTGCCAGAGTCCTCTACAAGAACACCTCAGCAACCAGCTCTTAGAGGACTATGTTGGCTGACATAAAACTGCTCACCTAAGATCATGCCTCTTTCCAGATGTGGTCCACAGCCAATGACTCACCAACACACAAGTAATCAGGCAGCCCCCTTGCCCCACCTTGAAACAATTCTGAGAGATTATCCCAGCTTCAGAGATTGCCTGAAGTCAGTTGAGGCCTTTGCAGGAACTGCAACACAGCTCAACTCTTCCCTCAGCTCAGTGCTGCTTCCTTTCCTTCCCTTCTACAGGTGCCAATGTCAAAGGTACTTCCTTACAAATAGCATGCATGTCATTGTCCAACTCAGAGTGTGCTGCCTGGGGAGCCTAACATGCCAGCAAAGAGACTGCAGTGGTCTGAATGTGTCCCTCAGAGTTCACGTGATGGAAACTCAATCCCCAGTGCAGCAGTGTAGAGACTTGAGGCCCAATACAAGGCCATTAGGTCATGAAGGTTGTGCCCTCAAGAATGGACTAATGTTATCCAGGGAGTGGGTTAGTCATCTTGAGAGCGGGCTTGTTATAAAAGTGAGTTCTACCCCTTCTGTTCCCTCACACTCTCCTCCCCTGCTCTTCCCCTTCCTCTCTTCCTTCCACCATGGGATGATGCAGTAAGAAGATCCTCACCTTGAAGAGCAGAATTTTGGCTGCTAGAAGTTGGTAGGAGAGGGAGAAGGGGCAATGGGGACAAATTTGTGTATGGGTACAAGGTTACAGTTAGAAGGAGGTGTGGCAGTGAGCCCCTAGCAAAAAACAAAAAATATAAGAGCAAGGAAAAAGCAAGGAAGTGTAATGAATAGGAAGCATAAAACAAAACAAGATGGTAATGATGATGGATAATCAAGCATATATGTTAAAATTTGTTTAAATATTCTTAAAACACTCTATCAGGGCAAAAAAAAATCAAGTTTAACAATTTTGTATCTACTAGAAACACATTTAAAACAAAGTACCAAAGAAAAAGTAAAAAATAAATTAAAGGGCCCTGGGATGGGGGGATGGTGCAGGGAAGAGATCAGAATTTCAGGGATTGCTTATGTGGTTTGAAAAATCCTTTAGGAGATTTTGATACACGTTCCTAAAAAAGCATACTCTCCTGATTGGAAAAGAAATGATATTTCATGTCAGAATTTAAGGGTGGTATCCAAAGCTGTCCTTAGAGGAAAATGTATAGCCTTGCATGCTGTCAATATTAAAGGAGGCTAGATTAAAATGAATAAAGTAAGGTTTCAATGGAATATTTTTTACTCTTAAAAAACAGCTTAATAAAATTAAAAATATAAAAATATAACTTAAGAGTGAAATTGAAATATAAATCAGAGCCAGTTAAACATAGACAAATAAAATTTTCTCAGGAAGCATATATAATCACAGATATACATCAATTTTTAAATCTCAGAAATATTAATTATAGCTAGTTCTGTGTATATCCTTGAAGTAGTTGGTGAAATAGATGGTTTTAAAGGTAAATATAAATCACCAAAGTGAGTTCAAAAATAAATCTTGAGGGATATCATACAAAATTAATCATTCTTTTACACTATCACCATTAAGTAAGATATTTCCTATTGGTTTCAAATAATTCTTACCGTATTAAAGAGGTTTATTTCTATGCTATTGATTTAAAAAATTGGAAACAGATATCAAACTGGATCAATTGCCAACTGGTCTTCTATTAAGGTGATCATATAATTTTTTTTCTTTCACTTATTAATGTGATGACTCCTACTAGAAACTCTTCTAATGTTGCACTATCTTTTATTTTCCTGGAATGGTTTATGAATCATTCCTCTGACTCTAAGGAAAAATAGAAATTCTCTAAATCCATTTTCGGGAGCATTACATCATGTTGAAAACTAACAAAAATATGATTTAAAAAACAAAGAATATACTCACTACAAAGAAATGACAAATGTTTGTGGTGATGGATATGCTAGTTACTCTGATTTGATCATTACAGAATGTGTATATGTATTGAAACATCACACTTTCCCCCACAAAATACGTACAATTATTATATCTCAATTAAAATTTGAGAAACCAGAAAGAACATTCTCTCAAATACTCACAGAAGCCAAAATCCTAAGTAAAATCTTGGTAGGAGAGTTTAGAGCATATTAAAAGAAAAAAAAATCATCATGTCCAAATAGGATAGCATAATTCAAGACATCTGAAAATAGGGCTTATGCCAGGAACAAAAAAGATAGCCCAACATTAGAAAAATTTCCAATGGGAGTCATTACATCAATAAGTCAAAGGAAAAATTTATAAAATCACCTTAATAGATAACCAACTGGTAATTAATCAAGTTTGATGTCTGTTCCGTTTTTAAAAATCAGTATCATAGAAAGATACTTCCTTAATATGGTAAAATTATTTGAAACCAATAGGAAACATCTTAATTAATGGTGAAAACCTAGAGCTAGTTTCACTAAGACAATAAAGGAAAGGCTTTAAGAAGTAGAAACCCTAAGACTAAACCACAAAATAGATGACTGATAGAGGAGATTTTATACATAAAAAATGTGAATTTTTTGAAGAAGGAAAAAACAATGAACTTCAAAGAAAAGTGACAATTTGGGAAACCCATTTGCAATATATCTGATATCAAAAGATTACTGTCCTCAGTAAATAAAGACCTCTTAGAAGATCTTGGGAGTTATAAAAGAAGAAATAGGCTAGGCACAGGGATCAGGCCTGCAAACTCAGCACTATGGGAGGCCAAGGCAGGAGGATCTCTTGAGTCCAGGAGTCTGAGACCAGCCTGGGAAGTATAGTGAGATACCATCTCTACAAAAAAAAATTTTTTAATTAGCCACTTGAACCTGGGAGGTTGAGTCTACAGTGAGCCATGATCGCCTCACTACACTCCAGCCTGGGTGACAGAGTAAGACCCTGTGAAGAAGAAGAAGAAGGAGAAGAAGGAGGAGGAGGAGGAGGAGGAGGAGGAGGAGAAGAGGAGAAAGAAGATGGAGAAAGAGAAGGAGGAGGAGGAGGAGGAGGAGAGAAGAAGAAGAAGAAGAAGAAGAAGAAGAAGAAGAAGAAGAAGAAGAAGAAGAAGAAGAAGAAGAAGAAGAAGAAGAAGAAGAGGAAGAAGAAGAAACATAAAGGGTTAAACAAGGAACATTTTCAAACTCACTGGAAATAAATCAATTAAAAATTAAAATTAAAATGTGATATGACTTTTTTTCCATCAAATGAGCCCACATTTTTTTAAATGATCATGCAAAAGATTCTGGAAAAGAGGCATAGTTGTTGTTTGCTTGTTAAATTTTAAATGGACTCAAATTTGTTTTAAAGCAATTTGGTAATAAGTTTAACAACATGTATAAATATTCACACTTTGACCAACTGACTCCACTTCTAGGAATACATTCTGAAGAATTAAATTAAAGAGTACAAGAAAACTTCAGAACAGAGAGTGCCATTATTCTAGTTAAAAAGTAAAAATAATGTACAAGTTCAACAATAGGGTACCAATTAAAAACTTTCTACCTTTGATGGAATACAAGAAAACTATTAAACATCATTGATTAGAAAAAAATAATATTAGAAAACAGTTGAGGGCTATACTTAAGTGAATAAATCATGTTGCCAATAGCATGCATAGCATGACTTAGATTTGTATATATACAAAAAGAAAAAAAGATGGGAGGGGTTAAACTTTCATTCATTTATTAATTTCTTATTTATTTCAAAAATATTGATTAAACATCTACTAAATGTCAGGCCTGGTTCCAGGCATTGCCAAATAAAATAGACAAGATGCTTCTCTTCATAAAATAGATTAATGGAGTTATTTCTGGAAGGTAGGATTAGTAATGGTTTTCACATTTTTCATTGAGATTTTATACTTCTACCCAAGTGTCTTACATGAATCGTGATTTTAATCATCATGCAGTGGTTCTGATTCCATTCTATAATTTGGAGTATAGTAGGAAACTTAAATACCAACACATACATGGATAAAGCAGATTCTTAAAAAACGTTCTGGAAAAATTTGGTATCAACTGGAAAGAAAAAATAAACACGTTTGGCCTCTACCTCACACCATATACAAAAATCAATTCCAGTTTGATAGTAGACTTCAATATTTAAAAAAAATGAAACTTCAAGAAAAAAATGGAGAAATCTTCATGAATTCTTTCATAAAGGACATAACTAATCAATCTCACTGCATTAAAATTAAGAAACTTTGTTCAGACTGGGTGCGGTGGTTCACACCTGTAATCCCAGAACTTTGGGAGGCTGAGGTGGTTGGATTATCTGAGGTCAGGAGTTTGAGGCCAGCCTGGCCAACATGGTGAAACCCCATCTCTACTAAAAATACAAAAATTAGCTGGGCGTGGTGGCACATGCCTGTAATCCCAGATACTTGGGAGGCTGAGGCAGGAGAATTACTTGAGCCCGAGAGACAGAGGTTGCAGCGAGCTGAGATTGCACCATTGCACTCCACCCTGGCCAACAGAGCGAGACTCTGACTCAAAACAAACAAACAAACAAAAACCTTTGTTCATAAGACAAAACAATAACAACAAAAGCATTAATAGAGAGAAACACCACAGAGTGAGAAAAAGCATTTGCTGCACATATAACTAACAAAGGGCTTGTATCCAGAATCTGTAAGGAAAACACAGGCAACCTAATGGGAAAGTGATGCAGAGACTAGAGTAGTCACTTCATGAAAGAGGATATCCACATGGCTTTTAACCAAATGAAAAGTGAGCAACCCCAGAAGCCACTGGGGAAATGCAAATTAAAGCCACAACAAGACACTGCCACATACCCATCAGAATGGCTAAAATTAAAACCATTAACAACACGAAAGATGGTTGAGATGTGGAGTAGAGAGAACTCTCATATGCTATTGCTATGAGTATAAAATGCTACAGCCTCTCAGGAAAACACCTAGACATTATGTAATGTATTTGAAGATTAATGTACCCTTTAACCAGCAATTGCATACCTAGGTACATACATGCATGTATGCTCCAAAAAGCACATACAAAAACACTCCTAACAGCATTATTTGTAATAATACAATATAAGAAATTACCTAAATATCCATCGACTGCCATTGGTAGTATGGTTATATGATGGAATTCTACACAGCAATGAAAAGGAGCTAGAGCTACACGCAACAACATGGATACAACTCACAAACATTAGACTTAGTGGAAAAAACTAGACACAAAGTAACACCTTCTATATATGGTTCCCGTTATATAAAACCAAAAACAGACAAAGAAAAAGTATAGCATTTAAGAATGAATACTTAGGGAATGAAAGCATACAATAAGGTAGGAAAGTGATGAGCATAAAAGTCAGAATACAGATTGCTTTTGGGGGAGAGTCTGGGCTTGAGTAGAAAGGGACAGTGCAGCAGCTCCCAAGTACTGGCAATGGTCTTGCTCCTGGTGGTGACACAGTTGTTCTCTACACGGTAATTCAGCCGTACATTGTGTTATGCTTTCTGAGTTATAATACACCATAAAAAATGATATTAAAGCAACCCGACAAAAACATTAATGCCTGGGCCCCACTCCAGACCAGTGAAATCAGAATCTTTGAGAGCAGGGTGTGGTATGGGTGTCTTGTAAACATTCCCAAGGAGATTCTCATGTACCTCCAGGGCTGAGAAGCCTTGGAACAGTGCATAAGAGTAAGCTCAGGTTCTCCAGTCTCCAGCACTCTCCAGCACTTCTCTCTGGGCCTCCATTTCCTCTTCTGTTAAATGAGTGCAATAACAGTACTGATCTGATGAGGTTCTAAGAACTTAAGTGCCAACACCACGAAGGGTTTGGAGTATTTACCGGCACATTTTAAGTACCCAATCAGCAGTAGACTGGTATCTTTATAATAATAAAGTAGCGATACATCTCATTTCTTAAATAAGACGATGGAAGGGGTCAACACAATTCCAAATATTTAGCAAACACTTTCAAAATGTTATTACTATTAAATATTTGGTTTCCACAATCTCAGGATGAACCAGGATGCCCCTCAGCTCTGGAAAGCCTGTCTCCTTTGGGCTTGGGAAAGAAATGCAGTTTCAGAAAACAGTCCAGTGACATTCAGAATCTGTCGGAATAGGTGGATACTACCACTTGGAATACCCCCACTAGTTTTTAGTTTTGTAAATTCTCCAGAGACAAGGCCCAGGTCCTTCTTTTCTTGATTCTGCTGACAGTGCCTAGAGCATACCTTGTAAGTGCTAACGGGCACAATGCTAATTTGAGCCAAGACTCATGGGTTCGGTAGGTCAGAAACTACCCATGAAGATGATGGTATCAAAAGGCCAGAGCTTAAAAATTCATTCCACCCTTTACTGGCTGGGTGACTCTGGCCAAGGCATGACCTCTGAAAGCCTCAATGCTCACATCTGTAAAATGGAGAGGATGACAAAGACAGCTGTCTCACTTCTTCAAGATGTTTTAGTGAGGCGACGCTGAGACAAGAGATGCAAAAAACTCCTAACACACAATATGTGTCCAGCTAACAAACACTTTACGCCTCTGCACCCAGCAGGTGGCCGGGTAAAACAAATTCTGCAGGCTGAACTGGATTTTGGGAGCCTGTTGAGCTGAAACAAACTTCACCAAACGACTCTGCAAGGCTACACTTGGGTACACAGTGCTCAATGAGGGAAAAGAGAGCAGGAAAAATCCTTTTCCATTGGTCTACAGCTATTAGAAGAGAGAAAACATCTTCTCCCTCCCAACAGCAGGACACTCAAAAATAGCTACCCCATTTCTCTTCTTTCTAACCCCCTCAGGACATATTCTCAACCAAATGCCAGCCAGCCTTCTGCACCACATTCCATATGGGGAGCAGCATCTGCTTGCAATACAGATGCCCATGGCGCCTGGGCAGTTGCTGTCTTGGAAACTGCCTCCTACACTGGCGAGGGTGGGTATGGACACGGTGTGTTTTCCTGAGCCACAGAAGGGAAGATAATAATCCATCCTAAAGCCTCATCGAATATACACTCTGACACCGACAAATGAAAAGCAAGGTGTCTGTGTCTGCATGCCACACCTGTGGGGGTGTGTGCTCATTTATATGTGCATGCATCCTGCTGTCATAAGCCATCATGGACTTTAATTGCCCAGCAGTACCAAGTCTGCACCTTTTAATGCCTACAGAATCCGGCTACCCCCCTGGAGAAACATATCTGGTTAATGACGTAATTCCTCTGACCTACATTGAGTCACTTTCTTGTCAAAGAGGACAGTGGTTCTTCAGCTCTGGGGTCAATTTTATTGACTTTTCTCCAATAGAAACTCTTTGGAACTCATCTTTTGCTCCTGCCTTGGATTAAAAGTTTCCAGAGGAGAATTTACCATTTGTGTTTTAAAACAGACGTGCTATGCAGAATCCCGAGCCCTGCCCCAGCCCAGTACTCTCTGATTTCAAATACTGTCAGGCGCCCTCTTCCTAAGTCTTCCCCGGACACACCAGCATCCTTGCTGTTCCTCAAAAAGATCATGCCCATTTCCATCCCAGGGTCTTTGCACTGGTCCTTACCTAGATGTTCTTATTCCCCACATCTGCCTGGCTCACTCCTCTATCTCTCTCAACTCTATATTCAAACATCACCTTTCCATGATGCCTACACTGATTCCCTGTTTAAAACTGCAACACTCTTAACCTGGACAACACAGCAAGACCCTGCCTCTACAGATTTTTTTTTTAATTAGCCGGGTATGGTGGCACACATCTGTAATCCCAGCTACTCAGGAGGCTGAGGCGGGAGGATCACTTGGGTAGAGGCTGTCGCGAGCCATGATTGTGCCACTACACTCCAGCCTGGGGGGAAAAGCAGACCCTGTCTCAAAAAAAAAAAAAAAGGACAAAAAACTGCAACATTCTCCCCCTTATCAGCTCTTACCATGTCATATTTTAGTCCACAGCACTTTTCATCTTATATCTTAAGATAAAGTTTAAACCTTTTTTTTTTTTTTCCTGGTAGTTATTTATTGTCTGGGTCTTGCACAAACTCTAGAATAAATATCAGAGGATGCTAACAATTTTCCAGTTTTGTTCAACTTCTCGGTCCCCAGCATGGAGCACACAGTAGGTACTTTAAAAATATTCCTGAATTGTTACTGCTCTCCTACCCTTCCCCCACAGAAGCTTTCTGTTGTGAAGATGTCAATGGCTTCACAGGCAGAGCTCTGTTCAAACGCCACCTCAAGGGAGAAGCCACTCTATCTAAATAGCCATCCACTCTACCTCCCCACTCCCCGGCATCACTTTATTTTATTCCTAGTCCTCATCACCACCTGACATTATATAATGAAAACAGAGCACAGCTTTGTCTTTGTTGGTGTTCATGGCTCTATCCTAATCATCTAGAACAGGGGTTGGCAAACCTTTCATAGAAAAAGGCTAGACAGTAAATATTTTTGGCTTCACATGCCCTGATGTCTTTGTTTCAACTACTCAGCTCTGCCCTTGGAGCACAAAAGCTGCCACTGACAACATGTAAACAAAGAGCATGGCTGGATTCCAAAATAAAACTTTATTTACAAAAACAGGTGGTGAGTCGGGGCTGGCCTATATATAGGACACAGTTTGCCAACTCCTGATCTAGAATAATGCCTGGTGCATAGTAAGTGTTTAATAAATATTAGCTGACTGAATGGGCTGAATGATTTAACAACTAAATTTATCAATTTACCTCATGTCAGGCACTCGCTCAAGGGATCTTTCAATCATGTCATTTCATCCATAGAACACCTATTAAACTAAGGACTGTTATTCCTCATTTAGAGGTGAAAGGACAGAGGATAAAGGAGTCTCTGACTTTCCTGGGCTATCACCATGAGAGAGGATTAAAATTCAGGTCTTTCAGCCCCTGCTCATTCCACTACAGAACATGTACCTCCCAGTCTTGTTGCACGCTCTATGAAAATGCAAAGTCATGCTAAAGATGATAACTAGAATTCTTCACCACCCACTGTGTACAGATTCCTTCACTCATCTGCCAGCCAGGGTTTGCCAGCTACCTACTGTGTGCCCTTGCTGTGCTCAGTGTGATAAAGCTCTAGTCAGACTCAGGCTCTACAAGACAACAGAGCTACGGAAACAGCCAAATACCAGCCACGTGCCAGGCACCAGGCTGCCAGCATTAGAAACCTGACTCTGATTCAGGGCCTGCCTTCAGGAGGAAGGGCAAGAAGCGCAAGTACTCTCAGGGCCTTCTATGTGCCAGGCACTGTGCAACGTATTTCCTTGCCATGCAAGTAAATGACGGGTGTCCACAGAAATGCAAAGGTCAGGGGAGTTCTGAGGAGACAGCGTGGGATTTCCTCCTTGGGACTTAGGAAAGCTGAGTTAAAGGGCATGGTTAAGCCATGTGTTTCTGGGAATCAGAACTGGGACCACTTCCCATTCCAAGAAGTTACTAGCTATGCAGACCCTGGGAACATGACTCAGTTTCCCTTTGTCATAGAAAACAGTGACAAGAGCGTGACCTCCCACTCCCTAAATTTTTTTTGAAAAACTAAATGGACTAATATATATGTAATAAGTGATTGCTTGATCCTGTGTAGGGACTTAGAGTGTGGCCATATTATCATCCTGGTCACCCTTGAAGGACCTGAGAGAACTCCAGAGTGAAACCTTTGGTATTCAGAGATCTATGAGTGAAAGTGGTACCCTACCCTACTTAACACACTGGTTATTATCAATGATGACAACGGTGTGATGGGGTGGGGAGTGATGGGAGAAGTTCAAGGACTTCCCAGATCATGTTTAGGCTCCTGTTTGTTAAGTAGCCTAAAGTCAGACAGGACCCCAGATTGTATCGTTTGCTTATTTAACCAGCACCCAACACTGAGCAGGCATTCTGTCTGCTGCCAAAAACCAGTGAGTGCACCTTGGCCAGAGCTGCCTGGATATCCTCAGAAGATGAACTGTGCTTCTGCCAGAGACACAACTTAAGACCGATGGTCAACTCCAGCTGCATCGGATGTGGAAACAGCTGGGCCTGCTGGTAATGGGGCCTGCCTCCCTGACAACCAACCCAGCCTCCATCAGTCAGCACAAGCCTCATGCATTTAGAGCACCCAGATGGGAGTGTAGTGCTAATAGGTGCTTCATTACTGTTCCCTTCCAGCCCTGCTGGTTTTTAAAAATTTAATGTAATTTAATATTTAACTTAATTTTTTTAATCGACAAATAATAATTGTATGTATTCATGAAGTACATAGTGATGTTTTGATACGTATAATGTATAGTCCATCATCTCAAACATTTATGATTTCTTTGTATTGAGAACATTCAATATCCCCCTTCTAGCAATTTGAAATTACATCATATTGTTAACTATGGTAATCCTACAGGAGTATAGAACACTAGAACTTATTCCTCCTGTTTTTCCCAGAACTCTCCAATCACACCATGCTCTAACAGAAGTATCAGGAGTTCTTACACGATAGCAAAGAGATGCCTTAGAGTCTGGTTTGACAAAATGCAATTCAAGTGAAAGTGGTACCCTACCTGAATTAATACACCGGTTACTACCAACAATCACCTTTTTAAAACTCAACCAAACATCTTAGCTCAGAGCAATTCAAAACACAAACAAACCCTAGGAAAGTGATGAGACTTTCAGTCACAAAGTAACAACATGTTGTGTTTATCCAGCATCTCCTGCTAAAGAGATTTCTCATTCACCAAGCATTCTGGAGCTTCTACAATGATGTGCCTGGAGCTTTCTAAGTTTTCTCTTATTTATTCCTTTTGAGACCTCCTTACAGGCATTGGGCTCATCCCCATTTGGCTGAAGCTGAAGCTCAGTGAACTCAAGGGACTTACCCAATGGCATCTCCTAGGGGAATGTCGCATCTCAGCAAAGAGGAGGAATGGACAGAACCCATGGGAACACGAACTGGCCCAAAGCATTTAGCAGAGACTCTTGTTTTCCAGATGCTAGGCCCAGGCCATGGTCACAGCCAGGCCTGAGTTCAGTCCCAGCTCTGCCAATCCGATCTGGAAGGATTTGGGTTACTATTACCTATTTCTCCAATTTCAGTTTCCTCATCCACTAGGTGGAGCTAACGCCAGTCTCTCTGCCTAGCACTGTAGTGAGGATTAAAGATGGGGCGGGAGAGGCCCTTAACGCACTGTTGTCAAAACCTTCATTTCCGACCCAGGCAGTGGGCTCGGTGCTCCACATATGTTTCTCATTTAGTCTCCGAAATGGCCCACTCTTTGCCCCATTGAACAGAGCAGATAACAAACACTTGGGTCTCCCATCCAGTTTCCATGGAAATCAATTCTCTAACCACTAAGTACACTGACACTCTGCAACTTAGAACTGATCTTTGCAGAAGCAGAATTTACATGAGAGAAAAACTTCCACTTATGCTGCAAAGAAAAAAAAAAAAAAAATCTGACCTCCTCAGAGCCATGAACTCGGTAAAAGAAAAAAAAAAAAAAAAAACCCAGAGCCTGACACAGCAGTAACTTCATGTATTATATTATCAAAAGGAAGACATTTCTTCCTTTTACTTTCAAATTTGGTCTCAGATTTGTCCAGCCTTGCCGCCTGTTAGTTCAAAAATCTAGATACCAAAACCTTGGAAAAATACCAGAATTGAGGACAGTTGTAGCGGGTAAGATTATAAGACAGTCCCCAAGATTTCTGCCTCTGAGTACCCACACCATTTTCTAGTGAGTTAATCAAACACAAATCCAGGGACTGCTGTGAAGGGATTCTGCTATCGTCATTAAGATCCCAAATCAGCTGACAACAGATACAGAGAGTATCTGGGTGGGCCTGAGCTAATCACCTGAATTCATTAAGAGCAGAGAATGTTCTTAGAAGAAGTCAGAGAGAAATGTGTTAGTTAGTGAAGTGGTCCTAAGTAGTTGGAGGGATCTTGCCAGAGGGGTGACCAGAATTGAAAGAAAAGCAATCAAAGGGGATGGGATAAAAATTGTGTGTGTGTGTGTGTGTGTGTGTGTGTGTGTGTGTGTGTGAGAGAGAGAGAAAGAGAGAGATTTAAGAAAGTCAAGGAGAGCCTCTCTAGGTGGTGCCATTTATTCCCCAAGTGTTTTATTATTATTACTGCATTTTTCATTAAAAAACACCCATTGCTTAAGACACACATCAAATCCAGTTGGTCTAGTTGGGTGGTGGCTTAATGGGCTAACATCTCATTTTACCAAATCACTACTGGAAACTTCATTACTCAGTCTGAGTGGCTGAGTCAGGCCCACTGTGCCCAGAGGACTGCTGCCTGACATGACCTACATCCCCATCTGACCCTGCCTCAGTGCCCTCTTTCAAGCTACAGTGAGCTGAGAAACATGGTTATAGTTACCTTTACATTTGGGTGGAAAGATGGCAGGGCATGAGAGCAAAGTACTAGATTCCATTCAGGCCTCCTTCTCCCTGCCAGGGTAACCTAGACAAGTTCTTCAGCCTCCCTGGAACCTCTTCTGTGATGAGGGAATCAGAATAAGATTATCTACGCTGCATAGGGTTGGGATGGGAATCACGTAAAATCTTATATAGGGAAGTGCTGGGTACAAAGTAGATGCTCATGAATTGCTGTTCTTCTGATCACGATCCTCAGGGAAGTAGGATATGTTTTACAGAGACCATCATCTATGAATTTAAACAGGTTTTCAGTACACTGTGCTCAGTAAGGGATTACCAGAGGAGATTTAAGGAACTTCTGTGGCTTACAGACTATCTGGTTTGAAAAGTCTTTTCCCTTCATTAATAATAATAATAAAGACTAAAAAAAGTTCCCAGAGAAGCTAAGGAACTTGTTCAAGAGTGCACAGAAAGATTCAAGGTTGTTATCTCAATTCAAGTTCAGGAATTTGTTTTCTTCATCTTCAGCTAAATGCCAACTATCTATCCATCTATCTATCTGTCTGTATATCCATCTATATAAAATCCTAGGAAACGTTTTAAGGAAAAGTATACCTACTATAAAATATCTAATTTATAAAATATTAACTCCCTGTGCAAAAGCATACACGTTTCTTTGTGTCTTCGGGCGGTTACACAAGGATAGCAAGGGAAACCAGTGGTTTCAGAGGCAAACACTGAGAATTACAACTCTAGAGAAACAGCAAATTCCATCCACAGCAATTTTTTTAAATCATCAAGTCTTTAGAGAAACCTTTTTGTTTTTTTGTCAAAAGTAAACACAACTCCCAAAATTTAATCTTCACTCTCTACAGGCAGTTTCTGCTGAACCAAAAGATTAGCAATGGGCTTCAGATCTCTCCCTGTCTTCAACTAGGTGGTTAATTGTTACTTTCCTTTTTTCTGTGTGATATAGTCTCTTCAAATTTTTGAGCCTCTTGATTTTGCTTTTGCATTTTATATATTTTACGTATTTTTGAAAATGCTTTATGGAATCAAATAGAATAGAAAGAAACCAACTTACACTGGCTTTTATTTTTAAGTGGCATTTTCTTAAACGATTTGCTTATTATTCACATTTTCTAAATTCTCTGTGTACTTTTTTCTGCCAAATAAAAATCTCAAATGTCAAAATCTCATTTGGGGTGCCCGAAGAACTCAACATTTCATTAAAGGTGACTTGCATAAGCCTTTGCCCCTATTAAAATGCTATTTTAATTTTGCTAGAGATATATAAATAGTATAAATCAGTACAGGTTAAGTGGCTGGAAACAGAAATTGGATGATGCTTACAGTGCAAAGGTGGGGGATACAGGAGAGGGGAGCATGAGAGTAAGGAACAGAGGGAATGGGCAGATGAGCCTGAAGCAAAGGGAGAGAAGGAAGCCAGCAAATAAATTAGGCAGCATGTTGATGGATTGAATGGGCTTTCCCAGAACCCCAGGTGATACTGGCAACTGCCCAAAGGGAAGGGAAGCTGAACTTCAGACCGCCTTCCTGAGACAGCCTAAGTTAAAGGCTGCAGTGGTGAGCCCAGGCATCACATGACTTCTGACCGAGTGAAGCCACCACGCTTGCATGTACCTAAGACAAATTCAGTGCAGCCATATGTCAAGTGCCTTTGAGACAGGCATCATAAAAGTCCACCAACGAAATAGGAAGGCTTCTCCAGACCTTCATCCCAACCATGGGAGATATCCACAGAGATGCCAGAATGCACATCAATGACAGAATATGCAGATACGATTTACAAATGTATTCAGAAGATAGGTCTCTATAGGCGTAGAATCAACTTGTTTTGCAGGTTCTTATTAACAATGTTGCAATAAAAAACTCTTTTAATGAGTTACAGAAATAGCTCTCACCTCTGTGAGCCCAGAGAGCAGCCTGAGCCTCAGCTTTTGGGGGGTATTTTTTCCTTTCAGTGCATTCGATCATTTTTGCAGCTCTCACAGAAAGCAGTTATATCAGACGACAAGCAACCAGCTGCCTGTCCCTCAGGAAGACACTTCTCCCATGCACCCAGTGTTTCTTGGTTTCCAGTCTTCTACTTCCTCTTATCCCATCCCTGACCCTCCTGGCCTTTGGGAGTCATTCTGTATCTGAGGCCCACAGAGATAGGAGAAGAGGGAAAAAGCGCCCTCCGCCCCTGGAAGAAAATAAACCCCATGATTTGTATAACTCCTTACATTGTACAAAATTCCAAGCATCAAGAACTCACTCCTCCTGGATTGGAAGAACTTCATGGACACCTCCCATTAGAATGAATCATTCTAACAATTCCATTAGAATTAGTATCACAATACATGCTCACACATATGTCTGTGTTCTTACTCGATGGTGAGATACTTGAAGAGAAGGGAAATCCTACCCATCTCAAAGTCCCAGGTGGCCACACCTTTACCACCTGTTTGGCTTCAGATAAACACTCTCTGGGCCTCAGTTTCTCCTTCTGTAAAATGGAAACACTAGGCACTTGTACTTCAGAGGGCTCCTGTGACCAGGCATCAGAGGAGTTAAGAAAGGCTTCTGAGTCTACTCAGCTCTGTGAATGAGCTAATTGGATGATCTTTACATCAGGTTTTCTGGCTCCCAATCCTGGACAACAACCTACCGGGTGCCCATGCCAAGGAAGGGGTAGGTGCAGGAGAACCCAACCTGGCCACCAGGGAAGGCTTCCTGGAACAAGGACACCTAGGCAGACCTGAGCAGTGAGTTGGAATTGTCAGGTGAAGAGCTGCATGTTCAAGGCAACAGACAAACACGTATGTGCTATTCACCCATTTCATTCATGTGTTAACAAATGTATTCAGCGTCTGTGTGCCTCTTGTCTGGAATCTGCCTCTTTTGTGAAATGAGAAGACTGAGCTAAAAATAAGCTCGAATTCCATCCACTTCTAACATTACCTGACACAGAGCTGGGTTCATGGCTCAATTAACCACGATCTGATTTGCAGGCATTGAGTGGAACCCCAGGGCCGGCTTTTCACACATGCTTGTGCTCAAGTATGCGTTTCATACAATAACCTAAATGAAAGTGACATTTGATCAACTTTGAATAACTGACTCTCAACAGCACGGCTGTGAGTGGTCCAAGCTGTGGGACGAGGCTTGTCTATGGCTCATCAGCAAGAGCACGGAGCCAGCTCCCAGGCCCTGGTGATGCCACTGCGGGTCCCTACACACACAACGACACCCGCACCAGCTCCAGCCGGGCTTCCAAGGAAGCCCACGTGGGTACAGGAAAGCAGCAGATGTGCTCTCTGAAAGGATCTTCTCTCCTGTGTCATTTCTGTAAGGAATACAATCACAGAGGCTTATCCCAGTGGGGAGGGAATACTGGGAAACAGCGTAGAAAGAATGAGAATGCTGAGGTCCTCCAGTGGTCTGGGGCTGTGCGGTTTATATTCAGGGCCTTGCTATGCCTGGGCACAATGGCATTAATCCTAATCCCTTCCCCTCCCCTCCTGCTTACACTGTCTCACTTGCCCTTTCGCCACAACCTTGAAAGGCAGGTAGCATTGTCAGTCGCACATCTGCCCAGAGGGAGCCTGTCCAGGCCCCTGACATGATCTCAGCATTCTGTTAATTCCCCTAGCCTTTGCAGAGGCCATAGCCCGCATTCAGGATAAGCAAGTTGGGAAACCTGGACTCAGTTTCACAAAACAAGAGCAGGAAAATCCAGGCTAGGGTGAAATTCAGGACAGTAGCTGGGCAATCCCCACCAGGTGGCAAATCTACATATGAACCCCTGCCTCAGAAACTGCTAGAAACCAGGGCTGCATCCATGAACAAGGAGCCAGCCACATAGAGACTGAGCGGAGAATCCTCCCAGCTGATAGGCTTTCAAGGAAAACACAAAGAGAAGGCTTGATTTCATAATATGGTTGAATCTTATGAAGTCCACTACACTGTGGATTTCACCCACTTCCACTCCACTGTCCCATGTCCCTTTTATCCCCATAAATATGGATCCTGCAAATGCCAATATTTGGGAGGAATAGAACACTTTTTCTTTTTTTTTTTTTTTTTGAGATGGAGTCTTGCTCTGTCGCCAGGCTGGAGTGCAGTGGCACAATCTCAGCTCACTGCAGCCTCCAAATCCCTGGTTCAAGCAATTCTCCTGCCTCAGA
The DNA here is from genome assembly GCF_009828535.3 of Hylobates moloch. Classification (NCBI taxonomy): domain Eukaryota; kingdom Metazoa; phylum Chordata; class Mammalia; order Primates; family Hylobatidae; genus Hylobates; species Hylobates moloch. The sequence continues at coordinate 112,753,782 of NW_026652284.1, forward strand.
CTCCCAAGTAGCTGGGATGACAGGCATGTGCCACCATGCCCAGCTAATTTTTGTATTTTTAGTAGAGACAGGTTTTCACCATGTTGGCCAGGATGGTCTTGATCTCCTGACCTCGTGAACCACCTGCCTCAGCCTCCGAAAGTGCTGGGATTACACGCATGAGCCACCACACTAGGCCAAATAGAACACTTTTAACTGCAACAATATATCTGCAACTGAAAAGCTATGAAAGAATCTCCTTTGACATACCAACCTCTGCCCTGCCCACCCTCCTCCTAGTCAGTGCTGATGCAAAACGAAATGCTTGAGGTTTACACCAAATGCTGCAGTGCTTCTACCAGCACTGCCTTGACATGGGGAGGGACAATGGCTAACTAGATTTGGCCAATAGAACCTGAGGAAGGGGCTGCGAGAAGCTAGAGTCTGGAACTATTGGGACACTGAACACTTCTGAGTGAGAGGGCTGGTGCAGTCGGCCTGGCAGTTGCTAGAGCCAAAGCAAATCCCTGGGGAAGGAGGCTGTACCTGGGTTTTCTCCTTGCAGGCCTGGGGGCAAGCGTGTGCATGTGCCTGTGGTGCCATAATTAGTCTGGGGCCACAGGCTTTGGAATGTTAATTCTGGAGATATCATGCTACCTAGAGCTGTCCCTTGCCCAGAGAGCATGTCCATGTGCGTGGGGACTGTGAGGGGCCACAGCACTTCTATCTTGCTCTTATCTCTATCTATGGCCTGTTGAGTGCCAAGTTCCTTCTTGGCTTAATGAGAAGGAGCCCAGCTTGAGAACTGGCCCCCACTGCCCGGCCCCTTCCCACACTGCATTGTGTCTGGTGGCAAACAACTTGCTCGGCTTCTGGTGAGCAATTAGTCTAATTCATTCTCCCAGTTCTCTTTCTTATACAAGACAAATCGCAGCTAAATAGAAACCTTCAGCACATTTTAATTCAGAATAGCACTAAAAACTGTTATTATGGGTAAGGTCTTTCGTGCATCTCCTGACAGAGCCTAAAATGACCAAATAGGTTGTTTATAAATGCCTTCCTTGGCACACTTAAAGGCCTTGCATGCTGTTTCTAAATGGTTCCTAATAGGTGGAGCACAGGGAACTTGTAAGGCAGTAAAACTATTCTGTAGGATACTATAATGGTGGACACATGACATTATTCATTTGGCAAAACCCAGAGAATTGTACAATGCAAAGACAGAATTATAATATAAACTATGAACTTTAGTAAATAATAATGTATTGGCCCGGCATGGTGGCTCACACCTGTAATCCCGGCACTTTGAGAGGCCGAGGCGGGCAGGTCACGAGGTCAGGAGATCGAGGCTGTCCTGGCCAACATGGTGAAACCCCAACTCTACTAAAATACAAAAAATTAGCTGGGGCGTCGTGGTGCACCCCTGTAGTCCCAGCTACTGGGGAGGCTGAGGCAGGGGAATCGCTTGAACCCAGGAGGCAGAAATTCAGTGAGCCAAGATCGTGCCACTGTACTCCAGCCTGGCAACAGGGCGAGGCACCATCTCAAAAAAAAAAAAAAAAAAGTATCAATATTGGTATATCAATTGTAACAAATGTACCATACTAATGCAGAAAGTTAATAATAAGGGAAATTATCTGTGGAGGGGGTAAGGAGGCATACAGAAACCCTCTGTACTCTCTGCTCAATTTTTCTGGGAAACCTAAAGATGCACCCAAAAAAATCTATTAATAATTTTTTTTAAATCCCAAGGCAAGAAAACGTCTAAATGACGACTTGTCTCAAAAGAGAGCCAAGACTCTGGGCCCTCCTGTGGATCCCTGGGTGCCCCTAAGACCCCAGAGGTCCCATGGCTGCTCTGGGCCATCCCCAGCCCCTGTGGATGGAGACACTCCCTCAGCAGCCCAAGCCTTCTGTGCACAGACCTGCAGCCCATTCCCAGTCTTCAGGGAGCAGGCTACTCCAAATGCCATGTCTGGCACATTCGAGGAGCAACAGCGGCTTTGGGTTTGTTAATTAGCAATTGGGGTGTTAAACAGCATGCAGATCCAGGCTGCAGGTGTGAACCTTGCTTCCTCTCCATGCCTCAAAAATGCCGCCCTGTAAGGACCACCAATGATACACCCCAAACTGGGAAGATGGTGAACTGTGAAAACTTCAAGGAAGAAAAGTATCATAGTTCCATTTCCACCAGCCATCATCTATGAATCTTTCAAATCTCGGTTCAGTGTCATCTCCCCAGGAGCTTCCTCTGGCACACACAGCCCCAGGCCTCTGGTTTGCTCCTGCTGGGTTCCCAGGGCACCCAGGCTCACCCTACTGGAGACAACTCTTTCCCCATCTGTCTTCATCGCTAGTCTGGTGGATCCTGCAGAGAACAGGGACCTTATTTTATTCATCCTTGGGAAACCTCACGAAACCTCCTGCAGCCTATCTTGTTTTTAGCTACTAAGGCCTCACCAAGAGGCCAGAGCCATGGGGTGGGCACAACACCGCCCTCTCTCCAGGGCTGATCCTGAACCACTTCTCCCTGAATCTCTTCTGAGGACCAAGCCCCATTCTGTACACCTCCACAGACCAGCCCTTGCCTGGAATAACATGTCTCAGACTTGCCCACTTCTCCTTCTCTTGCATTAAACTCAGAGCAAATGGGAGGAAGAAATGGGGCAGAAACGTTTTGATTATGAAAGAAGAAAGTGGGACAAAGGGATGCTCTGTAGAGTCATGGTTCTAGATGGAAAGAAGCGTCACCTACCAAAAGCTCCAGGGAAGGTGGGCTTCTGTCATTTGAGTAAGTTGCCTGATGTCTCAGACACCCCTCTTTCTTTTCCTGGGTTAAGAACTTGGTTGGTCTTCTGATATGTCAGTTAGGCTAGGTACAGCCCCCAGTCACTTAATCAAACATTAAGTATTTCCTGTAAGGCTAATTTACAGAGGTGATCAAAGTCCCTAGTCAGATGATTTTAAGTATGGTAGAGTATCCAAGATAATCAGGGTGGGTCTAATTCAATCAATTGAAAGGCCCTAAAAGCAAAGCTAAAGCTTCCCTGATAAAGGCGAAATCCTGACTTTGGACAGTGGCTTCAGTCCATGAAGACAATTCCAGTCTTCCCTTCCTGAAAGCTTCCCCTAAGGGTTTCAGATTTGCTAGCCAGCCCCCACAATGACATAGTGAACTCCTCGCAATAAATCCTTTTATATATCTCCTGCTAGCTCTGCTTCTCTGGTGGTACCTTGGCTCATACAAGAACTAAAACTCTTAAGTAGTCACTGCAGTTCCACCAGCAGACACTCAGGAGGATGAGACAAGGAGGGGACTTAATAGTCATCAAGCACTTTATATAAAGATCAGGCAATTCATATATGATAAGCATTTATCTTAATCTTCAAAATAACCCCATTGTCCTGATTTTTCAGATGAGGGAAAGGGAAGACTCCCAAGTGACCCACCTATGACCACAATTCAGAGACAAAGCTAGGGTCTTGCTGTGTTGAGTGCACATTTGCAGGTGTAGGAAGCCTTTATTTCTCTGCACAAAGGGTCTGGGCAAAGTGTGAGAGGGTGCAGGAAGGGGTGAAAGCACAACAGCAGCAGATGACACATGCTCTTGGCTCATTTTCTCCTCCTCAAAGGTTTGCCACTGAGCTGCCACTGGGCAAGATTTCAAGAAGCAGCCAGAGAGGAGAGATTGGCTCCTCTTGACGATGCATGAGATTGCCTGAGAAGGGGACAGGTCCCACTATGAGCCATCAGCCCTCATGCTGCAAGGGCGGGTATGGGGGAAGCAGAGTTTTTCTGTGGCATAAAATTGCCTGTTCCACAAAAAACAGCTCCTGGATTTCCCAAGTCAAAGTCCTCAGCTCACTCTTCCTCCAGCACCCAGCCACCCAGTGGCAGTGAACAATAGAGACTGATCCAAAAAGACTCCTTGTATTTGGTTTCAAGGTCAGAGAAGTGCTAGGGCTCATTTCCTTAATATCTCAAAGGTGAACTTCAAGACTGGGTTGACGGGTGAGTACTCCACTCCATCAAAGAACTCTGATAAAGCACCCACTCAGTATCAGGGTCTGTGCTGGGGAAAAGGTGGGGTGCAAAAGTGAATGGTGGGGGACCCTGCCTTCTAGGAGTTTATAACTTAGCATGTAGACTAACTCTACGTTCAAAAACAACTCTGAATAAGTCAGGGCAAGATCAGTGCTATAGTAGAGTACAATCATTTCTTCATTCCATCAACATTTCTTCATGCAGTAAACACTGCCGATTTGGTGTTGGAGTGCTTTCACCATGCAGCAGGAATGTGACATTGCAACAAAGATGGAGGAGGAGACTTAAAAGGCACCCTAGGGGAGGTGGTCCTGAAATGAACAGCTCCGGTCCTGAACTGTAACTGCTTCTCCTGAAAACTCTACTTCCTAACAGCCTCCAGGTTAGAAAAGGCAACACTTGAACTAAGCAGTCAGCCACAGAGAACAACAAACCAGGCAGAAATGTCCCAGGTGGGTGGCAGTGTGTGTGTGGGTGACTTAAATTTTCTGTGCGACAGCTTCATTTTTTGAGAACTGGGAGTAATTATGCCAACTTTTCCAATTTCATAAGGCCATGGTGAGGATTAAACCTGATAGAAAGAAGGGTGTCGTTTCAAAATATTTAACCCCAGGTATTGCCCGGATACTGATAAGTCAGAACAGATGTTGGGCTTGGGTGGGGTGGTGGTGGGAGTGCCAACTGTTAACACTTTCTTTGCTGGATTGAGCGGGGCTTGGAATAGCAGTATTAGACAGTGGGAAGGAGGGGACTTGGGAGCATGGGCTGCAGCTACATCCAGTCTCACAGTGGGGAACTTCGACATTTCAACCACTGAACTTGTCTACTGAATATCAGCCTTGCTCCTAATGCTCCCACAGGGAGAAAAGTGCTGATGAGTTTTATATGGACATGAAGATTTGGTTCTGCCTTCTTTGTCAGTCTCATCTCCTCCACAACTCCATTCCTGAGCCCCACTCACTCAGCACACATGCACACACACAGACACACACACACAGGCATACACTCACACACAGACGCACATGCACAGACAAACATGGACACGAACACACACACGCACACACACAGCAGCAATACTAAACCACCATGCTTTCTCAGTTCTATGACACCATTAAGCATATGAAACAACATCAGTTTAATAATAAGTCAGGGGATGTGGTAGGGAAAGAGGAGAAACTACATTAAATATACAATTTAATTGACTCTGACTTCAAGAGTCAACCCTGTTTTAGGAATTAGGTCAAGGGTTCTCAACTTTAGTGGGCCTAAAGTTCTAAAAAGGTGTGTATGATGGGAGAAAGGGGACAAGACAATTTCATGTGGTGGGAAGATCACTTAATGACATACGAAGGACAAAGGGAAAGTGAAGAATTAGAGGGGGGAGTGACATTTCTTTCCCCTTTTATGAACCGAGCCAGCCCGTGCTCCAAGGCTGGGCACTTTGCTTCCTACATTGGCTGTCAAAACAAACTGAAAATGCCTCTGCGCCCAGGCCTTTACCAGAAAACATCCCTGCACAGACAGGCAGGTGGTGCCAAGGAAGAGAGAGAAAAAGAGAGAGTGGTGAGTTGGGCAGGAGGGCAGGGACCCTTCCCAGTTTCACCCCAGGAGCAGCCACAGCAAAGAGCCCTCCTTCAGGCCAGCGGAGACAGCAGAGCCACCTGCCTCGAACGGACCCACGATCTTATTTATTCGGCCTTTCAGTGGCAGCGGATGGCCTTTCCAAAAACTTAGGCTCTGGGACCATCTCTAGTGGACAAGGAAAGCAGAATCCCAAAACAAAGCCACTGATTTTTCTCTCCACCCTGGAAAGTAGGGGCTTTCAGCCAGATTAAACTGGATTTAGCCAGGTTACACTGGCCTCTGAACAAATCAATGTGTGTAGCACTTCCTGCATCTAAGAACCGGGTGGTACTTCAGACGGGCTTCACTTCAGTCCCAGGATCAAAGCAGCACACTATTTTCAGTCCCAAGCCGTCCCCATTTTCTGTCCTCCCTGACCTTCTTTGATGCTGTTCCTTCTCCCTGGGACACCCTTCCTCCCTCACAGCAATCAAGGCACAGAGTGAAGCTGTTGGCTTGTTCCCTTGTCTTTCACCATCACTACAGTATTTGGCTAGAGGTGCTCAAATGTACACTGTCCTCAACTACCTGAACAGTTTGTAAAAAATACATCTTCCTGGTGCTGCCTCCCGAGAGTCTAGCTCGGCAGGTCTGCAGCAGAGTGCAGAAGCCTGTATCTTTCACATGCTCTCCAAGTCACTGTTGTTCAAGCAGCCCCCAGACCACATCCTGGAGAACTCTGAGCTAACGAAGAGGGCAGGGACTCTGTCTGGTTCATCCATCACATGATGGGGTGGAGGTTTCAATAAGTAGATGCTGGATGACTGGCGAAGGTAAGTCGTTGGGTGTGTAGCTCAGGAAATGAGTGAGTGCATAAATTAATCTAGTTTATTACTAGTTTATTACTGACTCATTCAGTCAGCCACCCACCCACCCACCACCTAATTAATTATGCTACATACCCAATGACTGTAAAAAGTATTGTGCAGAATATAAATGTCGGGTAACATCGTTTTTTAAAAAAATCATTGTGGACTATATGTACAACATGGAATCGTTTTCCCAAAATTCTCCCTGGAAAGCTTTGGCATATATTCCCTGGAGATACTTTCAAGAAGCCAGCAATGTTTTAAGTCTATTTGCCAAGTACTGCTGTGGAGAGTTTGAAGCTTCTGCCTCTACTACATGGAGTGAGCTTCTGGGTGTACTGGAGTCCCTTCTGTGCCCGCTCTGGTCTTCTAGGCATCCCGCTGACCTTCAATCCAGCTAGTGTTTGACTCTCTACCTGGCGCTGTGCCCTGGGGATACAGGGATGAATTAAACATGGGCCCTGCTACACTAGGCAGACTTGTAAGATCTCCTCCCCTGGTGTGCATACCCTGTACAGCGCCCTCCCATGAGAGTAAGCAAGACTTGTGAATATGATGGGATGGCATTCCAGCGACTATTTTACCTTACGTGGCCAAAAGGATTTTGCAAATGTAGTTAAGTTCCCAGTCAACTTTGAGTTAATCAAGGAGATTATCCTGGGTTGGCCTGACCAAATCTAGTGAGCCATAAAAGAAGTCAGAGAGTCAAAGCGTGGGGGAGCATGTTGCCATGTAACCGAGAGGGCTATATGGCAGCAAAGGGCACTAGGCAGCTAGGAGCTGGGAGCCAACCCTGGATGACAGCCAGCAAGATAACAGGGCCTCGGTCCTACAACTGCAAGGAACTGAATTCTGCCAACAATCAGTAAGCTTGGAAGAGGACCCTGAGCCTCAGATGAGATGCAGCCCTGCCTGACACCTTAATTTCTACCACATGAGACTCTGAGTGGAGAACACAGCTTCACCATGTCAGGACTTCTGACCTACAGAACCTGTAAGATAATAAATGCATATTTTACTTTGCTAAATTTGTGGCAATTTGCTACATAGAAGTAAAATCTCAAAGAGTCCTTTCCCGCAAGAAGCTCATATACACCTAGGGGTGACAAATACAAGCTAGTAATTACTATGCTATATTGTTTTCAAGACTACAGCAATTCGTAGCTTTAGTAGTTTTCAAAATTGAGCCAAATTTGCCTTTGGAAAGTTTTTCCTATTCATCTCTAATCCATCTATGCATTCATTTAATTTACAAACTTACGTTGAGCTCCTATTCTGTGCCTGATACTGTGCTAGACCCTGAGGACCCAAGGTGACACAGATACAGTTCCTGATCCCCTGACCTTGGACCAAAATGTCACTCCCAAACCTTGCACAACCCACTCATGCCCCAAGACCCAGCTAAGTTGCCACCTCCTTGACCTAACTTCCTAGATCTCCTGTAAAAAAAAAAAATAGCTCGTCCTCAAAATTCCCACAGCAAATTTCATGGTACTCTGCTTAACATGTCTTGGTTCCACTGTGTGTTTCAACGGTCTGTGCATCTCACTGGACTGTGACCTCCTTGGGGACAGGGGACATCTCTCATCATCTACCTTCACAACCTAATGTCTGACAGGTAGAAGATGCTCTGAAAATACTGGTTGAATACTGAACACCTCACCTAACTTATCCCTGGATTTCCTTGCCAGCTAGCCCTGGGTTCTCCCTATTTCCCTATTTTAGAGTCAGTGCATACTGAAATGGAGGACAAATACATCACAGGAGACACTGAGACAGTTAGATATGCAGCCCCCTTCTAAGACTGGTCTTGCCTGATGCCCAGAATTAACCAAATTTCTTGGAATAATAATCCTTGGTCATGATTATAGGGGTCCTTTGCTTATGCAGAAGGTCAATTTCAGAAGCATTACTCATACATTGAATTTTTGCCCATCAAATCTTATTTTTTAAATGATAGGTTTAGTCGGGCATGGTGGTGTGCACCTGTAGTCCCAGCTACTCAGGAGGATGAGGCAAGAGGATCGCTTGAGCCCAGGAGGTCGAGGCTGCAGTGAGCTGCGATGGCACCACTGCACTGTAGCCTGGGTGACAGAGTGAGACCCTGTCTCAAAAAACATAATAAAAGATAAAATAATTAAGTGATGGGGTTGCTGTTTACTTAAGGAATGACTATAATGAGCCTTATTTTAAAGTGAAGACTCAAAATTTTTTTTGATAACACCACTAATTCATAAAGCATGTAACGTAGGCTAAAATAACTAGAGAACGTGAGAGTAAAACTGAAGATTTTCCTAAAGGGAGAGGTAAATTAATGGGAAGAGGAAGAAGATAGGCCAAGAATTTGGAACAAGATAATCCCTGAGCTTCTTGAAAACCAGGACAAAGAGGGAAAGATGTTGGACTTTTTAGCTGTTCCTACCAGATGAGAAGAAGCAAACTCGTCCACCTGGGGAGAGAACCCTGTCCTTGGAGCTCAATTATGAGTGGCTCATGAGCAAGATCCATGAGAAAATGCATCGCATGCAAAGTATGTGTCCCAGTGCCCGGCACACAGTAAGCGCCCAGTGACAGCCAGTTAGCAGCAGCTGCAGCAGCAGCCACCTTTCCCTTTCCCAGAGGTCTTTAAAAGGAGAACTGGAGGGCATCTAACGTTACCTTTCACTACAGCTCTGCAGAAACTAACAGTCATATTTTTCTAACAGGAATTTGGGATATGCTGAGTTCCCCCAATGTCAAGGTCAAGTCATTGCACGATAACTCTGGAGAGAGATTTTTGGAGACCGCTTAGCTAATTTATAGATAGCGTGACAGATGGTAAAGTGGGACTCTGTTGCTTCTGTTTCAGCCAGGGCCTCATACAGCAGCCACCACCTGTCCCCTGAGGCCAGACCGGCACATCTCTGACCTCGCCGTACACACAAAGCACCTGGGCATCTTGCTCCGGCATTTTCTGACCGTTAAGTCTGGGATGGGCCTTAAAAGCCCCCTTTCTATAAAGCTGTAGGTGATGCTGTTGCCACAGAGGGGCAGCCAGTTCCTGCAGCAGGTGCTGGGACAACTAACCAGGTCTGCATGGAGCAGGCTGCTGAAAACCCGTTGTGAGAACCAAGCTGTAAACATGCATAAAGGTTCCACCTGAGGAAGTGAGAATGAGACTGTTATTTTAAGAGAAATTGTTTGGCACCTTGTGAATTCAATGTCCCCTGAGGGAGGTGAGAGGGGCTTCCCGGATTGTTGCCTAAGACCTAGTAAGAAGAGCTTTAAGAGACCATCTGGAGAGTGTACTGTGTCGCAACAGCGAGTAGTGCAGTGGGCTTGATTACAGGGGACACCGACATGGGATCGGGGATGTAGGAATGTCAGACTAGAGATGCAATATGGCATCTGCCAGCTGGAAAGTCTCTCTCAGAAGAAAAACAAGGAGGTGGCCCTGGGTGTGGCAGCTTAAGAAGCAGCTCTGGAGAGGCACTGCAGGGGTAGAAACACAGAAGCAGGACAGGTATTGGTGAGAGAGGCTTCCAGGAACCCAGGAAAGACCCATGAGAGGCATCAGCAGCTCTGAATATCTACTAGGGCTAGAGAAAAACAAACTGGCATATCAGGGACACACACACACAACACACACAAGGCCTCCTCCTGTCCCCACCTCCCTCCTTTTCCATGCTGCCATCCAAAGGAACTAGAAGCTCATCTGGGCCTGTTGCTGCCTACAATGAGATCATTCCTGGACTCAGACAACTGAGGGACTTTACATTCTCTAAGCACAAGGACAAGCTGTGGGCTGCCAAGGTTTCTTTGACCGTGGAGGGATGGAGCCCAGCTCCCAAGCATAGGTTGAAATGGGCAACATGGAGATGCTATGGAGCTGCTGCTGGTGCCCCAGGCATCCTTCCTGTTCAATGAACCGCTTCCACCACCCTTTTGAGCACCAATTCAGCACCAGCTGGTCTTTTCTGGGGTTAGGCAACTGGGATTTGAACCTTAGCTCTACCCCTTACTTATGGTTCACTCCATGGTCCCCCAGAGAGGACTGAGAATGAAGCAAGCCCACTGCCTGGCGCTTGGCACCCCACAGGGCATGCAGCAGGGCTCAGCCAATAGTCCCTTGCCCATTCCGGAAAAACAATTTGATTTGAGCTTTAAAATGGTGCTTCTCCCACATGAAAGAGCTTGAGAATCACCAAGGGCAGTGATTAAAAATGCAAACTTTGTAGCTCCCCCCACCCGCCGGCCCCAAGAAATTCTAATTCATAAGTCTCTATGGGGCTTAGGAACCTGCTTTGCATCTCCCCTTCCAGATGATCCTGACTCAGGTGATCCACAAATCACACCTCTTGAGGAAAAGATGTTCAGGATGGCTCTTAGAAGGGGAGGAAGCAGAAGGTACTGTTCTATTCCAAAGCAATACTGAGCCACCTCCAACCAGGATTCAGCCAGGACCTCAGGGCTCTGGGGGAAATGTTTTAAACAGGAAACAGAAATTCTTTTGCAAGTGCCACTGGCCACCTGAGCTGTCTGAAGGAAAAAGAAGTGTGCATATTTGTGCATCCCACATATGAGCCCTCAGCCTAAGCAATGGTAGTGTCATGGGGAAGAAACCCGGCAAGCTCCCAGAGACAGGAGAGAGGTGTGATGATGGCCCTGTGGGGATTCTGGCAATGAAGGCAGGATAGCATGGCCACCACCCCTGCCCTGGGACAGCAGGAAGGGGACAGTCATCACTGTCCAGCAGCACTTCTGGGGCCACATACAATGTCTATGAATGGACCCCAACTGCAAAACAGGATCTTGCTGTGGTCCCAAAACTAGCACTTAGTTCTGTTGACCCAGATCACTTAAAGCTAAGTGATAAAGCAAGTGACCGGGGAGGCAGCCTCGATGTCCCATCCACCACCTCCCAGCACATCGGCTTTGTGACGTCCTCTCTCCACTGACACCTCACAGTGGAGTACACACTAGGCTCTCAAGAAGTATTTCTTGCATAAGTCAAAGGATGAATGGATGAATTAGTGAATGAATGAATGCACAAACTTATCTCCCATTTCCAAGTTTCCTTTCTTCAACCCAATCTATATCATGCAAGCAAAGTGTTCTCGCCACGCCACAAATGATCTTAAGTTCCCCTTCTACCCAACACCTTCAGGGGCTCCCACTGGATCATGTGCAAACCTCCAGCTATGTCAGGACTTCCACAACCCAGCTCCTACCCATACCTCCTTCATCTATTTGCAGCTTTCTGAAAACACTATTTCTTTGTGTTCCTCAAAATCCTCCTTCACCTATGTTATTTCAAGTCACCCTTCAAACTTCAGTTTAAGCATCACCTCCTCCAAGAAGCCTTCCCTGACTGCCTCAGGCTGGGTTAAGTCACCTTTCGGTCAGCAGTTAATTATTAATTCAGCAGAAGGTTATTAAATACCTACTCTATGTAGCACACACACCACTTTGAGTTTCCATACCATTCTATACAGATCTCCATTTATCTCCATCCCCCATGCCTATACAGGCCACAATCCAGGAGGAATGAAATGATTGTGAAATGAATAAATAAATGGATCCTATAATTCCCAGGAGACTTGTGTGCTGCAATGGTTAAAAAAACGTTGTCAGACGTTGTCAAGGACACCGCAAGATGGAAAATACCCCCTTTCTTCCAGAACAGAGCAAAGCTTTTGTCACATATGGCACAGGCAGCAGATTCACCGCATCCATTTTCAGAAGCTGAGGTTCCTGCCTGTCTTCTCCAAGAAGCAGGGCTTCCTCAGCATGTCTGTGTCACGCTGTCTGCAGGAGCACGTGACTGGGGAATCCCATCTGTTCTCACCCGCACGCCCACCCATGACAAATGAATTCATCTGCAGTGTTTGCCAGGAGCTGCTTTGGGAGCAAAGGAGACTGGTGATGAATTATTCATCCTGAGGAGACGCCCGCCCCAGGTTTCCAGAGCGGGTGCAGCCTGGAGAAGCACCCCTCTCAATTGCAGGGCTCAGGCCCCAGGACACAAAATAATAGTTAATAATAGTGGGCACATCTACCATGTATTGACTTCCTACAATACACGCTGTTGGGAGCTTAACCTATATTATTTAATTTCATTTTCACAACAGCCCCTCGAGGTTTCATCATCCCCATTTTCAGCATCACAGACGGGGAAGGTCACCAGCCCCTGGTCCCACAGGTTCCTCTGATCTCCAGAAGATGTGCTTGCCCCTGCAGAAGGGCAGAGTGTCAGGAGGGAGCGGGGAAGCCCAGGGAAGCCCAGGGAGGGATCCCCTCCAGCAGAGCTGAGAGATGCCTGGCCTCCTCTCACCCCCACTAGATTTAACATTCAGAGCAGCATGTGGATCAGGCAGGATGACTTGCTCGGAGCCCTCGCCAGCCCAAGGCATGTCAAATGCAGCTGCTATTTCTAGCAGCTATTCTACCAGAGAAGCCCTGTCACATCTGATATGGCTGAATCCATGAGTTTGGAGGATGGACGTGCAGTCAGCAATGGCTAAACAACAGATACTAGAACAGTCGCTGGGAGCTGGGGAGGAAGGGGAATGAGGGGACCCCTTAGGAGCTTAACTCTTCATACAATTATCCATCTTCAACCCCATGGACTGACAGTGGGAAAGGTGGAGAGACAGGTGGCATGATCCTTTCAGGAGAAACAAAAGCGGAAGAATAGCAAAATAATACACAGAGGGAGCAAACAAACACTGCGTGTGTTAGAAACGTATGACCTGCCTCATTTCACAAGGAATTTGGAGCCACCTACAAGATCAAATACACAACAGCAAAACTGAAATATGTAAATAAGAAATCAGAGGAGTGATAAATAATGAACAAGGAACAGTGTGTCCAGCAGAAGTAGGGATGGAAAGTGGGCTGAGCTAGGGCTCCGAGCCCCAGACCACCTCCCGGAGAGAGGCTGCTGTCAGCTATGTTAGAGACACTTGGCAGTTATCGTGTCACTCAGGTGTTCTCTGGCCTGATTGCATCAGCTCACCAAAACAAGGGAAATTAAAGGCCATCAAAGCTAGCACAGGTGTGGAAAACTATGGCTGGCAGCCTCCTGGGCTGACTCTCAGCCTCCCTCTGAACCACCTACTGCCTCAACCTCCACTCCAGGGTACTTCTCTCTTGTCTTTCATTTCCACTCTCGCAGCCTGCGTTTCCTCCCAGGTCTGCTCCTCAGCCTGATGTCTTTGCCAGCCTGAGTGTAGCGGGCATATGGATTCAGGAACCTCTTCTCCAGTCAGCTCCAGGGCAATGACACCAGAGGAGTGTCACCACCAGGCTGGACAGTGAGGTGTCTCTTGCCCTGGCATTCCTCTAACATGGTACTTAGAATGTCACCACCACCACCACCCCATGAGTCTGGGAGCTCTCTGACTGCAGGAGCCAAGTCACCCACCTCTGGATTTCCAGGGCCCAGCCCCCAGCTGCTGAACCAAACAGCAGTGACATTCAGCCTTGTGACTCATGTCTCTGCAGTGACAGTGCTCAGGGGCACAGGCTGCTCTGCAGACCACAGGCTCAGATGGGATTCCATTTCTGTCTGTTCTCTGACTACAAATGTCTCAAGAGCAGCTCCGGGCTCTGGTGCTGTCCATGGTCTGGACAGTTCTTTTGATGGCCACCAAAGAGAGATAAATCATCATAACTGTGCATTCTCAACGGGACCAAAAAAAAAAAAAGCTACTTAGGAAGCAAAAGCTATCTTAGCTATTGCAGTGATTTTTGGCGCTTCAACAGGCCACAGTACTTATGCAGTACATCTGTGGCACGAAAATTTCATGGGATTAGGAAGAAAAGGTCTAAAAACGCTCACCATGGCAATAATCATGAACAAAATATTGAGAAACACTGGTCCATACTACTCATGTGCATGAGAGCCCAGCTGGTAGGCACCTCCCAGCTATGCCTTCATTTCTCCAAAGAATAACCAGAGGTTCAGGGAGGTCATATGACTCACCCCAGGCCACAGTGGTGGCACTGAAATAGGACTCAGACCTGGTGCTAGAGGTTCTAACAGAAGACACCTTCCATGTGTGGGAATGAGATGTTTGTATTGAGGCACTCACGTTTGTTGTTGTTTTTTTATTTTGATGTTTGTAAGCAAAAAATAATTTTCCTTTTCTAAAAATGAAATTAAGTTCTATAAATATTCATTGCTGAGATGGTATTTCTTTAAACACCATCTCTTTAAAATTCCAAACTGGACTTCCTCTTTGGAATTCAAAAACTTATCTTCCCTTTGGAATTCCAAACTTACCAGAGCTTAATAATTCATAAATTCAGCCAGGCACAGTGGCTCATACCTGTAATCCTAGTACTTTGGGAGGCTGAGGTGGGTGGCTCACCTGAGCTCAGGAGTTTGAGACCAGCCTGACCAACATGGTGAAACCTCATCTCTACTAAAAATTAGCCAGGCGTGATGGCAGGCAACCATAATCCCAGCTACTCAGGAGGCTGAGGCAGGAGAATCATTTGAACCTGGGAGGCAGAGGCTGCAGTGAGCTGAGATCATACAACTGCACTCCAGCCTAGGTGACAGAGTGAGACTCCATCTCAAAAAAAAAAAAAAAAATCATACATTTACTCAAGAGGTGTATACATCGAGTAGGTACTAAGCATGGGGCACTGAAGCCACAGAGAGGAATTAGACGTAAAACCTGCCCTCAAGGGGTTTCCAGTCTAGAGGGAGGTGGTGCCCAGGGCTGGGTCCACTCTGAGAAAAGGTGAGCTCGGAAGGCTGCAGGGTGCAGACGGGAAGGCTGGGTAAGTGCAATAGGCTTTGCGAAGGGAGTCCCTCTGAACTGAAACTGAAAGGCAGGGCAGGTGTTCCCTGTTGGAGCAGATAGAGAGAGAATCTAAACATAAGGGCTAACATGTGCAAGGGGACACGTCTGAAGGAGCCTGAAGGGTGGAGGAGCTAACAGTTCTCTAGGGAGAAACATGTCCAAGTAGCCACCACCATTATTGGGTCCTCCTTCTGCCCAAAGAAACTGAGCAGAACAAATCTAATCCTCGTTTAACCTGACAGGCTGTACGAGTCTGATCCCATACACTCATGCAAACATTGAAAGTGGGCAACATCCCGTATAGAGACTATTTATAAAGGTGGGGAAAGGTTTAGGGAAATCAACAAGGGAAAGTGAAGCCCCTGGGACTGGCAATAACAGAGAACTAAGGAGGCCAGGGGTGAGACCAGTTGTCAGAAACCAGGAAAACTGCTGGCTCTTAGAGGAGCTGTGGCCCACAACAGCCCAACAGGGAGGGGACCAAGTCCTCTCCTCCTGACTCTGACCCACCAATCTCCTGCTGGTTCCTCCTATTGTCTGCATCCAATCAGAACTCAGAGGCAAGGAGGCCACTGATGAAATTTACAAGTTGAGTCTCCCACGGGTGGAGAATAGATTTGGAGGGGCAAACAGAAAACACCCAGCACATGGACAGCCATGGGAGACATCTACTTTTTTTTGGGAACCTAATCTGCATATGATCTCTGTTCTGGTGACACACACACTCTATGTGCTGGGGACTTGACCACTTAGCAACAAGATGGTCGTCTGACTCAGACCTGGGCAAAACCCATCCATCCATCCATTCATTCATTCATTCCAGGCATGGCACTGAATAAGGATAAGTCCGTGAACAAAACAGCCTTCCTTCCTAATGGAGTCCAAGCAATGGGAGTGCTCCCAGAATATATGCCAAGTCAGTCATTCAGAACCCAGTTCTGGAACCTCTGTGGACAACAACAGGAAAGAGACGTTCTCTTTCTGTTGGCCTTGGAGTTGAGAGGATGCAGGTCTGGAGACCCATGAGCCAGCCAGAGGGCAGCAGAGTGAGGATGGCTTCAATCCACCCAAGGTCCGTGATGCAAAAGCACTCCTGGCTCTCGTTGAGGGGAATATTTCTCCACCGAGCCACACCCGCCTCTTCTTCCAGAGGAGATTTCCTGAGACCACCGAGATCGAATCAGGGACACGACACTTAGCATGCTGGCACTGTGATTGGGAATAAGAAGGCAGTGCTGGTTTTTTTCTGAGTAGGAACATATTACCCACACTGAGTGACCCACACGAAAACGAGGAGGAAACAATTACTTTGAAGCCTGAAGACAAGATAAATATAAGCTCAGATCATAGGCTTTCTGAAGAGGAGCGGCATTAACTGGCAGCCAGCAAGAAGGGATCTGTGACAGAGCTGAGGAAACGTCCCCGGCTCTGTGTGGGTTTAATGAGGCGTGCTCACGGGAGGCTGGCAGGAGAGCAGAAAAAAGCAGGCGAGGGAGGGAGGAGCTCCGGGTCTCAACCCGACTCTGCCTCTAACGGGCTCTGTGACTAGAGGTAAGTCGTTTATTCCCCACTCGGGTTTCACCCTCCTCAACTGCTAAATTTAAAAAGTAGATGGCCGGGCACGGTGGTCCACACCTGTAATCCCAGCATTTTGGGAGGCCAAGGCAGGTGGATCACTTGAGACCAGGAGTTCAAGACCTGCCTGGACAACATGATGAAACATCATCTCTACTAAAAATACAAAAATTAGCCAGGTGCGGTGGTGCATGCCTGTAGTCCCAGCTACTTGGGAGGCTGAGGCCAGAGAATCACTTGAGCCAGAGAAGCAGAGGTTGCAGTGAGCCGAGACCATGCCACTGGACTCCAGCTTGGGCAACAGAAAGAGACTACGTCTCAAAAAAAAAAACTTAAATAAATTTTAAAACATAAAAATAAAAAGTAGATAGTTGTAAGTGGTGTTGGGGTATGGGCACAGATAAAGGTGAGGAAAACAGCAGGCAGCATTGTGGTCAGACTTCCGTGCAAGTCCTAATTCAATCTTTAAAAGCCATGTGACATCAAGCAAGTCAATTTCTAAGCCTCAGTTTTCTCATCTGTAAAATGGGCATTACAGCACCTACCATAAGATACACAAAGATGTAAGTGATATCCAGCACATGGGAGAAGCATGAGAAAAGCGAGGCAACATCACTGAGAAGGGATCCATCTAAAAAGGTCAATACGATGCCTTCCAGTCCAAAAGCCTAATACTTTGGGAGCTAAGGCATGGCAGCACTCTTTGAAGAAGGCGGAAATTCCTTCCACTCCCAGGCTCCCTGCTGAACAACAGGGTTCTCTCACCTTGGCTTAAACACAGCACCTCTCATCCTCTCAATTTTCAGCTGTAAAAACCTTGAAAACTATTAGACCATTTGTCTGGATTTCTGGATTTGCAGGTCACAGGCATCACTGAAGATAGAGCCACCTTAGTAAAATGCAATAATAAATGCAACACTTTTCATTTAATACTGCTTTTAAGAGCATTATCTCCCTCTGTCTTACCATTGTTAATACACTGATGGAAAATTCACAAAAAAAAAGTCCAGTGCCTGAGTCCTGATTCCTGAGACCAGACAGAGACTTTCTTAGCCTTAAAATACTTTCCAAGAAAACCATTATGGGGGCCAGAGAAAAGGCAATGGACAGCCACACCCATCTCCACCACTGAAGCTGCCTGTGCCCTCAGAGAGTGCTCTCTGTAGATCAGAAAGATGAGGACTGTTTTCCATGTAGCCAGTAGATACAGGGGCTATTCCAGGTCTTGTACCTCAAAACAAATCTATGATGGTCAATATTATTAGCCGATTTTCGAGATGAGAAAACTGAGGCTCAAAAATCCCAAAGTGACTTGCCAAGGCAACAGAGATATACAGCATCAGTAACAACAACTGATAAGGCCTATATTTGAGCCCAGTACTATCTTACCAGAAAACCTGCATTCTTCCAAACATGTCAACATGTCATCTCTTCAAAGGATAAAACAAACAGCACTCCCACGTTGGAATACATGGGTACTGTCTCAGTCAGTTTGGGCTGTTACAACAAAGTACCATAGAGTGAGTAGCTTATAAGCAACAGAAATTTATTTCTCACAGTTCTGGATACTGGAAGTCCAAGATCAGGGTGCCAGCATTGCTGGGTTCTGGTCAGGGCCCTCTTCTGGGATGCAGACTGACACCTTCTCCTTGTGGTCTCATATGGTGGGCAGAACGTGGGAGAGTGCTCTGGGGTCTCTTGCACAAGACAGCACTAATCCCATTCATGAAGATTCTCCTCCATGACCTAATCACCTCCCCAAAGCCCCACCTCCTAATACTATCACACTCGGAGTTAGGACTTCAATATATAAAATTTGGAGGGATGCATTCAGTCCATAACAGGTTTCCCACCGAAGGGAATGAATATTTGGGTGGGTAAGTCTTGATGTGCCTTAGAAAACATCGCTGCAGTGTCATGGACACAGATGATGAGGGTCCATCCACCTTCTGGGCTGCCACAGCCAGAAGATCAGCCCAGCGACATCTGCAGCTTGCCCTTTTCCCTTGAGCCAGAAACATCCAGCACCAGGACTTGATGTCTCCTTGGCTGACACCCGGAAGCGTGTGGGCTGTGTTCTTTATTCAAAAGATAGAGATGAACCAGATCCCAGGCAGCACATAAGGGAGGTCACTGTGGTCAGAACAGACTCATGGAGGGAAGAATCCTCTGGGAAAGCATAAGTGTTTATTTAACTGCTTTATGCCTCAGTGAATAACTAATTTGTACCAAACCCCAGGGTTCTTGAGATGTGTTGATAAACGATGTTGCAAAAGCATCATGTTTCTGTGCTTTCCATGTATTTTGCATTCCTGGCGTCTGTGAGGAGAATCTGTGTCTCTAACTGGGGCTCTAGATGCTGGGAAGCACTGCACAGAGGGCCCCTGGGTTTCTCTTCTTGACCTCGGTCACTCCAGCTCCCAGACCAGCACATAGTAGAGATGTAGAGATAAACAAACAAACAAAAAAAAGTTGCTTGGGTTGACATGAAATACATTTAAATTTTAATCCCCAAAGTAAACATGATTTGAAAGGTAAACAGGAAGGCATGACTGGCATACACCAGGAGGAGTTTGAGCAGGGGATGTGGGGCAGAGGTGAATGTTTAAACGGCTCATCCAGTCAACCTGTAAACATTAGGAGGATTTTGCTGTGTTTTCTAAATTTTCTGATTAGATATAAGTGTATGTGCAGATATAATACACAGTCTTGTGTTCCAATTATCTCTACATATGAATAATATATTTTAAGATATTTGACGACTAAATATATTCATGCATGTGAGGGGCACATAGAAGCTCTCAGGAAAACGGTAGCAGTCTGGGCCCAAGAAAACCTCTAGGAAAATGAAATTCCAACAGTTCATCACAAATTGTTCGATAAGAAGTCTCAAGAAGCCAACGCTGGGAAATGGGAAAGGCTCCCTGATAACTACCAGGTGACAAAAGGAAGAGGAGACACAAGGTGCAGGCAGGAAACATTTTTAAAAGTTCTTCAAATCTACAGGAAGAGTGCAGAGGAGCAGAGGAAAGACAGGTTATGACCAAAATGATGCTGCCTGATCTAGGGTGTGTGGGTGGGGGGAACAAAATGGGGGATTCACTTGGGGCAGGTGGTGGGTGGTAACAGATGACAGGAGAAAATGGTCTTTTTTTGTTTGTTTTAACCTCAACCGGTGGTTCTGTCTTCAGCAAAAACAATATTTTCCAAAGGAAAATGAGGAACAAACCTCCGTAAGCAGGAACAAATTGGAACATATGAAAGATCCTACCAGGATGTGAGACACTGGCCTAGATGAACCCTCCACCTGGATCTGGCTGCAGAATCACACAGGAAATTTATCTTTTAAAACAGACAAGGGGAGAGACGTCTGGATCCCAAAGATGGGCAAACGCAGACTTCGTTTCCCAAAGGGAGCCAGGACGGGCCAGGTTCAAATCCTCATACTAGTTCCACTGTTACAGCCTTTCCGTCTCCCTTCCTCTTCCGGTGGGATCATGAGGCCTCTAGTGCTGGGGTTGCACCATCAGTGTTAGAAAGAGAGAAAGGTTATACCCTCCACCCAGAGCTACGGCCTTTCTACCCAGATGCCTGGTCAGTGCCTCCACCAGCCCACACCAACAATGACTGCCTGCCAACACCAGATTTCACCTCCAAACTGGCTTGGATTTCACCTCCAAACTGGCTCTTTCCAGGATCGCCCTTCTCAGGAAATGACACCACCATCTACTGCAGTTGCTCCAATCAGAGACCCACGAGCCATCCCTGACTCTTCCCTTCTCTTTATCTGCACATTGACTTCCAGAATAAATCCAGAAACCTCTGTCTTCCCTTCAGTTCCATGCCTAGAACTCAAGTCCAGTCACCGCCACCTCTCACTGCATCACACCAGTGATCGCTGACCTGGTTCCCCACTAAGAGTCAGCAGAGCTGCCAGAGGGACAGCCTCAAAGCATGTTTTGCATTATATTTAAATATAAACTCTCTATCCTACAGGTGTGCCTCTGCAAACCCACCTGCTACTGTTCTCCCGACTGTGCATCACATTCTAGCTCCTCTGGCCTTCCTTTAGTTCCTGGAACACGCACGCTTTCCCACCTCAGGATCTCAGGACACGTGATCCTCCAAGAACTAAGTTCTCTTCCACCAGCTGCACCCGCCCTCAGCACTGGGCCCGACTGGCTCCCCTTCCAGCAGCTGTATCTCAGGGACGCCTCCTCCCACTACTCTCCATATCACTGAGCACTTCATTTCCAAATCCTAATGCATAATTATTTGTCCATTTACTTGTCTGTCTGCCTCCGCAACCAGAGAGTCAGCTGCCTGGGAGAGGAAATGATGGATCCGTAAGCTTAGGCCTGAAGAAATCCTCAGGATAGACAGTGGAGGGAAAGAGGGGAGAGAATTTTGGTACAAGAAATTGCATGAGTGAAAGCACAGCCATGGAACAGCATACATAGAGAGGAGCAGGTCCTGAAGGAGGGTGGGAAGGAGATGGGGTTGGAGATGTAGGCAGAGGAACCAGGAGACCTCAGATGGCCAGACTGGGAGCCCCCTCCCAAGATGCACACATTGCTAAAACGCCAATCCCCTCTCCAGGGAGAAGCCAGAATTAATTGTTTGATGTGGTCTGACAAAATGGGTATTACCACGTAATTACCACCCCCCCCACCCACCACCCGTCTGCCACCTGTTCAGAGGAGGGTAACACAGTGTGTATGTCATCTGGAGGACACAGCAGCTTCCAAGACAGGTCACTATTGCCAGTAAGGACCAAAGGGAACCATTTCTGAGAAAGGACAATAAAGTTGCCCACCAAACAGGCATTGGTGTTCCAGGACTTTAACCCAATCGCATTGAGTTGGATCTACATTCTAGCAACCTCTCTTCCTTCTGGACCCCTAGAGAGGGCAGAGTTGAGCTTCCTCCACAAAATAGCAATACTTACTCCTGAACATCCATCATCTGAAAAGGCAGGAAGGGGCAATGGTTAAGAGCACGGACTCAAGCCAGGCTCCTGGTGTGGCCACTCTATGGCCATAAGAGATGGCCACAAAACAGTTACTTAACCTCCCCATGGGGCCAAGTCTTCATCTGTAGCATGAGGTCACTAACAGCTTCTATCTCACCACACTGTTGTGGAGATCCGATGAGCAAATCGCTACCAAAGGAAGGCACATTTATCCCCACTGTGCAGCTGGGTAAACTGGGGTTCAGAGAGGTGAGTAATTCAGCCGAGGTCACACAGATGTAAGTGGCAGAACCAGTGCAGACCCATCCCAGAGCCCCACGCTCCTGAACTCTGAGCCACAGCGACCTGCTCAGCTTTCAAGTGGAACCTCACCCGGACAGCCCCACCATCCAGCATGGAGACCTCAGCACACAAGCAGCTCTGAAGGTGGTTCCAGGACACTGAGTAAAGCGTATTGTACTTCAGCTCAGTTAAGTATAACCACATCCTGAGCACAACCAAAACTAGGTCAAAAAAATTATTTCTGGGATTTAAAAAAAAAACAAAAGCTGCAGGACTATCTTAAATGTTTCTCCCATCATTTGCAGCCGAATGATCTCAAATGAAGGGCTTGATACTCTTCTTCTTCCCCACCACGTCACATCGCTGTGGCTGACTGGAATGAACTGGTTCCGACTGGCAGCCCACACACCCCCCACATAGCTGGCTTTCTCCAAGCACAGCAAAGTGAACTAGGGACAGAATCAGCTGCTGCCTCTGAGGGGCGCAGAAACACAGGTGTTCTGCCTCTGTCGCCCATTCCACAGAACTGACATGCCTCCCACCCCACCCCTTCTTCCCTCTGTCTCGCTGCCCTCCAGCCCCTACCGCTCTCCAAATGTCACAACTACTTGACAATTCCAGTCTCAACAGCTCCAAAAACTCTAACCTCTACCTTTGGTCACTCTGTGTTCCCATTTTGTAATCCCATCCCCCCAACCCTCTCATTTTACAGATAAGGAAACTGAGGCCCAGAGGGCAAAATAGATTGTCTCAAGTCCCACAGCCCATTGGTGGCAGACCAGGGCAACAGCCCAGGGCTCTGGGGACTCAGGCTGGTCATCTTCCTGCCTCATCAGGAGAAGGTCCTAGGGACACTTGGGTGGTATTCATTTCCTGGGGTTCTCTTAACAAATTAACACAGACTTGGTGGCTTCAAACCACAGGAACTTATGTGTCACAATTCTGGAGGCAGAAGTCTGCCATCAAGAACTCGTCAGGGTATCACTCCCTCTGAAGGCTCTAGAGGAGAGCCCTTTCTTGCTTCTTCCAGTTTCTGGTGACTTCAAGTGTTCCTGGGCTTGTGGCTACATAATTCTAATTTCTGGCCCAGTCTTCACATCAGCTTCTCCCCCTCTCTCCATGTGTCTCACCAAGGACAAGGACACTGTCACTGTATTTAGAGCCCACCAGGTACATCCAAGATGATCTTATCTTCCTATCCTTAATTATATCCGCAAGGAGCCTTTTACCAAATAAGTTCATATTCAGGGGTTCCAGTGTTTAGGACACCAATATGTTTTGGTTGGTCATCAGTCAACCCACTATAATGAGTTTCTTCCTGGGGATTCCCAGTGCCTTTGGAAATCAGGAATTTGTGAGGACCATGGTGGGTAAAGACCCTCAGGTCAAAGTTACATCAGCCCACACAGTGGAGCTCATGGATCTGCAGCAATGACCTGCCCCAAACTGGACACCAATACTTATAGTCACAGGAGAGTCACTGGGATACAGAATGCCTGAATAAAGAGAAGAGCTGCTATTTATAGAAGGCGTAGTGGGTAACAGGCATGCTGCTAAATCATTATATACATTGCCTTTCATCCTTACAGACACTCTGCAATGTAAGTAGTAAGTAAACTCCATCAATTACTAGTTGGGTGCCTTGGGACAAGTAACTTCTCTAAGCCTCAATTTCCTCACCTTAAAAGAGTAATAATACTATCTGCATTGAGAGGATCTTGTGAGATAAAGAAGAAAATGTATGGGAAATGCCTAGCACAGTGGCACACATAGACACACACAGTACGAACTGATTATCATCATTACTCCTCTCTTTATTCAGTGTCACCATCTGTTTTTTTTTAAATCAATGTTATATCTCCTTTCATAACAGCCACGACCCCAAAACCTTCTTAGGGTGTAAACAGTAGTTATATACTTGGAGTGTTATTTTACATGCACGCAGGAAGTTTGTTGTTTCAAGGAACTCCTGGGGGACTCCTGCTGTAAGGCTTAAGATCCTCCGGCAGCATGAATATGAATCTGCCAAGGTATCTACTCTACTCATTTGTATTCACGGTCATGTTCTAATTATTTAAGTGGGGCACAACTCCTGTCAGCTCAATGAATCTGTGTTTTCCAGTCTTGGCTGTATTCAGTCCCACTGACTGGTTACCTCATTCTCTGATTCTAAGACAAAGCCTGAATTAATTTAGAATATTTTGGTTCTCCCAACCACTACAACATGACAGTACAAAGGGAAATTTTGAAGAAAATGAATTCTACTGTTAAACAATGCCCAGGTGCAAAGCAATACAAATGCACACATACACGGAGAAGAACCATTTGCTCACATTTGATTCCACAAGCTTTTGGCAGGAGCCTGCATGGCGGGTGGGAAAGATCACAGGCTTTGGAGTCCAACAGCCCTGGGTTCAAATTTCAGCTCTCCCTATCCCAGTTGTGGTGTAAGGCCTAAAGTTAAGGATCAATATGGCAGGCTGCCTTGACATCTGGTGAAACTGGCAGGGCTTCATATGGCCTAACTGAAAGTTCCCCTCCCTCCTCCGCTCCCACGGATAAGGCCCTTAGGCAAACAACCCTACCCATCATGACACCAGCCATGGTTCCTGCTTATCCCTAAATAGCGTATTTCAGTTCCCCCTCCAACAGAGTTGTTAAAATTAGCCAATCAGATCCTCTTGTGGGAACCAGGGGGCACCCCCGCCAGTAAGCCTGCCTCCCACAGCCTGGTTTGCTCTCTGTGATCCCACATGCAGTCCTCATGGGAACCAGCATGGCACGCAGTGTCCTCCCCCTGGGGCTGTGAGTATATGTGAAGAATAAACTATCGATCTCCCCCGTCCAGTGTCAGGTGTCATAGGTGCAGCCAATCCCATATCCCATAACCCTAAGGGTGAAATCCTTCTCTCACCAATGGAATGATTAAAGCACCAGCTGGTGTGCTGTATGAACTTTGCCATTCTCTGAGCAATGGTTTTATCAATTTCTCCAAGGAAGAATAAAAACTTCCTTGCCAAGAACCAAAATACAAATTCCTATGGTCTAACTACAGGTACACCCTGGCCCCCCAAAATAAACATTAAAGCAAGGAGATAGATAACCGTTGAGAGTGGATGGTTGATACATTCCCTCCCACTTCCTCACTTTCATGCATAAACAACACTTACATTCCTAGGAAGAGATAGGCTAGATCCCTTCTAACTCTAACATCATATGTGTTATTATTATTAACCAGTGGACAGTAGGGCACAGATTAAGACTATAAAGCTATCTACATAAGAAACACAAACACATGAGCGAGAGAGTGGTGCTTGGTGCAGGAAGGGCAAAAAGAATGCATCTCACATGCAGAATCTAAATGATTGTTGCTGCCCCCCAAGCACTGTCTTGAAAAGGGTCCAGCAGCAGCAGGTCATGATTGATTAGTGATGCCTATGATTGATTCGTGATGTCTGCCATGGGCAGGGGTGTGGGCCAAGACAGCAGGCTGATGGCAGAGGTGCCCTTCTGCCTCCATGGGAATAAGAGTACCAGTCTTGCACACAGAGCCCTAGGGTTTTAGTCAGTCTCCTTCTAGGCACCTCAGTCTCTGTCTGTAAAATGAGAGAAATGAACTGATGATCTCCGGGATCTTGCACTCCTCTTTCTTGCCTGGTCTCCTTTAACGTAAGGAGTCACATCATGGTGAAGGACCTGGATGGGGTCACTGACCTCAGGAAAGAGACAGAAGAAACCATACAGACCACGCTTTTGGCTAATTGTATTTTTTTTCTGCCTGATAAACACTTCAAATCCTACCAGGTCTGACCCCAAAGAAAGTCTCAGAAGCAAAGGAATTGTTGTAAGCTGCATTTGCTCTCTGTAACAGCAATTTAAGACGTAAAAATAACAGCCTTTGTTCCAACAAGGCCTGGGATTTGGGCAGCAAAACCAAAGAAACCAAGGCCTATGCTGGGGCTCTGTGTGGGCTCTCTCCAGAATTACCCGCTGAGGGGGAGCTCCCCAGCTCTGCCACAGGCAAGAGGAAGACCAGGGGCTAAAGCCACAACCTCTTCTCCAAGGAGCAACTGAAACAGCAGCTGAGCACAGGAAGAGAAAATGGCCCAGGTTGGTGTCTCTTCATAAAGAGGCCCAGATCTCTTTTCAATAAAATGGTCTTTAATCGCTTTAAAGATTTTATTAAAAATTCCCCATGGACCAATTATTGGCAATGCTTCCTAGCCACGATCTATCTAGCAATCATACCCAAGTCTTATGCCTCCGCCTGCAGATGCTCCCGGGCCTGCTGTCTCTCCTTGTCTTTCCCAGTGCATCAGTCTCTGTGTCTCTGATTCTGATTATGTATATGTCCCCATCTCAGGCCTTGTCCCTCTGCAACTCTCTCTCGACTTCTTGGTCTCTGCACCTCTGCTCTCTAAATGCCCATCTCCCTCTTTGAAACTGTCCTCCTCTTTTTCTCCATCTGGCACACTCTCTCTCTCTCTTTGTGCCATTCTCCTACCACTCCCTCCTCTTTAAGATCTTCTTTCTCTTTCTCTAGACAAAGTCCTGCTGTCTAGGCATTATTCTCATTCTTTCTGCCTTAAAGAAGTCTTTTCCAACATGAAATGCCTGCTGTAGCCAGACAAAAATTCCTTGGAAGCACACCCTCTCAACCACTTTTGCATAAGGCAACTTATTTGCAAAACATTATTACAATAATTAACAAAAACAATTTAAAACCGCAATCAGCCTCTGGTCCCTGGAAGCAGCACATAGAAATTAGTCAGTATTCTCTCCTTGCCCCCAGACCCCAGGAGAAAATTCACACACACGCGCACATACACACACACACACACACACAGAGAGAAAGAGAGAGAGACAGAGAGAGAGAGCACTTTCTACCCTTCACTACAAATAGTGAACACTTAAAATGCTACCAAATTTGTGATTTCTTTTATTAGGTTTTAAAAATAGAAGATACAGCAAGCTATACCTATGTTAAACTGTATACGTAAATTTACATTTTATAAAACTATTTAGCATATGCCTCGCCAGGAGCACTACTTAAATGCAGTTTAGAGCACCTTTCCAGTTGGCACAAAATTATATTCACTCAGTTACGTAAGCAGATATTAAACATCCATTGTTTGGGGGATGTTGACATACGAAAAAGAGACCATCCTTCCTCTAAAGGTATGTAAACACTGAGGGAGGAAACGAACATCCAAACAGAACATCACTATAGTAAAGGTAGTAATAGAAGGGACACCTGAGGGAGGTAAGCAGGAATGACACAATGACTTCCAAGCTTAGTTCCTGAAGGATGGGTTAGCCATTCCAGACCATCAAACAGGGGAAGACATTGGCACTTGCATCAATGCCAAACTTTGAATTAATGCTTTATATTTTTCAAAACATTATTTGAAAGTACCTTCCCCAGCATCCATCTGTTTTGATCCTCACAAGCACAGTGCCAGGCAGGTTGCAGGCACCTAATGCAAATTTGTCAACCACTAATGAAGGAGTGGATGACCTGGTCATCTCTGGGTAAGCAGGCATCTTGTCTCCTGATCATTGCAGGCTCAGCAGCTAGCCCATGGGTGGTTCCAAGCAGACCTCCCAAACGTGTGCACTGAATGAATCTCTGGGTGAGGCAGAACTGGAGGCATCAGTAGGTCTATATGACAGATGATAAAACTAAGACAGAAAAGACAATCCCATGGCCATGGTCATCTAGCTAATTAGAAAAGCTGTTGAAAACAGAAGAGCATTCATCCACTCCGAGATTCCGTCCATCCAATACATGCATTATTCTCTTAAGCATTTCTAGATCCATCTCAAAGTTTTGCCTCACTGTCATGTCAAGAAATAGAAGAAGAAAGAGCCCTAAGAATGAGGGTTTTCTGGCTGGGTGCAGTGGCTCATGCCTGTAATCCCAGCACTTTGGGAATTCAGTGGGAATTCAGGGAAACAGGTGGGTGGATCACCTGAGGTCAGGAGTTCAAGACCAGCCTGCCCAACATGGTGAAACCCTGTCTCTACTAAAAATACAAAAAATTAGCCAGGCAGGGTGGCAGATGCTGTAATCCCAGCTACTCGGGAGGCTGAGGCAGGAGAATTCCTTGAACCCAGGAGGAGGAGGTTGCAGTAAGCCGAGATCGTGCCACTACACTCCAGCCTGGGCAACAAGAGGGAAACTCCTTCTCAAAAAAAAAAAAAATAGAATGACAGTTTTCCAATTACCTTACCTAGAGTTCCTCTGCTCATGCCTTAGACCATTTCCAGAATCAAGTGCTCCAGTTCATTCATTCATTCATTCAACAAGTGTTTTCTCATTCTCAGACACCTACTCCCTCCCACACGCTGGGCCAAGAACTAGGCAGAGAGGCCTAGGGGTTGTCCTTTCCCTGAGCAACTGACTGTCATTCAGAAACCATCTCAACCAGAGAGGCCTCTTGGTTCTTTCATGAGCTGTCTCTTCACAGAAATTATGTTCGGTGTGTGCTTTAGATACAGATCTTCCTGTATAAGCATCAGGTGAAGTTAGTTTAACAAAGACTAGTCTCGTTCCCATCCAAGACCAAGTAAATCATAATCTCTAAGGTGAAGAAAAGATAAAAATGGGGCATTAGAAATTTTAAAAGGGCCCAAACAATTCTCACAAGCAGGCCCTTCAGGAGTCACCAAACCAAGCATTTCTGTCGTGTCTCAATAATGTGGTAGAGAAAGGTCACAGAGTCAGGAGCCAAAGGTCCCTGTGCCAGCCCTGGGTGTCCCACCAACCTGCCACATGATGTTGAGCAGGTCCCTTCCTTCCCCCGGGCTCCGTTTTCTCCTGTGTGAAATCAAGTGTTGAGCTAATGGATCCACCAGTGGGGCCTTCCCGACTGTCCTAGACCATGAGTCTGTGCAAGTTCTGACCCATTTTTAAACCACTCCTTTCCTGAAGATGAACTTCTGCAGCAGTGAGGAAATCAGTCATCACCAGGAGTTCCTCCCCGGGCAGACAGACAATGAGTCTGTTTCGGAAACAGAAAGTGTTTGCTCAGCGCAGTGTACCTCTCCCTACAGGACAGAAACGGGAAGATATTTCCATTTAAACTCTCAAAAGCTAATAAATGAACACATCTCAGTGGTGGTTCCATTTGTCCTTCCTCAACACCTTCCAACATGTTTGTCCCTGATGTCTCTTTGGGACATCAGTAAAAGGGGGCTCAACAGAGCTGCTCAGCATTGCTGTTCCTCAAGCGTCCATATCCTTCTCTGGCTGCCAATCTGGGGGTTCACTCACTTCTTCCAATTTCCCCTTCTCCCAAGAATACGCTGGACAATGGTAAGCTCCTGGTAATCCCCTGGCTTTGTGCCTGAGAGCAGCTCTTCATCTTCCACCTTTGATTGCACTAGGCTCCAGAACCTTCCCCAAGCAGTGCCAAGCCCTGCTCATCCCAGCCTCCTGAAGGCCTCTTGCATCCCTTGAAACCCCAAACACCACGCATCAGGACCTATGTACCCTACTCTCCCTAGAAGAGTTTGTCCTTGTCACTGATGTGGACCATTCCCATGTGTCACTAGCCTGGGAGAGGATCTCCCTTTCCTCCTGCTGCTAATCACTTCACAATCACATTGTCCCACAGGATCTGGAGGAACTGGGGATAGTAAGAGTGAGTCTTTCAGTTCCAGGCTTGATTCTTGCTACAATGTTCAGTAAAATGCCCATCCAGATTCCACCTCCTCAGAGTCAGGGGACACACAGGCGTCCCTGGCCAGCTCTGGTCTCTAAGGGAGGTCGGTGATGTCCCTGCATCTCCTGGGCCAGCTCTTCTCAGAGCTCAGAGCTCAGCGGGAGTCTATCCAGAAAGGCAGGGCCAGCCTCTTCTGTCTCACTGACCCATGGAGCCTGGCTCACCTGAGAGAGGACCCCACGTAAACATATGCATGGGTTGAACTGTGGTTGGTGTGGTCCTTACCAGGTGGCTCCAGGGCCCCCAGACTGGGAGAAGAGGGAAATAAACAGTGCTTTCAGGGCACATCTGGGGATGCTTTACTGTCATGGCCTTATTGAAATTGTTTTCATCATTCCTGCTGGGACCTAGAAAAGCAACTGCCTGGGTAGTATCCCAACTTACACGGAGATCCCAGAGGAAAGCACGCTTAGGCCAGCCCTGTGCTCCCCACCCAGGCACCTGCTGAGCCCTTTCCATCCGTGATCTTTGATTGGGTCCAGGGCCCTGGATTCACACCTCACTGATAAAAACTAACTGCAGCCTTGTGCAAGTGTCGTCACAGCTCTAGGCATCAATATTGTCTTCTCCAAAGCGATTTAAAGCACATCTCCCTCAGAGGGTTGTTATGAGGGATCATTGAGAACCACAGGTACAACATTTTCTGATTTCATTTAACTGAACTTGATCCATGTCCCAAGTTTTCCTGCTAATTCTCCATTGACCCAAAACAGAAATTCACATCCCCAGGGGACCACTTCATATTTGTCATCACATCAGCAGCACCTGGGATGGGATGGGGAACTTGGCAGGCCCTCGATGCATGTTTGTAGAGTGAATTGGAATCGAATTAATCAGGATCAGGGAAATAATCCATGGCAACTCAACTTTCCAGTGGTAGAGATGTGACCAGCTAAGACATCTAGGGCCTAAGGCAGAAAATGAATATGGCAAAAAAAAAAAACCTGAAACATAACAAAACTACGATCTGTCAAAATATTGGACATTGTTTTCAAGTCCAGAGTTTAAATCAACCAAAGATGTATTAAATACATTAAAGCTGAACACTCTGGGTTGAAGGACATGCACAATTTTCTGTATTCCAGTATAATAGCTTCACTAGCCTCCTAACTCATCTCCTTCCTTGAGAGGCTTGCCTTTCCATTCCAAACTCGACTCTACAGGCAGAGTGACCCTTCTAGTGCAAAGCCAGTTCTCTCACTCCACTGCTGAAACATTCCCTACTCTGTTAACAGGACTTAGGACTCCATTCATCATCTAGGTCCTGCCTACTTCTTCCCCCTCACATCCTATCTCCGTCATCCACTCTGGACACACCACACTTACCAAGCAATATTGCGATCCTTCACTTAAAAATGCCTGTCTTCTTCACTAGACTAAAAGCTTCATGAGGGCAAGAATTAGTAGGATGTCTTTCTTGTGCCAGACACAGGTCAAGAGCTCAAGGAGAATTTGGTGAACAAATGCCCCAGTTCATGCTAAGAATAATTTGCCACCACTTGAAGAGAACACACAAACAGATATGACAATGACATAACGCCAAATTCTGGGTTACATAAAATCACAAATGGTCTTTCCTACATGGTAGATGAAGAATCCCCATTCTGAGTTATCATAATTATTGACCTGCTCAATGCCCAAAGAAATTGGGCTCAAAGAATCTTACCGCACCAGAGGAGAATTGGAAGACGTCTCCTGAATTCTCCAGGATGATATCTCATACTTTATTGTGAGTGTCTGGATTGGAAATGTCCTAGAAGTCAACCCCACTCATCTGGGTCATTAGCCCCTCCCAGTTCCCAATTCAATGAAAAGCCACCACTAGCCATTCTGTTCATGGAAAACAACCCCTGACTGATGTGTGAGTTTGTTCTGACCCAGCAGAGAAGGACTGGGAACAGCCAGATGCTTCTCTATTTCCTTTTGTATCTGCTTTCTTTTCAATCCAGCAAGAATGTGTTCATCTCTGACCGCAGACACAGCATTCTCATTTCTGAAAATCGCCATGGAGAAATCAAGGCCAAGGCCAACACATGTGGGAGTGCTGGACGCTACCTTTGTGGAAGTTCAGGGGAGCTTATGAGAGTGTACTGAATTGATTATTGCTTTATTTTTGTTAGTATAGACTTAAAAAATAAACTAATAGGCTAGGCACGGTGGCTCACGCCTGTAATCCCAGCATTTTGGGAGGCCGAGGAGGGCAGATCACCTGAGTCAGGAGTTCGAGACCAGCCTGGCCAACATGGCAAAAACCCATCTCTATAAAAAGTACCAAAATTAGCTGGATGTGGTGGTGCGTGCCTGTAATTCCAGCTACTCAGCAGACTGAGACAGGGGAATCGCTTGAACCCAGGAGGCAGAGGTTGCAGTGAGCCAAGGTCGTGCCACTGCACTCCAGCCTGAGTGACAGAGCAAGACTCCGTCTCAAAACTAAGTAAATAAATAAAATAAAAAATAATAATAAATGAATATTTCTATGATATTTTTAAGTTGCTAATTTGTGGTCAGTCTTTCCATCATCCGTCTCCTGCTCTATTTTTCTCTGTAGGTTTTATCACTGCTTAACGTACTATTAACATTGTCTTACATTTTATATCTATCACCTGCCAGCCACCCCTAACTAGAATGTACAATCTATGAATGAAGAGGTTATTTTTTCTCTTTTGCTCACAGATCTATTCCAAGCACCTAGAACAGGGGCTGGCATGTAGTAGATGCTGGAAAAATACTTTCTGAATGAATGAGTCAGTTCATGTGGTCAACCTTCTAAGGTAGGTATTTTTATCTCCATTATATAAAAGAGAAAATGGAGGCTTAGAGAAGTTAAACTATTTTTGGAGAGGATGCCCCAAACTCAAAATTTTTAAGCAAAATCAAAATGATGTGAATGCAGGAAACTTCAGAGCCATCTCAGATAAGACCAGGAGCTTATAGGACGCTAGAGAGCAATAGTTAGACATGGGCAAGGAAGAATCATGCAGTCAGTATCAAATGTTGTCCACTATGGATGGCAAGTGCTTAAAGAGGTGAGAGAAAAATGGATTTGTGAGCCATGGAAACAACAGAAGGCCTCAGAAAGGAGGTGACCCCAGAAGAGGCTGCCTCTTAAAGGCTAGGTAGGAGTCACTATTACTTGAAACCAATTTGAACTTCTGTAAATTTTTCTGAGTCTGAACAGTTTCTGGCCCCAAAGTTTGGCTCTCTTAAACCTATAGCCTACCATGGAAAGGATTCATTCATTCTATACACATTTACTGAGTAGCCACCTAGGTCGGGGTGCTGCCACAGTGCTGCGCATGCAAAGATGAACCACCACAGGCCTGGGTGGGGGACAGCAGCCCCTACGCTGACAGTTAAGAAAGGATGTGAGAAGTTCAAGGAGCGTGTCCAGGACCTCTTGGACCCAATGCTCCCACTGATCATTATTCTCTTTGTTTTATTTTATTTTATTATTTAATTTGTCAGTGTATTCACATTTACAGACACAATAGATGCTCAAATATTCTGTGGAACATAACAGTGAGTACAGGAATGGTATAAGAACAGGTCTGGGGTCGTTCCAGCAACTGAAGCTCAGAGCCACCGTGCCAGCTGACCAGTTCAGCCAGAGGCGGGGAGGGCTCTCCTTACAGCTAAGGAACTAAAGCTCAGAGAGCTTAAGGAATCACTCAGCAAGCACGGGAATCAGGATATTAACCTCCATCTGTGCGACCTCTGTAGGCTGCCTTTGGTGCATTTCATCTTCAAAGCACCTTTGGGGGATATGTTTGTTATCTCTGCTTTATTGATAAAGGAGCTGAGAGTAATTAGCCCAAAATCAAACTGCATTCAAACCTAGACCGAGTAGTGAACAGGAGCTCAAGGAAGTAGCGACACAGCAAGTATAGACCATTTTTTTCTTCTTTTCCGAATTAAAATTTATATTTATATTTATTTAATTATTTTATTTTATTAAGATGAGGTCTCACTATGTTGCCCTGGCTGGTCTCAAACTCCTGAGCTCAAACAATCCTCCCAAAGTGCTGGGATTACAGGTGTGAGCCACCATGTTTTCAAGAACCTCAGGGTGGAAGGCTCTCAGCCTTAATTCATCCCCCTAGTCTCGTCCTCATCATTCAGCATTGCAGCCAAATCTGTATTGTCCCGCCAGCTTCCACGCTCCTGCCCCAGCTCTGCCAGGGTTGGCCCCTGAAAGAGAGGCAGTGTCCAAATTTATTAAATGGCTTTTTAAAAACATCTCATACTGATTATATATTTTTCCATGAAATGTCCTTGCCTTCATTCCAGGAAAAGCATTAATTATGGTCTATAATCAAGATTTTCATGTAATATGCACTCTGTCGACATAATGCCAGATAAAACAACCTTTTTTGAGTTAATGTAGTTTCTTAGTTTTTAATTAACTTTAATGTGGAGAAGGGAATTATCAATAAAATTGTAAACACTTAGGTTTGGAAATGAACCTTAATTTTCACATTACCACATTGAAACACTATAAGCGAGTTACATATATAACCTGTTATATCACAGAAGATGCTATAAAATATTTTAATTTGATCATATAAATCACCATCACTAATAAACATTTTCAATATTTCTTAAGCAGTATCTAGATCCATGCAGAATACCTAAAGTTCTTTCGAATTTTAATGCTTGTGTATTATGAGAAAAACTGAAAGCAGTATGTTGTTCGACTTTGTTTAAATCTCTCTTCAAATGATACTATACCATACCTTACAATGAATGAAAAAATAGCTTCTGTAGACACTAACTAGTTTGGGGATTCTTTGTACAAGAATCTTCTTCAAGCCAGGCAAATATTTTTGTTTCTTTCTTTCGATGTCCTTATATTTTATTGGAATTTCATTTTTGTTATGTATTTCATGTGAGGTTTTGAGTTTGTTTCTCCAAACTTTTAAAGACTCATTTTTAATCCTTAAGAAGTAAAATAGCCAAACCGAAATAATTTTTTAAATTGTGCCAGGGGGATCAGGAAGCCACACGGAAACCCTTAGTAGTGGTTAGTTCTCCCTGGGCTCAGTCCTCAGAAGGTAGGGCTGGAACGGACCTTTTGGGGGTCGCAGATTTCCACCCACTTACTCCAGGCAGCCCAGGTGTCTCTTGTCTTTGGCCTGCTGTCCTTCAAGACAGGCTTTTCAGGAGTTGGACTAATCTTTTGTGCCAGTTTGCTTCTCTTAAGAGTGGGGTGGTGCAGGGGACAGGCCTTAGGTTTTGGTTCTGGCATCCACTCATGGCTGGTATCTGTGCCTCAGTTTCCCAACATATAAGACGGGGACAGTGGTTCCTCTCCCGCCTCCCTTACAGGTGAACGTGGAATACTGAATGTGCCTGTTCTTTGAAAAGCTAAGTGTCTAACATTTAATGTATTTAGTTTACACATAGAAATTTAATACTCTGCATATGTGTTCATTTAGAAATATTTCTGATTTGCCATACTCATTTCGTGAAACCATTTATTCTTTGATATCACTGTTTCTGATGCCTCTATACACTCGAATTCCTCAACTCAGTTTTCCAGAGCACACTGTATTCTCATGCACCGTATTTTCATACATCTAGGTTGCTTGGGAGAGATACATCTTTTGAAGCCATCCGTGATGCTCTCACTGAAAACTTTATCCCAGACCCCAAATACCCATCCATCCTGAGGATCCTTACACTATAACCACTAACTCTACTGAGGTTTTTCTTTCATAGATCTTTACAATAATTGTTCATGGCAGTTTAACTTGCATTCGTAAGAACACTGCCCCAGGAAAAATGATTTAATCCATTAAGCAGCTTTGTGTGTGTGCGTGAAGCCAATTCCATTGAGTGACTGCTACGAGTGTCTAAAACTAGCACTGACTATGTTTATATCACAGGCAAATGTGCCCCTTCCTCAAATAACCTGTTGTAACCCGTTGTCACAAAATGAAACAACTGAGATGGTGCTGCATAATAAGAATTTTGTAAGGACTCAATTATTATGTGACTCTTCTTGTGAGAAATACATTTAGGAAAAACTGCTTTCTATTATAAGGTGATTCTTCTTATGAGAAATACATTCAGGAAAATTTGCTTTCTATTCAAGTCTGTATTATATAAGACTAGAATTCCTGCCTCTTACAGGTCCTCAGATACACTGAAGTCTCCTTATGACATTTGAACAAAGCTGTCTCAATCCTTGGAGCTCCTGGGCTGCTTCCAAACGCGGTAGAAAACAGTGGCAAGATTTGAGGTCTCTGCCCGGATCCCACCCTGCCCATTCCTTCTTCCATCTGAGGAACTGAGGGACTCCACTGGGCCCTCTATTATTTTCCTGAGGAAGAATCCTGCCCGATTTCTCTGTGGTCTGTGATGACCAACAAGAGATGTGCTCAGAACCCAGAGGCCCTGGCCAGGCTCCTTACCTAAGGGAACCCTTGCAATGTGTGGGTGCAGCTGCTTGGTGATGGACCAGTAGCATCTCTGAGAGTGATGATGGATGGTGGTCAGCTGCTAGGACAGCCCTGGCTTGGGTGGTCTGGTCATTCTCTGTGGCGCTCATGGAGAAAAACTAACACTGGGGAAAGAGACAGCGAGACTGAGCTCAAGTCAATGAAAGGAAATGTGGTCAGCGTAAGACTCTCTAAGGATAGCTGCCCTGCCTCGTTCCCTATCACTAAGAAGGTTCATGAACAGTCTAGGCTACAACTCTCAGGGATCTTGCAGAAGAGATTCAAACATTGCACGTGGACTTCTATGAAATGACCTTGAGATCCATTCCAGCCAGATGTAACATTTTGTTTAACCATTGCCAGCCTGGCTAACATTCTGCTATCTAGTGGCAGCCTTCAGCCACAGTGTGATGGAAGCCAAAAGCAGCTTCTCTTTGTACCTTATTTTATGAAGAAATCCTCTAACCCTGGATGACCCAAATACCTGTCCCACTCATGCCAGCTCCCCAATACCCCCATACTTCCTGCCAAGCTTTATGCTGAGCCAATTTTTTCATCTGGGTTTAGATTTCCCACATCCCTAACCCATTCTGGCAAAGTCAAGATTTACCCCTGCTGAGTAACATGACTTCTGGACTGAGTGGCAAACTCATCAGGATAAACTAGACTCCGGAAATTCAATTCATCCCAGCAAACCTTTTTGAAGTCTACTGCACAATTATAAATCTAACTTTCTGTGCCCATTTTAAAGATGGAAGCCTCAGAGAGATGAAGAGACAAAGTCTCCCAGCAGTTAGGCAGCAGGACCAGGACTTGATGGCAAGCCCCCGACTCCCCAGCAGGACTTCTCACAGAGAAAGAAGGTGCCTCCATTAAAGCCAAGGATATTCATGTCTTAACCCCCAGAATCTGTGCTATGCTATGTTACATGGCAAAGGGAAGTCATGGTTGCTGAAGGAACAAAGTATGGTAATCAGCTGACCCTAAAGAGATGATTCCAGATTACCTAGGTGGGCCCGACATAGTCACAAGTTTACTTTCCAGCAGAGAATGGGGCAGAGAGGAGTCAGAGTGAGAGAGATTGTGCTGCTGGCTTTCATGATGGTGGAAGGAGCCATGAGCTGAGGAATGCAGGTAGCCTGAAATGCTGGAAAAAGCAGGGTAACAGGTTCTCTCCAGAGTCCGAAAGGGACACAGCCTGCTGACACCTTGTTTTACCCCAGTGAGACCTATTTTGGACTTCTGACCTTCAGGCCTGTAAAATAATAAATTTACACTGCTTTAAGCTGCTAAATTTGTGGTAATTTGTTACACAGAAGTAGGAAACTACAGTCATCCTTCAGTATCCATAGGGGATTGGTTCTGGGACCCCCTGAGGATATCACAATCCCAGATGCTTAATACAAAGTGGTGTACTATTTGCACAGAACCTGCAAACATCCTTCCGTATACTTTAAATCATCTCTCGATTACCATAATACCTGATACAATGCAAATGCTACGTCAGTAGTCATTATACTGAATTCTTTTCAATTTGTATCATGTTTTATTGCTGTATTGTTCGTTTTTATTTTTCTGAATGTTTTCCATCTGCCATTGGTTTGAACTCTTGGATGCAACAGTCATCTCTGTGGCTCTCTCCTTTACGCATTCCAGTCTCTGCTCAAAGTCATCTTAACAGAGAGAAGCTGCCAGCAGCACAGGTGAAGTGCTGCCCTGCACCTGCACAGTCTTTCCATCGTTTTCCCTGCTGTCCTTCACGGTGCTGACCAGGTCCTGCGGTATCAGGCGTCCCCTCATTTCTAGGCATGTGTTTGTCTTCCCACACTAGAATGCAGCCCTGAGGGGCGGCCTTGAGTCCTTCCTCCCCTCTGTGTCCAAGCCCAGAGCCTGGCCCCGCACAGGGTAATGTGCCCTGAAGAGTGAACACATGAATGTGTTCGTCACTGCCCCATTGTGCAGCGCAGGCAGTTCTCCACGTCAGTCATGGGAAACTGAGGCTTGGAGGGGTTACATGACCCTTTCCCCATGCCAGGAAGACAAGGAAGCAGGAGGAGAAAATACACTAACTTTGGACAGCCTCAATCTGGATTCGAACTCCACTTCTGCCCCTTACCAACTGTGCACACACAGGAGGAGGGTTACTAACCCCTTGAAATCAGCTTCTTCCTGCAACACAGACAGATGCCACTCTGCCACACTCACAGAATGTTAAAGTGGGCCAAACCCTGTAAAATATATAGCCCAGCCCTATCAAGTCCTATTCAAAGGTGACACTGTATTTATCAGGGACCATGAGTGACCTTCTGCTCAAAGGGGTATGGCATTGCCATCAGGAAATTAGAACTCTGCTTCTCACCTGTTGAGGTTTAGGGCCTGCCAGATATCCAACCTGCACTTACCTCTCTATTCTTATCA
This sequence comes from Hylobates moloch, assembly GCF_009828535.3. NCBI lineage: Eukaryota > Metazoa > Chordata > Mammalia > Primates > Hylobatidae > Hylobates > Hylobates moloch. The sequence continues at coordinate 112,792,447 of NW_026652284.1, forward strand.
CAGTTACTGTGGAATGGATTCCACAGTAACTGTGGAATAGTCCTATTTTACAGACCAGACAACTGGGGCTCCAAGAGGAGAATTAACTTACCTGCCCCACATGCCACAGTCAAGACTGGCAGCAATGGTGGGGCCCAGCGCCCTCTTTCCCACCCCCAACACTTGAAGACCTCAAAAGTAGGTTGATGCCATGTCTCTGCTATTGTGAATAGTGTTGCAATGAACACATGTGTGCATGTGTCTTTACAATAGAATGATTAATATTCCTTTGGGTAGCCCAGGTGCGGTGGCTCACGCCTGTAATCCCAGCACTTTGGGAGGCTGAGGCAGGCTGATCACAAGGTCAGGAGATCAAGACCATCCTGGCTAACATGGTGAAACCCCATCTCTACTAAAAATATAAAAAATTAGCTGAGTGTGGTGGCAGGCGCCTGTAGTCCCAGCTACTTGGGAGGCTGAGGCAGGAGAATGGCATGAACCCAGGAGGCAGAGCTTGCAGTGAGTGGAGATCGCATCACTGCACTCCAGCCTGGGCAACAGAGCAAGACTCTGTCTCCAAAAAAACAAAAAACAAAACAAAACAAAACAAAACAAACAAACAACAAATATATATATATATATTTTTTTTCCTTTGGGTATATACCCAGTAATGGGATTGCTGGGTTGAATGGCATTTCTGTCTTTAGGTCTTTGAGGAATTGCCATACTGCCTTCCACAATGGCTAAACTAACTTAAACTCACACCAGCAGTGTATAAGCATTCCTTTTTCTCTGCAATCTCATCAGCATCTGTCGTTTTTTGACTTTTTAGTAATAGCCATTCTGGAATCAACCTAAATGCCCATCAATGATAGACTGAATAAAGAAAATGTGGAACATATACACCATGGAATACTATGGAGCCATAAAAAAGAATGAGATCATGTCCTTTTCAGGGACACAGATGGAGCTCGAGGCCATTATCCTCAGCAAACTAACACAGGAACAGAAAAACAAATACTGCATGTTCTCACTTGTAAGTGACAGCTAAATGATCGAGAACACGTGGACACACAGAGGCGAACAGCACACACTGTGGTCTTTCAGAGGGTGGAGGTCGGGAGGAGGGAGAGAATCAGGAAAAATAACTAATGGGTACTAGGCTTAATATCTGCTTGATGAAATAATCTGTACAACAAACCCCCATGACACAAGCTTACCTATGTAACAAACTTGTGCTTGTATCCCTGAACTTAAAATGAAAGTTTAAAAAAAGAAAGTAAACCAGATTCTTCCTCCATATGTATCTCAGTTTCAGCATCTGTGAAGCCCACTCTGAGCTGTCCCAGGAGGCTAAATCCCTTTATACATTAGGCACCTCTCCTCTGGAGAACTTAGCAAGGGGTAATTTGACATTTATTTTTGTAATTCCTTGATCAATGTCTGTCTCCCCCACCAGGCTACAAACTCCATGGAGCCACAGAACCATTTGGTGTGGGTTCCCCACTGGTTTCCCTGGTGCCTAGCACAGAGCCCGGCAACGACTAAGGGCTAAAATGTATTTTCAGAATGCACCAACGGCTGCAAAGATGGACTCTAAATGCCAATGGCAAATTTCTCAAACTCTAGCTTCCAACAAGGTGGGCCAGATTTTCTCCTAATTCCCCATACAAGCTACCTGGGGGAGCCGCATGAGCTCCTACCCACGCCTTGGTCTTCAACCGACCTATGAAGTCAAAGCATTCTCTTTCCCAGAAGAAATATCCAGGGCAGAAAAACCACTCCCACAGTGCTGAAAGCATTTCCCTTTGAACATTTTCCTGTTTCTTATTTTATTCATAACCAGGCAACCTGAAGCTTTAACAGGATACATGTTTTTTTCTCTCTTCTAGATTTAGAGAAAAAAAATGTTTGAGATATTTTTAACTGAGAACACCCAGCCCCTTCTCCCTGTGCAACACCCTCTCCCCGAATGTGTGCTCAGACACCCTATCTCAGCCCCAGAGACAGGCTCCTGAGGCTGAAGCAGCTCAGGCCATAAATCCTCATCTGCGGCTGGTAATCCACATGGAGAGAAATGGCAAATGCTCTATTTAGCCCTATTTCCAAGGAAATTAGAATTACAAATTAGAGCTATTGCTAAGGCCCCGCTTGAGCATAACCTTTGGAAATAAAGGTAGGGAGGGGATCCGGGAGGACTGGCATTTGACTAGCCAATTTCTTTGTCAGGTTAGCTTTTGTAGAAATCCACCCCCACCTATGGGAATCACCCCCGTCCCCATCCCTTCCACCCCCAGCACTACCAATTAGAGCCGGTGGCCCAGGAGTGTTCGCTCTGGCTTTGTTCCCCGCTAAAGGCACCACCAAACCAGGTAAGCAATCACTTCCTGGGAAAGTACAGAAAATTGCTTCTTTAATTGGATAGTTTCTAGGGCTAAGAATAATTTAATTGAAAACCAGCATTAACGAGAATCAAAAGGTTTTAAAAAGGGGCCTGGATGGGGATGTCCACGTGTCAGAGACGAGTGAGAGCCAGAGTTCTCAAAAGATACATGGAGAAAAGGGCTTTGTTAAAAATCCATCATCCCCCACTACCCACACTCCTACCTCACTCCTCCAAACACACCCCTCCCCAGCACAGATACACAAGCCTGATTTGGATGCTTATTTCGAAAAGCATCATCTCATCTCCAAACCACTGAGAACTACTGGGGAAGATGTTTTTTGGTGCATTTTGTTTCATTTTCTTAATTTTGCAGCCAGTAGTGAAATATAAGGCAAACAGTGTAGATTTCTATGGGGTGGGTTCCAGGAGCCCTGAGTTCAGGTCCCATTCCTGTACCCGCTATGACCCTGGTGAGGTCACCCAGCCCTCTGACACTCTTTCCCCCACCTATCTGTCTTATTTACTCAACAACTACTTTCACACAGCTAAGGGCCAAGATTGTTCTCAGCACTTTATAAATAATAAGTGATTTAATCATCTTACCAAGCCCCTTGGATAAGCACAGTTCATTGTCCCCTTTTCTTCTTATCAGAAACCCAAGAGGTACCGAGAGGTTCAGAAACTTGTCCACAGTGACACAGCTGGCAAGTTATGGAGCTGGGATTTGAACCCAGCAGTCTGGCTCCAGGGTCCACCTCTGGCAATACACAGAAAGGATGCTACCACTCCATCAACCCCTATTTCCCAGGGGGTGTGAGTGCTCAGAGGACGTGGGTGGGGTGCTGAGCCCATTTATCTCCATGTGATTTAGCTCATGCCCTTCTGATACTTTTGCACCTGTCTCCTGTGTGCTCCCTCCTGCCCTCCTCACCCAGCCACCAACTGGTTCCTGGCATTAAGCTCTGTTTCTGCACTTTGAGTTCTGAATCTGTGCCTTTGTGCTACAACTGGGGTCATATGTCCTGCCCCGTGTGAAGGGTCTACACTGAATATGGTAGAATCATGGATTTTATTCCAAATAGTGAGGCACAAACTCGTAATAAAAAGGCAGCATGGTATGGAGGACAGGAGCTGGTGCTTTGCAGCCCAGCAGCTGGGACTGAACTTAAGAAAATCATGTAACTTTTCCGTGCCTCCACTTCCTTCCTGTAAAAATAAAGGAATAAATAATCAAGTCTACTTCATAGAGTTGTGCAAACTGAGAATGTTAAAATAAGCATAGCTGTACAGAATGCTACGGGGAATGTGGTATGAGACAAATGCACAGTGCGACACAGCTGACCACAGGTCAGTGCTGCTCCGCAGGCTGATCTGCAGGATGGCAGATTGCAGAGAGCGTGGGAGTTGGTGGCACTGGACTTTGACTGAATCAGGCATGGGACTCTGTCACATCACTCAGCATCTCCAAGCCTGTTCCTTTTATATAAAATAAAGAGAATAATAATTCCTGCTCACTTCACCTGATTATGAGGATTCAACAAAGCAGAGTGCTTTGTAAATTACAAAGTAACCTAGAAACATTGAGCTTTATTCTTAGAACAAAATTAGTTGATAAGAAAGTATAAGGAAAGTTGGATTTCAGGTAATAATATGGGCTAAAGCCTTCAGGGTGTTTCCAGGTAACATGCTCTGCACCCGATCAATATCACCTTGTAATTCTCACAATTCTACGCCTGTTTTATAGATACAAAAATCTAAGGCTCAGAAAGGCAAAAAGACCAACTGGTGTCATCAGAAGGGGTGGAGTGACATTTGGAGCCAAGTCCCAAATGCTCTTAATTGTGGCATTACATTGTCACATTCCTGTCACTGTCACTTCATGGGGAAGCAAAGAGCTGGCCTTTCAGAAAGGAAGAGGGTCAGGCCCCAGATCAGGAGGAGGAGAGGCAGCTGTGAGCAAAGGCGAGGAGGAGGAAAGGAAAGGCAGGTCTCCATGGCCCAGGGCAGCACAGCCACGTGGCTTTCCTGCCTCCCTCCTCCAGACTCTGCGTTCACTATGGGCAGGGACACATTAGCTTGCATTTATTTGCCCCATGTACCTGGCCCATCTCCAACATAAATATTTTTAAGAGAAATCAGGTGAATGAATGAATGATATTACTCAACTGAGGCACTATGATCAAGTTAAGAAGAAATAAGAAAACGGCTCTAATAAGCAGTAAGGCCATGAAGACATCTTCCCCAATCCTCCAAATCAAATTAATTTTCCCTCCTTTGGGCGCCCTTAGTTCTTCTGTGATTAGCCCCGCCCATCCACCCCCCTAAAAAAAACACACACAAAAAAATCATTATTATTAATATCATTTATCGAGCTCTTACTATGTGTCAGGCATTGCCCATACAGAATCCTATTCAAATCTCACAACTACCCCATTTTACAGATGAGAAAATCAAGGCTCACCAAGGTTACAGAACTGGGCTAGGTCATATGGTTAGTAAACGCTTGGTTTCATCTCAAGTCTCTGTTTCTGAGGCCAGAACTCAGCTGTTTCTCTACATCCCTATCTGTCTGCCTATTAAACACTTCATAATTTTCCAAGCAAGAAGTCCATCTTACATGCCCATATGCCTGGAATACTTTGCACAATGCTGGGCACAGAGTAGTGTGCTCCATGGGCATTTGCAGAGGTGAACTGTATTTAATCATCTGTGTCTATTCAAAGACTGAGGTCTTTATGGGATGGGGGCCCAGAAGGGATAAGCTGGGTTACTGTTTGCCTCTCCAAGCAGAAAAAGCACCAGATGACCTCCTGGTACATGTTTATTGCTAATGGCCCTGCAGTGGCTTCCACAACATGCCTCAACCTGGATCCACCAACCTTAAGCTCCTCTCAAGACAATGCTTTCGTGGTGGCCAACAAGATTAGCGCCCAATTAATAACTAATTTTGGAAAGACTGTGCAAAACAGCTTGGCAAACTGCATCATGCCACACATTAGCTTGACCTGAGAGCACCCTGCCTGGAAATGGACAGATCAAAGGGGCTGAAAACATGAGCTTGGGAGACCCAGGCTCTGCTCTCCTTGGCTGCTGGGAATCTGTGTGTCCTTAAGCAAACTCCTTCCTTCCCTGGGTTCAGGTTCTTCATCCTTTAAGCTGAAAAGCAGAGCTAGACTGGGAAGACCTCTTCCAGGTCCAAAACTCTACAGCTCCGGGGTACAATTAAAGCCAAGCAAGCCAACCAGGATGAGTCTATGTGTCAGCAAAGATTCCCAGGCAACGCATAATTACTGGCGCTCCACCAACTCATTGTTAACTCCAGGTAATTTCCAGAGGATTTATTACAACTCTGAATGCTATTTTGTGAGGGAAGCAATGTATATTTAGTATTGACAATATAGGAGGCAAGTTCCCTTTCTCCAAGCCCATAAATTATCCCAGGCGACAGGAGGACAAAACTACCAAAGGCTTGTTACAAGCAGGCTGCCTCCCAAACAGAAATCAGGCTTAATAGAAAGCAATAAAAAAGATGTAGGAGGAGATGAATTTAAAGCCAGAAGCATGTGAGTGGTGTGTGAGACAGCGTATATGTGTGTATGTGAATGGCCTCAGAAAATCAAACGATAGAAGTCAGAGAGGAATGCCCAATTCATCTCATTACCATTAGGGTAGCTTCCTGTTCAATCCCACAACAAACATTTCCTGAGCCCCTTCTGGGAACCCAGGGTGAGTCACATCAGACTTGGTCCCCAAATAAGCTATGCATGTGGCTCTTTCCCTCTCCCCTGGGACTTTGAGTCCATCTTAGGATGCCCTGTGTTCATATCCCCAAAGTGAGAATCCAAAAACTTACATCATGGTGTGTTCTGCAGGCTTCATAAGGTAATGAATGCAAGAACAAGATTTTTAACAAGTGGTGGTAACACAGCTAGAAATAACCCTAAAGCAGGGCAGAATGGGCAGACAAGGGTCAAGATAAAGGTACCAGAGAAAACCACAGGCAGACAGTAAAGGTTTCTAGGACACAGATGTGGAGAAGACCCTGCAAGAAAGAAGAAAAGGAAGAAGGTGGGGAAGAGGTGGTGGAGGGGTACCTGTGTGGGGGCCACACAGTGATTGGCTGTGTGTGAGGAAAGAGACTGAAGAAAACAGGAGAAAGAAAAGTAATGGAGATTAAAGAAAAAGGAGCAGAGTAGCGGGTGAGCTGGGTTATGGGAGAGAGAGAAGAAGAAAAGAGGACGTAAACCGTAAGGGAGACAAGATAAAACAGAAAATCAATAAAAGTGCCTAAAGTTGATTCATCAAGAGACAGCGCCACGAGCGCATGATTTAGAGATGCAGGAGAACCACCAGGAGTTCTAAGGACAGAAAGAAAGAGTCTGCCTCCGGGGAAGGGGCTGTGGCTTTTCATTTTTAACCTGCCTTCCTATATGACTTTGGGCTTGAATATATGTATGTATTCCTCTGATAGAAATAAAAATAATTGAAAACATTTTTAAGAGATGGAAACGGAAGTTAACACAGAGTAAGTACTACCTGCTGGGCATCACTCTCAGCAACTTATAAATACCATCTCATATTTGTCATCCCAACCACACTGCAGAGTAACCAAACCCCCTTTTCATTTTCCATTAAGTGCACTTACTTTGTGAGGGCTGTTGTGAGGATTGAAAGCACAGGTAGGCAGCTACAAATGTGCCTGGAAAATGCAAATGCTCAATAAACGTTCCTTCCTATTGTCAAAGAATTTGACAAGCACTCCTTCTTTTTCCTGGGAGCTATTATGCCCCCTGTTTTGTAGCAGCTGTCATGCCATCTTACGATCCTTTCACCCAAAGACACAGGTGGGGAATAAGCGTTCTGCAGCGGGCACCTGAACCAAGCTAAGTCAGTGGGTCCCTAACTTAGGAAGGCAATTCCTTGCTTCATGGTAAAGCCACACCCCTCACTCAGGCCAGTTCTTGATCTCCTTTGGGGTCTATGAGCAAGATCCCTGTGACGCCTCAGCTGGTTTAAGATGGGCTTCTGCTACCAGCCTCTGAAAGCGTCAAGGGAGTTCAAAAGCAAATGTCATGTAGGCATAGGTCTCTCCAGGTGTTTCCCAGAACAAGCAGCTGAGCTCTAAGGGGGAAGGAGAAATATGGGAAAAAAAAAAAAAAAAAGAGGAAGAAGAAGAAAATAAAAGTAAAAAGGAGGAGGAGGAAGGATGCACTTGCAGTGAATTCTGCATTTTGATTGTTGCTATTTTATAGCTACGGAAAAACTAAGCAAAGCAATCTCTGGTCACAGCTAGCAAACTATTCTTTGCGTTTCTATCTTTCCAACCCACGATCTGTGCCATTTGGATTTCATGGTCTAAAAATACCTCCCAAACCTCCAAGTATGTTGGCATGAGCTGATGGACTCAAATTTTTAATCCATTTGTAAATGTTTTCACACAGCTCTTTTTTCCCCCTCAAATTCTATTTCTTGCTGAATCACCTCCATCATTCAGTTTGGCATTTATTTGAGCAGGAAGGAAATCATCTTGAACACAAATGTCAGCCCTGGCCCTGAAGGCTCCTGAGAGAGAAAAAAGGGCCAACACGGGTTAGAGAGTGGTGAGGTTGCCATGGTACAGCAGGAACAGCACTGGCTTCGGTGTAGACTATTCTGGCTGCATCTGGCTGTGTGACCCTGAGCAAAATATTGGACCTCTCTGAGCATGTTCTTCAGCTACAATGTAGGGATAATGAAATTCAGTTTAACAGTGTTTGAAGCCATTCAGTGGGTTAGAGCCCCACATGTACCTCCTAGCACAAGGCAGGAGCTTAGTAAATGGCCTCATTGTGAATTTTAGGTGTCATCTTGAAATGTGTCTTGTAAAGACCACGTGTATGCCTGCCTCCCCATGCCTTCTCCAGCCAATGGCAGAGTCACTTTTGCAAAACACAAATCTGATCATGCCACTCCCTACTGTGAAACCCAGTGGCCACAAGATCAGATTACAATGTTCACAGTAGACCACTGTGGTCTACAGTGAACCTTGTACAGTGGTCAATTTCCCATCCCCCCTCCACACTGGCCTCTCCAACTGCCTGCCCTCCAACCTCCCAGCAGGATGCTCCTACTCTGCCTCTCATGGTTCTGATTTAAAGTTCAGGTCCTCCACCTCAGCCACTCCCTTTTCCCACCTCTCTAGACCCCCACAGGAAAACACGTCTCTGATGGTATTCCCTCTGGAGCCCTCAGATTCACTCCCGCCCCATGCCATTGGCCCTGCCTGGGTCACGTGCTCACTCCTGTACCTGTCATCTTTGTCAGGTAAGGCCAACTGATCCCAAACAATGAAGTGAAGAACAGGAAGGAATTAAGTCCCAAGTAAAATCATGGACTGGTTGGTGGGAGAGCTGGGGGCTACATGTGGGAGGCAAGGATCAAGGGTCAAGGCCAGTTTCCATGGATGAACAAGGGACAGTTAGGAACCACTGAGGCCTTAAAGTTTTACAAACCTAGAAATTAAGGTACAAGATGGGCCCATAGCAAGCCCCAGTTCATGCCAGGCCATCACCCAGGGTCCAGCCCCCAACTCTAGCCCCCTTCCCACTGTGTCCAGAGTTGGTTCCTTCCACTGGGTTCACGGTCTCACTGAATTCAAGAATGAAGCCATGGACCTCCACGGTGAGTGTTACAGCTCTTAAAGGTGGCACAGACCCAAAGAGTGAGCAGCAAGATTTATTGTGAAGAGCAAAAGCACAAAGCTTCCACAGCATGGAAGGGCACCCAAGAGGGTTGCCGCTGCTGGCTGCAGTGGCCAGCTTTTATTCCCTTATTTGTCCCCACCCACGTCCTGCTGATTGGTCCATTTTACAGAGTGCTGCTTGGTCCATTTTACAGAGTGTTGATTGGCCTATTTTACAGAGTGTTGATTGGCCTATTTTACAGACCTCTAGCTAGCCACAGAGTGCTGATTGGTGCATTTTTCCAGAGCACTGACTGGCACATTTTACAAACCTCTAGCTAGCCACAGAGTGCTGATTGGTGCATTTTACAGTCCTAACTACAGAGTGCTGATTGGTCCATTTTACAGAGTGTTGATTGGCCTATTTTACAGACCTCTAGCTAGCCACAGAGTGCTGATTGGTGCATTTTTCCAGAGCACTGATTGGCACATTTTACAAACCTCTGGCTAGCCACAGAGTGCTGATTGGTGCATTTTACAATCCTCTTGTAAGACAGAAAAGTTCTCCAAGTCCCCACTCCACCCAGGAAGTCCAGCTGGCTTCACCTCTCACCTCCGTATTGCTAACACCTTCCCCCTCCCCCAGGAAAACAGCTTCATGATTAAATCAATTGTGCAATCAGCAGTTCCAGCCACAGGTTCCACAGCAGGATGTGAGGAACAGTTTCGGGAGATGAAGTCGAAGGGCTACAGGGCACTGAGGGGCAAGCATCACACCATCTCCCACAGGCAGGCCCACTAGAGTCAGGCCCAATGCAGGCGAATGCCCCCTGAGCTGAAGAGGAAGGAGGAGCTCACATGCTTGTTCTCCTTCTAGGGCAGGCTCAGCACTCCAGCTTTCCCTCCTTTCCTCATTGTCACCATCCTCCCTTCTCTGCCCTTCAATGGACGACTGGGGCAAGAGAAGGGGGTGAGAGAAAAGAAAAGCAGAACTGAAAAAGGGCATCAAAGGATGGGTTGATTAGAAAGCTCTTTCCAGAGAAGGATGGAATGTCTAGAAATAATCTCGCGATGCCCTTTGTTCCGAGCCTTTCTGAAGAGCTTTTACTCATCACTCGAGATCAGTAATATGGTTTGGCTCTGTGTCCCCACCCAAATCTCACCTTGAATGGTAATAATCCCCATGTTTCATGGGAGGGACCCGGTGGGAGGTAACTGAATCATGGCGGTGGGTTTATCCTGTGCTGTTCTAGTGATAGTGAATAAGCCTCATGAGATGTGACAATTTTATAAACGGGAGTTCCCTTGCACATGCTGTCTTGCCTGCTGCCATGTAAAACGTGACTTTGCTTCTCCTTTGCCTTCTGCCATGATTGTGAGGCCTCCCCAGCCACGTGGAACTGTGAGTCCATTAAACCTTTTTCCTTTATAAATTACCCAGTCTCAGCTATGTCTTTATTAGCAATGTGAGAACAAACTAACACAATCGGGCTCAAGAGGCATCTCCTTTGGGAAGACTTTCTTAATGCACTGCCCGCCCTGGGCAGACATTATCCTGTCCCTCCTCTATGCCCACTGGCCTGGGACACACTGCACATTCTATTTGTGTGACTGTCCCCACAGCTTGCATTTTCCAGAATAGGAAATCAGTAGGTGCTCACTAAATGTTCAATGAATTGGCTAAGGATGCAGATGTACAAAGTGCAGGGAAGAAGATTTAGTCATGCAATAAACAGAAATGTAGGTGCAGGAAGGAAGAAAGGCATCTATTCACACAGGACTCCAACACTGGTGCAGCAGAGGATGAGTTTTGCAGAGTCACAGTGCACATCTATCAGTGGATAACTGTTGCAAATATTCAACCACGACGTTTTCTTCATTTAATTGATGAGATGAGATCTGATGTCTCCAGGCCTTAAAATAGGGCAGGAGCAGCGGGAAGGTGGGCAGAGAGGACAAGCTTGGATGTTTGGTCAGCCTGTAGTTTCAAGGGGGCTCAACTGGGACAGGTCAACAGAAAAATGGGACATTTTCAAATGAAGTTCTTTTTTTTTGCAGAACTAAACATCCTGGAGTTGGAGGGCACCTTTAAAGTCACTGGGTCCAAACACCCACAGTGGTATGTAGTTTCTCACACCGCAGCCAAGGGTTGGGTTTTTCTTTTGTTTGGTACTGTGCTAAAATATACACAACATAGATTTTATCATTTTAACCATTTTTAAATATGCAATTCAGGGGCATTAACCACATTCACATCGTTGTGCAACCATCACCTCTATCCACCTCCCAAACATTTTCATCCCCCCAAAATGGAACACTGTTTCCATCAAGCAATAGCTCCACCTTCTCTGCTTCCTCCAGCCCCTGGCAACCACCGCCCTACTCTTTGTTTCTATGAATTAAACTCCTCTAGGTGCCTCTTTTAAGTGGAGCCATGCAGTATTTTTCCTTTTGTGTCTGGCTTATTTCACTTAGCCTCATGTCCTCAGGGTTCATCCATGTTGTAGCAAGTGTCAGAAATTCTTTCATTTTAAGGCTGAACAGTATTCAATGCACATGCTGTTTTATCACCTCCACTGGAACCTTCCAGCAAAGATGAGACACTACCCGCTTTCCAAGACTGCTGTCCCCCTGCAGTCAAGTATGACTGGCACCAAATTCTTGGGTTCAGCAGCTGAGCATCTTGTTATTACTCCTTCCACTGGCCAGGGGAACCACAGAAGAGTCCATTCCTCACCCACAGGACAGGACCAGGGACAATCCGAGGGTAAGACTCACAGCCCTCTTCACTCTCTGCCTCCAAGCTGGGCATGCTCCAATCTGTCAAGCATGATACAGGATTCAGGTCATTTTGGGGCCACCTTGCTCACCCTCCTCCAGACACATTCCAGTGAGTCTGTCTGGGTTATTCAGTCAGTCAACAAACACACACTACAGTCTGGCCCCCCAAGCTGGGAGCTGGGGACACCACAGTGAACTTGACATGATGTTTGCCTGCCTAGAGCTCTCAGTTTAATGAAGGGAGACAAATCAGTAAATAAACATGTAACTTACAGATTATGATAATTACAGCTCATGACAGGGTGCTTGGAAGGATATAAAAATGAAGACTGACTTAGGGTGAAGGTGGTCAGGGAAGCCCCTCCTGGAACCAAAAGAAGCCACTTCATGGGAGTTAAGGGTGCAGTCTCTCGGGTAGAGCGAAGGCCCCCAGGGGAGGCAGGACCTTGGATGGTCTAGGAAGGGCCATGGTGATCTGGAGAGCAGAATGCTGGGGAATGGCTGGTCCACCCAAGGGAAGAGAGGTGGGCAAGGGCTGGATCATCTGGGGCCTGTTGGCCTTGGTGAAGACAGCGGGTACTAGTCTAAGGTCAACAGACAGCCCCTGAAGGGCTTTGAACCACGGAAGGCATCATCTAGCTCACTCTGGAAAAAGACAACTCTGGCTGTCGGTTGGAGAATGGATGGGTAAGAGCAGAAGACAGAAGAGAAGTCAGGACATTGCAGGAGATGAGGCCTGAGAGGTCGGGCTGCCTGGAATTATTATGTGGGGCCCCTCAAGGCCAGTGGCACAGACTCTGTGTATCCTTGGCTGTTCTTACAGTAGAGCCTGGGGCCTAATACCGAGGGGCCTGCACTGACCTAGAGGCTCCTTCTGGGCGGGTGGTGTCCCTCAGTGCAGGCTCAGAGGCCAGCTGGCTCCCTCCTCTTCCCCTCTAAACCCTCCAACTCCCTTCCTGTGAGCTGGATCATGATCAGTCAATTCTCATTGATCTGTTTTTTTTATCATCTCTGAGCACAAACATTGACCGACTTAAAACCTGGAGTAGAATCCACACGCAACAGACTCCTGCTAAATTATCCTAAATGGCAAGGATGGTTGTGAGGAAACAGCAGTGGGGCTGACCTGGCCCAACTAGAGGACGAAAGCTTCTCCCCAGGCTGCCAAGCAAGTGCCTGCCAGGAGCGTGTCTGTGCAGTCCCCACGGAAGCCAGTGGCATTCAGGCTTCCGAGAGCAGCTTCCAATGCCAGTGTTCGCATCTGGGGTTTGGTTTGGAACTCAGCTCGGACACTGCAAGGCCAAAGGGATTAGTCAACAGTGCTTGTTAAACACGGACCTCATGCCTAACACCATGCCTGGCACCGTCGATTAAAAGAAAACATTTCATGTGTGGCTCTTGCTTGCAAGAGAACCACGATCTGGTTGGGATGCTCACGGCAGACCCTGCCAAGGCAGAGAATAATGCGAGATGAATCTGAGTGGCAGCTCCACTGGAGCTCAGGGAGAAGGGCCCAGAAAAGGACTGGGAGAGAAAGCGCCTGTCCTCGGGCTCATGTGGGTTCCATCCCAGCTTCACAGCCTAACAGCTGTGTGTCCCCGGGCAAGTCACCCAGCCTCTCTGTTCCTCCACTCTCTCACGTCCACAACAGGTCATAGTCGTTAAAATTATGTACAGTGTGCCCAGAGCATTATATTAATAACAGTAGCTTCATTTCTACAAGGTATGCTATGTGTCAATGCTGTACCAAGTGCTTTACATAAATAAACTCATTTTATTCTCCTATATTCTTTTTTATTTTATTCTCCTTTATTCTCTATAAGGAAGGAAATACGAGTACCTCCGTTTTACAGATGAAGAAATGGAGACCCAGAGGAATGAAAGAACTGCCCAAAGTAATCCAGCTAGGAAGGGGTCATCTCAGTGCCTGATACTCCCACTGTCCTTTCTCCGCACTGACCACCATGGAGCAGCAGATGAAATGGGCTTGAGGAGCCAGAGAAACTCAGACATAATTAGATGCATTAATATGGTGATGTACACCCATGGTCCTGGAAGTATTACTCATAATAGCCAAAAGGTGGAAATGAAGAAACCCAAGTGTCCCTTCAGGAACAAATGACATATACACATACAATGTAATATTATACAGCCACTAAAAGGAAGGAAATTTTGACACATGATGCAATAGGGATGAAGCTTAAGGACATTATGCTAAGCCAATCACAAAATGACAAATACTCTATCATTCCATTCATGAGAGGTACTTAGAGGTATTAAAATCACAGAGATAGAAAGTAGAATGTGGTTGCCAGAGACTTAGGAGAGGGGGAAGTAGGGAGTTACTGTGTAGTGAGTACAAAGTTTTAGTTTACAAGATGAAAAAAAACATTCTATGCCACTGAACTATACACATAAAAATAGTTAAAATGGTAAATTTTTTTTAAGACAGAGTCTCACTCTGTTGCCCAGGCTGGAATGCAATGGCGTGATCTCAGTTCACTGCAACCTCCACCCCTCGGGTTCAAGTGATTCTCCTGCCTCAGCCTCCTGAGTAGATGGAATTACAGGTGTGTGCCACCACATCTGTCTAATATTTGTATATTTAGTAGAGATGGGGTTTCACCATGTTGGCCAGGCTAGTCTCAAACTCCTGACCTCATATGACTCTCCCATCTCGGCCTCCCAAAGTGCTGGGATTACAGGCATAAGCCACTGTACCTGGCCATTAAAACGGTAAAGTTTATGTTATACATATATTTTACTACAATTGTAAAACATTGATAGGGACATAAGAGGCCTATGCTTCTTCTTGGGTGCCCCAGTATTACTCCCTGTACCTCCATTTAGATTTATTCGTTTCTTCAGTTGGCATTTTTTGAGCTTGGTACCTACTCTATTTACAGCTAGAATCCCAGAGGCCTGGATTCATCACCACTGTCCTCGTCATTGCTGTCCTAGCAGACACTTACACTCTCATCTGTGCCCAGCACTTGTCCATGTGTTCCATCTGCACTAACTAACTCATGTAATCCTCACCGGCACCCTTAGAGGTGGGTACTTTTTTTTTTGAGACAGAGTCTCCCTCTGTTGCCCAGGCTGGAGTGCAGTGGCGTGATCTCAGATCACTGCAAGCTCCGCCTCCCGGGTTCACACCATTCTCCTGCCTCAGCCTCCCAAGTAGCTGGGGCTACAGGCACCCACCACCAAGCCTGGCTAATTTTTTTTTGTATTTTTAGTAGAGACGGGGTTTCACTGTGTTAGCCAGGATGGTCTCGATCTCCTGTGATCCACCCGCCTCGGCCTCCCAAAGTGCTGGGATTGCAGGCGTGAGCCACTGCGCCCGGCGGGTGGATACTATTAATATTCCCATTTTATAGATGAGGAAACTGAGATCCAGAGAAGTGAAGTCCCTTGCCTGAGGTCACACCGCTGAGATTCAGACTCCCCATAGTCTGGCTATAAACTCTCAGCTCCAAAAAGCTTCTGTCACTTGAAACACAAGCCACATTTTCATCCACATTCTCTCTGCCCACCCCCAATCCAACCAAAGTGGCCAGGCTTCTGTAGCAACAAGTTGTGCAGCCCAGGGAGGGGTCTGAGTCACTGCAATATTCCTGGAACAAGCCCACTGCTTCCGCTATTTCCAAAGTCAGCATTTCCCACTGCTATTTTTTTTTCCAGATGAAAGCAACAAGGTCCCCAGCTTAATATGTTTCATACAGTGACACTAATTAATGTTCCAAACACCAGGGCTCGGGGATTGGGGGTGCGTGTGTGTGTGTGTGTGCAGTTTGTTTAGTTAATTTATTTTCCCCAACTTTTGAAATGATGTATGTGGGTATTTTACCTGAGCCAAACTGTTTATAATTCAAAAAGAATTGTTAGCTTTCTATTTTTTTTTTTTTTTTTTTTTGAGACGGAATCTCGCTCTGTTGCCCAGGCTGGAGTGCAGTGGCGCGATCTCGGCAGCTCACTGCAAAACTCCACCTGCTGGGTTCACGCCATTCTCCTGCCTCAGCCTCCCGAGTAGCTGGGACTACAGGTGCCCGCCACTATGCCCGGCTAATTTTTTTGTATTTTTAGTAGAGACGGGGTTTCATCACGTTGTTCAAGCTGGTCTCGAACTCCTGACCTCAGTGATCTGCCCACCTCAGCCTCCCAAAGTGCTGGGATTACATGCATGAGCCACCGCGCCCGGCCAGCTTTCTTAAAGTCATAAAAAACTACTGTGAACTGCACACTAACCCCACAAGTGCAATCCATTCTGCAGCCTCCTACATATGTATTTTTGCTTCAACCAACTGTATGAATGCTGGAAATCTGAAGCCAGAGACCTTAGGCAATCACGGCCTTTAGAACAAGAAGTTTTACAGACCACAGAAGGGAGTGGTCCTCAAACAAGGGTGCCAACACCCCAATCAGACCCTTTGGAAAGAGTAGATCTGATTTATCACAATAGGGGAACTCTAACAGTGCTGTGGGCAGGAGCCCAGGATGCTGAACATCCTGCAGAG
This sequence comes from Hylobates moloch, assembly GCF_009828535.3. Classification (NCBI taxonomy): domain Eukaryota; kingdom Metazoa; phylum Chordata; class Mammalia; order Primates; family Hylobatidae; genus Hylobates; species Hylobates moloch. The sequence continues at coordinate 112,808,771 of NW_026652284.1, forward strand.
TGTGTGATGTTCCTGCCCCATGACGAACAGTCCCATCCATAATAGCTTCTCCACCGAGAAATCCTAAAATGTGTCCATATAGTTTTTCAGGGAAGAAAGATACAGAGACACCGAGGTTTCTTGCCTAAGGTAACACAGTAATTCCTGGGTTAAGAAAGGTCACACCCCTCCAGCTTCATCTCTTGTTTCATCCTCTCACCACTCAGCTACCCCACCCCTCCCACTTCCACATAAAGGGTCCCTGGATGCAGCCACTGGGAAATGATCACACCTTATTGACCTGCTGCATTTTCTCAACTCCAAGCCTTTGTCAGTGACTCCCTTCTGCCTTCACCCCTAACCCAGACTCTGCCATCATTCCATCCTTCCATGCCTGGATCAAAGGCTGCCTCCTCCAGAAAGCCAGCCAGAGCTCTATCCCAGAACCCCTCCCAGCAGTCTGTCTGTATTTTGACTTTCAGCCTGTGTACCAATCTGCCTTTGTACTAGAGTTGTTTATTAGCATTACCCTTACCATCAACAGCACTATGCCAGCTGCTTAACAACCATTCTGCTATCCTATGGTCACAGTGGGCTGGTGGGGCAAGACATATTATCCTATTTTACCAATGAAGAATTTGAGGCTTAGGAAGGTGAGCAACTTTCCGGAGGTGGCACAGGTGGCAAAACAGGGATTTGCTCCCACATCTGACAGCAGAGCGCAGACTGTTGTAACGAGGCCACCCTGCCTCCCTCCGTGGTCATGAGCATGTCCACCTCCTGTCCAGAGGATGAGGTCTTTGAAGGTAGAAGCCCTGCCACTCCCATCGACATCTTCCTTATGGCAAACCCTCCATAAATCATGTCAGAGTCCAGGCATCCTGACTCCCGGTCCAGGACTTGCCACCTGGTCTAGGTCCTTTTCATCCTATAAGCCACCCTTGGCCCAGCATGACCTCCCTCAAGGTACATGGTGAGTCAGGAGTAGGGCCACACAGTGAGAAGTTCCCTAAGGTTCCTACCTCCCAACAACCAACAACAGCTCACTACAGTAGCTTCAGTTAGACAAAATAAATACCTTCCCATCATATCTTTCTGGCTCAGCAGGCTGCTTTAGCATCGCAGTGGGCCAGGCCCATGAAGGCATCCAAGCTTCCAGAACCGTAGGACTTCTACATGTGCCATGCCTACATGCACAAAACCCGCCAATCAACTTTTTAAAATAGACTTTATTTTTTAGAATAGTTTTCTTTTTTTTCTTTTTGAGACAGAGTCTCACTCTGACACCGAGGCTGGAGTGCAGTGGCACAATCACGGCTCATCACAACCTCCGCCTCCCGGGTTCAAGTGATTCTCCTGCCTTAGCCTCCCAAGTAGCTGGGACTACAGACATGCACCAAAACACCCAGCTAATTTCTGTATTTTTAGTAGAGACAGGGTTTCACCATGTTGCCCAAGCTGGTGTCGAACTCCTGATCTCAAGTGATCCTCCCACCTTAGCCTCCCAAAGTGCTGGGAGTATAGGCATGAGCCACTGCGCCTGGCCATGAATAGTTTTCAATTTAGAGAAATACTGATACTATAGTACAGAATTCCCATATAACCTGCAGCCAGTTTCCCCTATTATTAACATCTTACACTAGTATGATACATTTGTGACAACTAATAAATCAATCCTAATGCATTTTTATTAACTGAAGTCCATACTTGATTCAGATTCCCTTAGTTTTTACTTAATACCCTCTTTTCTCCCAGGATCCCATCTAGGGGATCCCATATTTCATTTAGTTTCACATTTCCACAGGCATCTCTTGGCTGTGAGAGTTTCTCAGTCTTTCCTTGTTTTAGATGACCTTGATAATTTTGAAGAGTACTGGTCAAGTATATTGTGGAATGTTCCTTGCTTGCAATTCGTATGATTTTTCACCCATGATTAAACTAGGGTTATGGGATTTGTGGGGGAAGACCACAGTAAAATGCCATTTTCATCACATCATGTCAAGGGTACATACTATCAACATGATTAATCATGGTTGATGTGAACCTGGATCACCTGGTGTTTTAGTCCATTCAGTGTGCTATAAAGGAATACCTAAGGCTGGGTAATTTATAAAGACAAGAGATTTATTTGGCTCATGGTTCTGCAGGCATGGTGTCAGCATCTGCACCCAGTGAGGACCTCCAGTTGCTTCCACTCATGGTAGAAAGGGAAGGGGAGCTGGCATGTGCAGAGATCACAGGATAAGAGAGGAAGCAAGGCAGAGGAAAGGTGTCAGGCTCTTTTTAACAACCAGCTCTCATGGGAACTAATAAGAATGAGAACTCACTTATTCCCCAGCACACAGGGAGGGGATTAATTATTCATGAGGTGATCTAACCCCATGACCCAAGCACTTCCCATTAGGCCCCTACTTTCAACACTGGGCATCAAATTTCAACATGTAGTTTGAGGGTACAAATATCCGAACTATAACGCCTGGCTATAGTTTGAGGTCACGTTTTACAGTTTCCTCCATTATGAAGTTTTCTTTTTCTCTCTTTTTTTTTTAAACTCCTTTTCCATACCCTTTGGAAGGAAGTCACTTATGCAGCCCTCACTAGGCTCCCTCTCCTTGACAGTAGAATATCTACATAAATTACTTGGAATTCTTCTTACAGGAGATTTCTCTCTTCTTCTCATATTTATTCACTCATTTATTTGTTATATATCAGTATGGGCTTGTGGATATTTATTTTATACTTTAGTTATACTCTAGTACTACTTTATTTTGTGTCTCAAATTGTCCCACATTGGCCAGGGGGTGCTCTTTCAGTTGGCTTCTGTGCCCCTTTGACATACTCCCATCAATATGGGATTTTTTTAAGCACCTTTTTACTTTCTGGCACTATAAGATGCCCTTGGCTCACCTTGTATATATTTCCTGCCCCATCCTAGAATCAGCCATTTATTCAGGGATCCCTGTATCCTTTTTGTGCAGAATGGTTTTAGAAACCAAGGTCTGGATGCCGGGTGTGCTCACTGCAACCAGGATTTGACTTTCTAGGCTCAATGAGCTGACAGCACAAGGATATATATGTGTGTATATAGCCCATGCATACATACATATTTATAAATATTTCTATTCATAACCATCTGTGTTTGTATTAAGTTAAACATGAGTTTACATGCATATTTCCAACTCAAATCCATACTACATGGATATTCTAGACTCCATTTACTTTTCTGTAAACTCTCACTTCAGTGGTGAGAAACCTAGCTCCCACCACTGCCATATTTTGCTTAACCATTAAATTCCAGTACACAAGTATAACAATATGAGAATCATTGACCCATACCCCATGGGAAACAACAGCACTTATGTACTATGCCTTTTGTTTTTAGTCTTAGAAACTCCACTCGTTGCCAAAGTTGCTTAGGTCAGCACCTTCTCCCTCCATCACCTTCAATGAGGTTGTTTCATTTATTTGTAACATAGCTAGATTCTCTTGTCACCATCTGCATCCCTTCCTGGGATTCCGTGACCTCCTAAATAATTTTTTAAATTTACAAACACAAGGCTCACTTTTTGTGCCATGAAGCTCTGTGGGTTTTGACAAATGCACTAAGTCATGTATCCACCATTATGGCATCACACAGAATAATTTCACCACCCTAAAATATCACCTGCGCTTCATCTATTCCACCGTCTTTCCCTATCTTCTAGCCCCTGACAACTACTGATCTTTTTCCTGTCTCTAAAGTTTTGCTTTCTCTACAACATCATATAATTGAAATCATACAGTATGTAGTCTTTTCACTTAGCACTGTAGCTTTTGTCATTTAGTAATATGCATTTAAGATTCACTCATGTGGCCGGGCGCGGTGGCTCACGCTTGTAATCCCAGCACTTTGGGAGGCCGAGGCGGGCGGATCACGAGGTCAGGAGATCGAGACCACAGTGAAACCCCGTCTCTACTAAAAATACAAAAAAAATTAGCTGGGCGTGGTGGTGGGCGCCTGTAGTCCCAGCTACTCGGAGAGGCTGAGGCAGGAGAATGGCGTGAACCCAGGAGGCAGAGCTTGCAGTGAGCCGAGATTGCGCCACTGCACTCCAGCCTGGGTGACAGAGCGAGACTCCGTCTCAAAAAAAAAAAAAAAAGAAACATTTGCATGAAGGTTTTCATGTGGATATAAGATTTCAAATGAGTTCGGTAAATAAGAGCACAACTGCAGGACACTATTGGTAACACTGTATTTAGGTTTGTAAGCGGTGGCTCACACCTGTAATCCCAGCACTTTGGGAGGCCGAGGCGGGCAGATCACATGAGGTCAGGAGTTCGAGAACCAGCCTGGCCAACATGGTGAAACTCTGTCTCCACTAAAAAATACAAAAACTAGCTGGGCGTGGTGGTGGGCACCTGTAATCCTAGCTACTCAGGAGGCTGAGGCAGGAGAATCGCTTGAACCCAGGAAGTGGAGGTTGCAGTGAGCCAAGATTATGCCATTGCACTCCAGCCTGGGTGACAAGAGCAAGACTACATCTCAAAAAAAAAAAAAAAAAAAAAAGAAAAGAAAAGAAACTACCCACTGCCTTCCAGGGTGCTTGTACCATTTTTCCATTCCCATCAGCAATGAATCACAGTTCCTGTTGCCCTACATCCTTGTGAACATTTGACATTGTCCTTGCTTTGGATTTTAGCCACCCCCATTCAAATAGGTGTGTAGTGATATCTCATTGTTGTTTTAATTTACAATTCCCTAACGAAATTATATTCAGCATCATTTCATCTGCTTCTCTGCCATCTATATATCTTCTTTAATGAGATGTCTGTCCAAATATTTTGTCTATTTTTAATTGAATTGTTTTCCTTATTGTTGAATTTTGAGAGTTCTTTGTATGTTTGCTACAAGGTCTTTATCAGATAGGTGTGTGGCAAATATTTCTCCCAGTCAGTGGCTTGTCTTTTCATTATCTTAACCTTTTCTTTTACCCATTAAACTTTCACAACTACTCTTTTGCAGATGAGAAAAATCGAGGATCAAAATGACAGCTTTTTATAGCACCATTTTAGTCTTGACTAACACTAGCAAGTGTAAACTATAAAAATCAACGAGTTATTACAGGACCTTGGAAATATACTAAAACCACTGAATTGTACATTTATTTATTTATTTATTTATTTATTTATTTATTTATTTTATTTTATTTTTTGAGACACAGTCTTGCTTTGTTGCCCAGGCTGGAGTGCATTGGTGCTATCTCGGCTCATTGCAATCTCCGCCTCCTGGGTTCAGGTGATTCTCGTGCCTCAGCCACTTGAGTAGCTGGGATTACAGGCGCCCACAACCACACCAGGCTAATTTTTGTATTTTTAGTAGAGAGGGTTTCACCATGTTGGCCAGGCTGATCTTGAACTCTTGACCTCAAGAGATCTACCCACCTTGGCCTCCAAAAGTGCTGAAATTACAGGCATGAGCCACTGCACCCAGCCGTGAATAGTACACTTTTAAATGGTAAGTTTTTATGATATACGAATTATATTACAATTTTTTACAAATGACGAGAAAATCAACAGTGAGTGGCAGTGCTGGAATATGAACTTTTGACCGCATCACAGCTACTGCATTCAGAATATCTTAAGCCAATCCTAGCCCTGCCCCTGAAAAACTCTGAGAAAGTCATACTTTTTCTGAGGCTCTTTGTCCCCATTGATAAAACAGGGGCCAATTATACACATCTGGCAGTGTTATCACAAGGATCAAATGCAACAATGTTTTTAATGATTAACCTGATACCCTGGACACAGGTCAATAAGGAACAGAAAGAATGATTACCATTGTTATTACTACCATTGATATCCCAAAATGGAAGAGTATTCTCCCTCTCCCCATCTACCATTTCCCCTTTCCCTCCTTCCCTCTTTCTGTCTCTTTTTCTACACACAAACACACACACGTATACATATACAGTATATGCCTCACTCAAGACACACATACGCACACAATGTTAGCATTCAGGGAAGACACAAAACATAACAACCTTTAGCTTTTATCAGATTTCCACTTCATAAATAGCCCTGTTTCGGAAGACGACAATTTGGCCCACAGCATGTTCACATCTATGAAAGAACCCAGATTAATTTAGTGGGATTAAAAAGACTAGTCTATGTGGCTTCAATTGGCAATTTCATTTACAATATTTATTGAGCTCTTTTGTGACAGAAAAATAAAATCAAGTAACAAGAAGTATTTGGAATAAGAAGCGTAGTTCAAGAGCGCAAGAGGAGAGGAAAAACCTAGAGGAAGAAAGAACCCAGGCATAAAGTCTGTAAGGCTGTCACTCTAGTTGAGCCACAAATGGTATTCACAGCCCTGACAGCCAAAGCAAACAAAACAGAAGCATCCTGCAGAATTCGTTTTCTACAAGATGAAAACATAATTTATTCAGGAAAGAAATCCGCTAGTTTCTCACTCAAGTGAACCGAAAACTCTCTAGATCTCTTTTTCCCTACTCTTCAAGTAAGCAGAGTGTGTGGTTGGGTTTAGACGTCTAATATGATTGCAAGGCCTGCCTGGAGGTTGTGTGGTCTAGGCGAGTGTTTTTCATGGCATACCTGCTTCCTCAGGTGACTTGGGCCAGGCAGCAAATCTTTTCTTCTACACTTCTTTTTTATTTTCAATGTAATTTCCTCCCTTTTATCGAAATGGCACATCAGAACTCACACTTTATCATGCTCTAGGGCATAACCTTAGGGTAGGAATTATGATACCATATTGACTTTGGCATTACTTTTATTCAGTGACATCATTTTTTCTTTTTTTCTTTGAGATGGAGTTTTCCTCTGACGCCCAGGCCGGAGTGCAATGGCACAGTCTCGGCTCACCGCAACCTCCGCCTCCCGGGTTCAAGAGATTCATGCCTGTAATTCCAGCACTTTGGGGGGCTGAGGCGGGTGGTGACCACCTGAGGTCAGGAGTTCAAGACTAGCCTGGCCAACAAGGTGAAACCCTGTTTCTACTAAAAATACAAAAATTAGCCAGGTGTGGTGGCGGGCGCCTGTAATCCCAGCTACTCAGGAGGCTGAGGCAGAAGAATCGCTTGACATCAGTTTTATATTAGCAGAATTGGAAAAGAATAAGGATGGAATGGCCATTTATCTGATACCTACTATAAGCCCATAAGACTGTATCACAGCCACTTCATTTAATCCTTACCATGTGCACAGACATGTTCACGTTACAGACGAGCAAACAGGTCTAGGCTGGTTAAGTGGTTTTACTCAAGGTTACTGGTTAAACAATGATACAGCCAGACTTCAAAGCCAGTACTTATATCCATGTCTGCTTATCAGTGAAGCCACACACTCCTTGGAGGCTGGCATTGTGTCCATTCATGCAAAAAGACTTTGTATCCAGAGTGTCATGTGTTGTATCAGGCTCTGGAATGCAGAGAATGGATGCTTGCATGTATGGAATGTGCCACTAAAAAGCAAGTCTTCATTCGCTTTACACAGCTCAAGGTTCACCCAGCTCAGGTTTTATGATTCCACTTTCCTTTGTATCACTTTCAGCAACTTTCCTTCAGTGTGATAAAAAGTCGGACCTTGCATTCTTCATGGTCAAGGCTGTACATTAGAAAACAAAGGAGGAAGTGGTCTCCATCCTGTACAGACGATGAAATCTACTTGATGGAAATCTTCCCTGATTCATTTAAACAGTGTTGACAACTTTACAACTATCCCCAAGTGGACTCAGTATCTGCATATATTAGAGTGAGTGTCACACCATTATGCAATTATTTATTCACCTATTTGACCACTAGTCCCTCAAGAGCAGAAACTGATTTATTCACCCCTCTTTCTCCTATTCCTAGTCCAAGGTCTGGCATCTGCTAGGCCTGAAATCAATGGCCTTTGAGTGATCAATCAGCATGTCTTGAGTTTGATCAGTGTATGTATACAAAACCTAAAGGATTACATTTTTTCCAAGAAATGTTTTCCCAGCCAAACAAGATATGTTCAAGTCATGGCACAAAAAGAGGAATTTAAAAAAGAAATCTCAACATTTCCTTTCGTGTTCCAGAACTGTGAAGGGGAATGTTAATGACTTCCCCAGGAAACCAGAACTCCGGCACAGGGTGGAAGTCACAGCACCTCGTTTACAACCAAGATCCTGCCATTTTCTCTACAAAAGATGTGTTTGTAAGAGCAATTGGAATATCTAATTTAATCTTGTTTTGAAAATGCTAATGTTTCTCACATTATAAATTAGTAAGATTCTTCATTCTTTGAAAGTATCACAAAAGCCACTCAGAATTATGTCAGCAGGATTGAAGTTGTCCATGCTTATTTAAAATAACTCTCCTGGGAGTTCTAGATCAGCTTGGGTAACATAGTGATACTCCGTCTCTACAAAAAAAATAATTAAAAAAAAATAGCGGGCATAGGCCGGGTATGGCGGCTCATGCCTATAATCCCAGCACTTTGGGAGGCGGAGGTGGGAGGATCATAAGGTTAGGAGATCGAGACCATCCTGGCTAACATGGTGAAACTCCATCTCTACTAAAAATACAAAAAAAAAAAAAAAATTAGCCAGGTGTAGTGGTGGGCACCTGTAGTCCCAGCTACTCGGCAGGCTGAGGCAGGAGAATCGCATGAACCCAGGAGGCGGAGCTTGCAGTGAGCCGAGATCGCGCCACTGCACTCCAGCCTGGGCAACAGAGTGAAGCTCCGTCTCAAAAACAAACAAACAAAAAAATAGTGGGCATAGTGGCACATGCCTGTGGTCTCAGCTACTTGGGAGGCTGAGGCGGGAGGACTGCTTTGAGCCCAGGAAGTTGAGGCTGTGGTGGGCCATGATTGCACCACTGGACTCCAGCCTGGGAGACAGAGGGAGACCCTGTCTAAAAAATAAATAAATACATGAAATAAAACAAATAAATGACATAAGTAAATAAAAGGAAAGAACTAGTCTGTTTTATTTGGTGAGAATTGCAAATATGTGACCATACCATAATATTAACAAGGAGAAAGCTCCTTTCCCCAAAGGATAATGCAGGCAGTGACCAGGCTTTGTGGTGCTTCTGAGAACACTCTAATTCCAGAACACAGTAAGAGCTTAGAAAGTTCAGCTATCATTAGATACCAGGCATTGCATTTACATATTTACAAATACTTTTAATTCACTTTTTTCCTAAATGACAACCCTAACTGAAAAATTAATGAAGGGGAAAAAACACTAGAGAATCATCACAAACCTTAGGCTTCAAGACTTCCTTTACTTAAGAATCACTGAGAAAACAGAGCCACATATTGTGAGCTTTAAGTCACAGTATTGTCTTTACTTATGAACCAGAGGACGACTACCAGTTGTCATTGGCACCCTTCCCATACCTCCTCAGGACTCACTCCCAGCCCCTGCCAAAAGTAGCCTCAATGTGGCATGTTTGTCTAAGAAGTTTCTCTGCCCCTGGGAGCAACCCTTAAACAGTTATGGCTGGAGTTCAAGGACCATTCCTGGCTGTTCTAGATCGCATTCCAGGGTCCCTAGGAAGACTGAGCCTCAATTGCCCTCATGGTAACCTGCTTAATGACACATCCTTATAATCTACTTCTTTCCTGTCTTATTTCACTTACTTTCCCCAATTTTACTAAATTCTCCAATTTTTCTTGGAATCACCTCCTAAATCATGCATTCTCAGTAGGGATGCTATTGCATTCCAGGGGGCAAAATTTGTTCTGGGAGGATAGAGTGAAAAAATCTTACCCTTTTTATACTTTATATAGAAAGCCCATATAAACACACAGTTTACAAAGAAATACACAGTGTGTCAGTAGTATTAACATTTCATAGGTGGGGGCAATTGGGAAAAAAAGTCTCTAAAGACTCCTCAAAGGGGAGATAATGAAAACAAGATAGAGCAACTGTGTGATAAATAAACCACGTGCCCTGAGCCGCCTGCCTCAGTGTCGGCTTCTGGTGAAACACAAACCAAGACAGAATGCCAGCACTCATCCCCACGCTCTGTTGGCCACGGTCCGGTGCTCCGTTGCTTCACTTAGCTCTTTAAATAACCTGGAAGGCAGGGAAAATTATGTCCATATTTCAGATGAGCAAACTGAGGCCACTAGAAGAAAAATGAGTTACAGAGACTAGAGAGCAAATCAGCAGAAGACTCAAGGTGAGAGCTTGGGTTTCCTGGTGGCTGGGCGGGTGTTCCCTGGGCTCTCAGCCACACCTTAGAACTATCTAGAGTGCCTAGCCCATGGCACAGAGAAATAACACTACAAATAAATGTAAGTGGCTGTTAATAATAAAAATAAATCAGGTCTCCATGAATGGAACAAACAATGGTGCTACTCCACAGGTGACTTTATAAACCACCCAGTGGATAAAAACATTAGTTGTCATTAACATGGAGGTTTTGAATGCCCCAACTCAAGGCTGAGCTCAGTGGAGTCCAGAGACTATTTTATAGGACTCTTGGTAGAGAACTAGATGGGAGGCAGGGGAAGGACAGAAAAAAGGTGGATCTTAGCTCTGGGATTTCAGCAGAAAGAGAAGCCCTCCTTGGCAAGAGTCCATGTAGGGATGCCTGATCCCTCAGCCCAACCTGCGTTTAAACTCCTCCTTCTGTTCATTTATAAACAAACACCTCACCTCACATAGATCAATAAGAAAATGTGGCCCTGAGTGGTAACTCATCTTGCCCTTGAAAGAAAACATTCTGAACAAATATCCCTAGCTTTTCTGAGATAAAGTGAAAGACCCCATCAAGCAAAACTACACTTCGGACAGGATTGGACTTAGATCCCAAGGCAGCTGTGAACCCAGAGGAAACCAGACTCTTCTGATGGCACACTGCTGTTGGAGGCACGTGGGGAGGCCAGTGTGGCTGAATGGATGCCAGCCTCGCACGAAGACTTGGTTTGGGTCCTCCCCTTAGCAGCACCACCTTAGGCAAGTTTCAAATGTCCCTGGGTCTCCGTTTCCTCTTCTCAAACTTCCCTTCCAGCTCCAACAGCCTCTGATTTTTCTAAGCTGTCAAGTGCCTCTCTCTGTGCTGGGACCATAAATCCCATAAATTGCTGCAAAGTAACTGCTGATTAGTGTGATTAGACTTGCTGATTATTAAGTAGTGCTGGTTTCATTTTTCAGACTGGCATTACCAGGGCTTCGGAGAAGCATCCATAGCGGATACATGAGACAGCTGATATGAAGTGAGACGAAGCGGAAGCTGGGATTGGAGGGATAGGCAGAAGGAGAGAGATGAATAGTCCGACTGGGCTAAGTGATTTTCCATTAGGACACGTGGCCTGGGCTAGATGAGTATATTCTCCTAGCCCAGGACTTTCAAGTCTTGTTGGATAAGATTTCACTCCATCTCTCCAATGAGACACCATCAAGGTAGAAATAAACTTAAACTGCTGTAATGAGTTTACAAAGAACCTAAGGGGTCAAAGACAAAGAAGTTCTATGCATATTCTGCCTGCCTGCCTTTGGGTAGGACACCAGCTTAGGAGAACCAGGTTTGGTGATTTGCAAGCAGGCACCTGCTGTAGCTGTTTAAGCAGGTTACCCTGACATTGAACAGATGGCGGTGTTGCCCAAGAGGTGATATTATAAACTGTAAAATGATGTAAAAGCATTAGTTATTACTAATATGCTGGTTTTAAAGGGCTCAACCCAACTGTTACACTCTTGCAGAGTGCAGATAATTTTACATGACTCTTAAAAAGGCGCGCATGGAGAGGAGAGAAGGTTCCCAGCCCTGAGGTCTGAATTCAGTATAGAGAGAAGCCCACCTTGGGGGGAAGCCAGCCACAGCCCATGTATGGGATACCCCATAAGCCAGCTGCTTAAGTTCTCACTCTTACTTAGTCATACACTACATGCAGGAAGCAGTCTTGCTCTTGAGCTGTAACCCAATTTGTTCCCTAGAGAAAACACTTCAAACAACTCTTCTATCCCTTCTGTGGCAGAATGAAAAGTCCCATCCAACAAGGCTACAATGTGGATGGGATTTGATGTGCATCCTGTGACATCTGCAAAATCAGAGGGGGCCTCAAAACTTCACATTGACTTCAATTTTCTTATCTCCAAACCTATGACTCTCTTTGTCTTTCCAAAGGGTGATCACCTTGGGGAAGCTAACATCCCTATAGACACAGGTGCTGAGGTATATGGTTAATAGATGCCCAATAAAAGTAAGCAGTGATGATCAGGTGATGCAACATAAACAGAAATGTGGCAAATCTGTGCATGGGAAGATGCTTGAACCCAATATAGACAAGGTCCTAATTGTGGGGCCCACCTGATCCTTCTACAGCTTTAGGAAAATACTACCTCAAGATGCTGCCACTCATGCTCTCTCACACATTGTGGCTCTTACACCAATTATATGCAGCAGGTATTGCAATGCCCATTTTGCAGACTGTATGATAGGTGAAGTGCCCACATCACACAGTTAATGCTGCTCTCCTGAAAGCTCACCCAGTGCACTCTGACAAACCCAGAGCTGTCTTGGGCTACCCAAAACCAGAATTACAGGGCGTGGCATCTAAAAAGGGTTTTTACTCAGTCCACATTTGAAGATCTTTTCCTTGCTTCCCTTGACACTGTCCCACTTGTCAAAAGATGAAACAAATCTTGTTTGCATTCTGTGAAGACCTCCAGACCTAGACCAAAGAGAAAAACGGAGCAGGGACCCTGATTGGTGGGAAAATACCATAGGATCACGCTTGATTTATGAAACTTTTAAACATTTATGAAATTTTAAGAAATGAATACAAACTTGAAAGCGGGAGCTTCCAAATAATGCAAGAATAATTTAGCATTAAATTGAAGAAAATTTGCATTCTGTTCTCCAAGCAGGAGAGGGATACCAGGCATCACTTGGACAAACAGTAGTACTTTCATCTCATCCCTGGCTGCTTAAACCTCCCTTGAAGAAGTCTCCTTTGTACAACACAGGAAGGTCAGTGATGTTTCCTTTTCCTGCTCTCCTGAGGTTCCTAATTTGCATTCTATTACTGCATTTGCTAGACTCTTTAAATTTAGTCATTTCCAGTCTCTCTCTCCATACAGAAAGAACTGTGGCTCATCTCCCTCAACAGCCTGGAACAAGGTTTGGCAACAGGGTCTATACACAGAATCCATGAATCCAAGAAAACCCATTCAGCTCAGCCAACAGTTCTCAGCCTGGCTTCATGTTGGAATCACCTGAGGGCAATGCCTGTCATCGGGACTCATGTGTATGCTTTGTGTGTTTGTGTGCGTTGAGTCTTCTTCTTTTTAAACTATTTGTAACCTTTTTATTTCTAAAAGTTTTTTTAAGTTAAAGGAATAATATAACATACATATATATTCTCTTTACCTGGATTCACCAATTGTTAATATGTTTGCCACATTTTCTTTTTCTCTTTCTCATTCTGGGTGTGTGTATTGTGTGTGTGTATACACACATGCACTCATATTGTCTGTATGTGTGCTGAACCACTTGAAAGTAAGTTGCAAACATCATGACTTGTCTCCACTAACTATTGCAGCATGCATCTCTTCAAAATATAGAACATCCACTTACATAACCACAATGAAATGATCAGACTCAATAAATTAAATTTTGATACAATAATGTTATCTACTATGGAGGCCATGTTCAACTTTTCTTAATTATCCTTATATAATGTCCCCTGTTATTTATTTTTTTCAACTGGAACCAATCAAGAATCAAGCACTGAATTTGGTTGTTATGTCTCTTTAGCCTTCATTAACTGAAACAGTTTCCCTCATCTTCTTTTGTTTATTTGTTTGTTTGTCCATGACATGAAGCCTTTGGAAGAGACCATTCCAGATATCCAGCAGGATGCCCCACAATTTGAATTTGTCTATTATTTCTTTATGATTAGGTTTAGATCATTTTAGGCACCATTGCAGGTATGTTGTACATTTCCACTAAATTACGTCAGAAGGATGGGTTAGTATGTCTCATTATACACAAGTTTGATAACTTTTATTCAGGGGGAGTCTGCCAGATTTCTCTCTTATGGTACCTTTTTGTTTGGGTGATTCACATGCATGCCAAGGTTTGAGAGGCCCGGCTACTCAAAATGTGGTCAGCAGAGTCACAGCATTGGTTTCCCCTGGGAATTTGTCAGAAATGCAGCTAGCTATCAAGTTCCTGACCCAGGAGGGAAGAGTTCTGGTCTCCCTTTGTTACTCTTCTATTGAGTACACCATGACATGGGGAAAGAAGCACCAGACAGGAGTGAGGATTCAGGTGTGACCCCAGCTGTGCCACTTCAGTAGCTTTAAGAGCCTGGGCAGATCTCCTAACTTCTCTTACTCATTTATAAAAGAGAGCCACTGCTTACCCTCCAAGTCAATATGGATGGCCTCAGATGATTGCCAAGGGGAATGTGCATGGATTTCATGAGGGTTGCAAGAAGGCAGCAGATTAGATATGATCAAGAAGAGAAGCAAAAGAGAGAAAGTATTTACTAAATGCTGATAATGACATGTCTAGGTGTTTTATATCCATCATTTCAATTAAATTTCACAACAATGCAGAATAATGAAACGACCTCTATGCCTTACCATATACAAAAATCAACTCAAGATGGATTAAAGACTTAAAAGTAAGATCTGAAACTATAAAAATCCTTGAAGAGAATAGAGGAAACACCTTAGGAACCTGGTCTCGGCAAATATTTTATGCCCGTGACCTCAAAAGCACAGGCAACAAAACAAAAAATAGGCAAATGGGACTATTTTCAACTAAAAAGCTTCTATGTAGCAAATGAAACAATCAACAGAGTGAAGAGACAACCCCTTAAATGGGAGAAAAAATTGAAAACTATTCATTGACAAGGGACTAATATCTAGGCTATACAGGAAACTCAGCAGTTAAAAAACAAATAATCCCGTTACAAAGTGGGCAAAGGATATGAATAGATATTTCTTAAAAGAATACATATATATGGTCAAAAGATACATAAAAAGATGTTCAATATCACTAATTATCAGGAAAATGGAAATCAAAACCACAATGAGATATCATCTTACCCCAGTTAGAATGGTCATTATTAAACAGGCAAAAAATAACAGATGCTGATGGGGATTCCGAGAAGAGCAATTCTTACATACTGTTGGTGGGAATGTAAATTAGTACAGCCACTACGGAAAGCAATATGGAGATTTCTCAAAAAACTAAAAATAGAAATATCATACCATCCAGCAATCCCACTACTGGGTATTTATCCAAAGGAAAAGAAATCAATGTATTGAAGAAATACCTGCACTCTCATGTATATTGCAGCAGTATTCCCAATAACAAAGCAAGGAATCAACCAAAGGATCTACCAATGGATGCACAGATAAAGAAAATACGGTATATGTACACAATGGAATACTAGTCAGCCATGAGAAAATGAAATCATGTCATTTGCAGCAACTTGGATGGAACTGGAAGTCATTATGTTAAATGAAATAACTCACACACATAAAGACAAATATCACGTGTTCTTACCCATATGTGGGAGCTAAAAATGTTGATCTCATGGAGTCCAGAAGAAAATGATAGATACCAGAGGCTGGGAAGGATGAGTGTGCAGGAGTAGGGGTATAAAGAGAGGTTAGTTAATGGGTACAAACATTCAGTCAGAGGGAGTAAGTTCTAATGTTTAATATCAGAGAAGGGTGACTATAGTTAACAACGATGTATTGTATAATTCAAAACAGCTAAGAGAAAGGACTCGAAATGTTCCCAACACATAGAAATGATAAATACTCCAGGTGACAGATGCCCAAACACCTTGACTTGATTGTTACACAGTCTACCCATGCAATGAAATAGCACATGTACCTCATAAATATGTACAAATATTATCCATCAATTTAAAAAATTTTACAACAGCCTTGGGATGTAGGCATTATTATCTTAATATTAGAAATAAAGAAGTGGAAACTCAGGAAGGTTGAGCAAATTATTCCAGGTTACACAGAAGAAACAGTAGAGTTAAATTCAACCAATGTTTGACTCCAAAGATCATGCTCTTACTGCTGAATAAAGAATGACAACTTATCAAAATCCTTGCTTCTCAAAATGAGAAGGAAATTGGCAATACTGAGGAAGGAAAGGCAAAGAAAGATTAGTGGGATGAAAAAAGGTGAGAATTGATTGAGAATGGTTAAGAAAACCAACATCAAGTGGTAGATGAGAAAGAATAAAATACATGGGAGCTGAAAAGGAGAATGAGCTAAATAGAGTCAGGGAAATGGAAGTGCCAAGATAGTTGAAATCAGCATTGTCTAGAGAAAAACTGATGTTACTTCAGTAATGAATTGCAGTTTATAGGCATGGCTAAGATACTGCTGGAGGGATTCATTCTACTCTGGCTTGGAGGTTGACCAGATGACCAAATTCTGAGATTTCTGCTAAGATTAACAAGGTTGTCATTAGAGTATATGTTCCATTAGGTAGAGATTGTTTTGTTTCCTTTTGTTTTGTTTGTTTATTTCTATATCCCTAATATCTAGAAGAGTTCCTGGTACAGAGAAGGCATTAAACATATCTATTAACTGATTAATGTTAACAACACAAATAATACTGAATGTTTCTTCCATGTAAAGTGCTCTTAGCTTCACAAGAGCCTATAACTTACTGACAGCACTTGTCAGATGAAGAAACTGAAGCCTAAAGATACAGCAACTTGCCCAAGACCATACCTGCTATAAGAAGCAAGCAAGTTTGGAGGCCCAAATTTCTCTTACCTCCAAATTGGGAAGACTCTGCATTACTGACAGCATTAAGTGGGCATTCAGTGTCTCCTCCATCATGAAGACCATAGATCTTCCTGTCAACATACTATGTCCACTAGGCAGGCCCTTTATGTTCCAGAGCAGCTGCTGGCTCCATGTGTCTCGCTACCCAGTCTTGCCTGCTAGATGTCCCTGGAGCAAGCATACCTCAGAATGCAATCAGTGGGTATTTCTTGTGACCATTTTCCCTTGGTTTGTCAACAGGAGAGTGATTGATCACAGCTGGCTGTGGCAAGATGGTCAGGGCAGCAGGATGCCTATCCAGTGCCAAATGAGATGAATGCCAAGATGAAGCCAGCATCTTTTCACTAACAGGCAAGGAAAGGGGAATCCCTGGACAGCCTCAGGACAGTCACAGTATCAGGTATGTATGACTTTTGAGGAGATCCCTATTCAGAATTAACTAATGTATACTGAATGCCTAGTGTTGGGCTAATTGCATTCATATACACTATTCTTTGAGCCTAAAAACCACCCTGTGATAGGGTAGTGTAATCATCCTCAATTTATAGGTCATCCCCAACTTGATTCCTGTAAATTCACAGAGACATAAAGCAGTCCAGACGTGAACTCCAAGTCTAGCATGTTTTTCATAAAATCAGAATCTCTTTCAGCCATAAGGTTAATAAAACCAGAGAAGTGATCACCCTCACTCAAGTTAAAGCATGGTCTCCAATCTTGTTTTCTCTCCCCATAGTCCACTTTTGGACTTCTAAGAACTATTCTTATAATTAAAGTCCTGTAATGCTGGCTTTGACTACTTACTGTTACTGTGATAATAGTAAAGCTATTGCAGCAAAGTCTTGATTAACCAGAACCCTTAGAGAATTCTCACATGCATCCATTCAGCAAATGCTTACTTAGTACCTACCATGCACTCTGCAGCCTGCTGGGGAGTGGTAAGGTTACAGGAGAATAAGCAGCTCCCACTCTCAAGTAGCTCTCAGCTCAACAGGGCAGACAAGCAGCGATCAATCAAATGCAAGGTACAAAATTCTATGCCTGGGGAAGCTGGGCCAAGGTGAATGGGAGTCACCAAGTGAAAGTAGGGGATGGGCATTTGATATGGTTTGTCTCTGTGTCCCCATCCAGAACTCATCTCAAATTGTAATCCCCACGTGTTTCCAGAGTGGTCTGGTGGTAGGTGACTGAATCATAGGGGTAGATTTCCCCCTTGCTCTTCTCGTGATAGAATTCTCACAAGATCCAGTTGTTTGATAAATGTGTGACTCTTCCCCTTCACTCTTGCTCTCTCTCCTGGCACCACGTAAGACATTCTTGCTTCCCCTTCTGCCATGATTGTAGGTTTCCTGAGACTTCCCCAGCCATGCAGAACTGTGAGTCAATTAAACCTCTTTCCTTTATAAATTACCCAGTCTCAGGTATTTCTTTATAGCAGTGTGAAAATGGACTAATACAGGAAATTGGTACCTGGAGTTTGGGGCACTCCTATAAAGACACTTGAAAATATGGAAGAGACTTTGGAATTGGGTAATGGGCAGAGGTTGGAACAGTCTGGAGGGCTCAGAAGAAGATCAGAAATTGTGGAAAGGTCTGGAACTTCCCAGTGACTTACTGAATGGTTTTGACCAAAATGCTGACAGTGATATGGACAATGAAGTCCAGGCTGAGGTGGTCTCAGATGGAGATGAGGAACTTATTGGGAACTGGGGTAAAGGACACTCACGGTATGCTTCATCAGATACTGGTAGCATTTTGCTCCTGCCCTAGAGATCTGTGAAACTTTGAACTTCAGAGGATGATTTAGGGTATCTGGTGGAAGAAATTTCTAAGCAGCAAAGCATTCAAGAGTTAACCTGGCTTATTCTGAAAACATTCAGTTATGTGCATTCACAAAGGGATGGTTTGAAATTGGAACTGATATTTATAAGGAAAGCAGAGCATAAAGATTTAGAAAACTTGTAGCCTGACCATGTGGTAGAAAACAAAAACCCATTTTCTGCAGAGGAATTCAAGCTAGCTGAAGAAATATGCATAAGTAATGAGGAGTTGAATGCTAATAGCCAAGACAACAGGGAAAATGTCTCCAGGGCATGTCAGAGAATTTTGTGGCAGCCCCTCCCATCACAGGCCCAGAGGCATAGGGGGGAAAAATGGTTTCCTGGGCCAGGCCCAGGGCCCCACTGCTCTGTGAAGCTGCTGGACTTGGTGCCTTGTGTCCCAGCTGCTCCAGTTCCAGCCATGGCTAAAAGGGAACAAGGTACAGTTCAGCCCGTTGCTTCAGAGTGTGCAAGCACTGAGCCTTGGTGGCTTCTGTGTGGTGTTGGGCCTGTGGGTGCACAGAAGACAAGAGTTTAGCTTTGGCAACCTCCACCTAGATTTCAGAGGAGGTATGGAAACACCTGGATGTCCAGGCAGGAGTCTGCTGCAGGAGTGGAGCTTTCATAGAGAACCTCTGTGAGGGCAGTGCAAGAGGAAATGTGAGGTTGGAACCCCCACACAGAATCCCCAATGGGACATTGCCTAGTGGGGCTGTGAGAAGAGGGCCACCGTCCTCCAGACCCCAGAATGGTAGATCCACAGACAGCTTGCACTGTGTGCCTGGAAAAGCCACAGGTACTCAATGCCAGCCCATGGAAATAGCCACAGGCATTGAACCCTGTAAAGCCACAAGGGTGGAGCTGCCCAAGGCCATGGAAGCCCAAGCCTTGCATTAGGGTGGCCTGGATATGAGACATGGAATCAAAGGACACTATTTTGGAGCTTTTTTAATGAATGCCCTGCTGGGTTACAGACTTGCATGGGGCCTGTGGCCCATTTGTTTTGACCAATTTCTCCCATTTGCAATGGGAACATTTACCCAATGCCTATACTCCCATTGTATCTTGGAAGTAACTAACTTGTTTTTTTTTTTATTTTACAGGTTCATTGGCGGAAGCAAATTGCTTGTCTCAGATGAGACTTTGGACTTGGACTTTTGAGTTAATACTGGAATGAGTTAAGACCTTGGGGCACTGTTGGGAAGGCATGATTGGTTTTGAAATATGAAAAGGACATGAGATTTGGGAGGAAGCAGGGGCAGAATGATATGTTTTCGCTCTGTGTCCCCACCCAACTCTCATCTCAAATTGTAATACCCACATGTTGTGGGAGTGGCCTGGTGGGAGGTGACTGAATCATGTGGGCATATTTTCCCCTTGCTCTTCTCCTGATAGAAGTTTCAGGAGATCTGGTTGTTTGATAAGTGTGTGGCTCTTCCTCTTTGTTCTCTTTCTCCTGCCACCATGTAAGATGTGCCTGGCTTCCTCTTCCCCTTTGCCTTCCTCCATGATTGTAAGTTTCCAGAGACCACCCCCTCCCACCTCTGCCAGCCACGCAGAACTGCGAATCAATTAAACTTCTTTCCTTTATATATTACCCAGTCTCAGGTATTTCTTTATAGCACTGTGAAAACAGACTAATACAGCATTTGAGGCAAAAGAAGCAAGGTAGGGGTTTGATTGATTTCCATTATTTCCTGTATTCTACCTTTAGGAAGGAGAAAAAAAAAATCTCATCTCATGGACCTGGTTCATTTTAATTTAAAAAAAAAAAAAGCATCCACTAGATTGTAGGCCCATGGTAAGCCCAATTTCCTGGGCCCGTTGTGCCATTAGCCATAGCCCAGAACAAAATAATGGATGCTTGAAAACATAAATTTCAATGCAAAATCCTGAATCATCAAGGAAAGGTTCAATTACGTTCACTTGACTGGACTGTCTCCTAAGCTGCAGGGAGGATGTACTGTGCATGTACTAAGTAAGTATGCTTCAATATTAGGAGTTCAATGGGAATTCAACACAGGTTTTCCTGTGTAGCTCCCAATTTATCAGAATCCGCAATCCCACCACCACCCCAGTTCATCCTCAATTTTCCTAACACCGTGGCTTCCTGAGTTCTGACCAGCCCCCAACTTGATTCTACACTCTCATTTCTAGCAATTTGCCAACTGAAAGCTAGCAAGGGGAGGCTGAGGAATTACTCACAGCCCTGCATTAACAATGGGTAAAGGGGCACCCAGTGACGCTCAGCAAAATACCCGGGGTCCCACAATTGTTGGCAGAGGATCACAACTGGAATCTTGGCTCAGAAACAGAGTGAACCCACTGCATTCAAATGTGAGCTCCAGGAACCTTAGCTGTGTGATCACGGAAAGCGATTTTCTCTCTTGAGGTTTTCATATCTTTATATAACGGAGATAATAATTTCCATCTAATAGTACTGTGTGAGAATTAAATAAAATTAGTACATTTGCATATTTGCATATATATGTGCATTTGCCTATATAGTTCCTAGCTAGGTAACTGACTTTCCTCTCACAAAATCTTAAATTTTCCTGGATCCTTTTTGGGAAACAGGCCCAGGTTTTGGCATTATCAAATCTGCTTCCAGGTGATGGAATAATTCTAGAAAAAAATAAAATTGAGGCTCAGTCAGTAACGGCTTTAGCTATTCCCCTCCCCAGACTGGGCAAGGCAGGGCTGGAGGTGCTTGCTGGGAAAGGTGGGAAGAGAAGAAAGAGGGAGCCCACACGCTTCCATAGGACCCCCAGGTTTTTCAGTCAGTATGTGCTGAACGCGATGTACATGTGAAAGGACACGTGAATCCTTGTATGACTGTGTGCACTCAACGAACTTCTTGTGCCTTTTTTAACTATCACATATTTCAGTATTCACTTCAATTTAACTAAACATATTGCTAGAGACAGAGAGATGAATGTATTTTAGTGCTTTTTTTGCCACCTAAAAAGAGCAAATGAAACAGCAACAATTGTTAAGCCGTCTCTCCAGCCAGACTCCGACCAACACCTGCAAATAGACACACACACACACACACACACACATACTCATACAAATACCAACATCCACGTTTCTGGGAAAATGCCCCACTCCCACCCCACCCTTCCTGCTGATTCCTTAGTTTCCGGGAAGGCACCCTCTGCCGGCTTGGTAACCTCCTTGAAGAAACCTGTTGCTAAGTCTGAGGTCCTGTGTGGACGCCCCCATCTGGTGGCCGAACCTGGGAAAACGTTTCCAACCAAGGAAAACTGGCAGGTAGTGTAACTAACTCCAAAGCTCCTGAGCCCTTCCGACCACATCAGTCATGGGTGAATTGGAGGAGAATAGAGATGAAAATCCACTGCTAAGCGCTTGGGGGATGGAGGGGGGAGGGGGGGTGTTGCCAAGGTCATAGGCAATTCCCTGCCAAAACCCTGGTACAGTACAGCTTCCTAGAAGCAGCCATCAGGAAGACTAAACCAGAGCCAGGAGGCACAGCTTGATGGCTGGACGTGCCCTGCCAGCTCCGAGATGGGTGCTGACAGCACAGATTTCCAATCTTGAATAAGGAGCACTCCCACCATCCTCTCCCCCCTCCCAAATACGGGTGGATTTTCCATCCCCAGTGGCAGGTGCAGAGGGAGTTCCTTCTTCCTTCTGGCCATGCATTTACATCCGGACTAGCAAGGAGATTCTTTCTAGGAGAACAGTGCCTGGGCGCAAACCTCCAGGCCAAGCCCCTTACATTCCGGGTGCCCTAGCCCAGCCAAAGCAGGAGAAGCGGCAGCGACTGAGGCTGAGGGAATATCGGATCCTAAATCAAGGAGATGTTTCAGCCGAAGGAGTCCCCGGCCCCCTCACCACCTGGCTCTGTGAAGCCCCAGCCCCTCAGTGTAGGCTTAGACACACACATTCCCATTCACTTCCCTAAAAGGAATCCTAGGACTTGCATTTTGGCCAGTCCCAGCTCCCAGTCAGAGCAGCACCAGGTTCTTCTCTGTACCAGTACCCAGCGATCAGAAGGGTGGCACAAGCAAGCAACAGACAGACACACACACACACATTCCCCACTATGGGCGGTGCGCACCCCTCCCATCCCCAACTAAACTCAGTGGTGATCCCAACAGAAGGGATCCACCCGAAACAGAAACACAGCGCTCATGGGAGGACCCGCTTTATCCTCTTCAACCCTCACATTAATTGGGAAAACCCACATAATTCTTTTAAGCTTCCAAATCAACACCCGGAGAAGATGTCATAAATGCGCACCCGCGCGCGCACACATCCGCCCAAATCAGCAGGGGAACCACGCTTCGTTTTTTAAGCCCCCGGTGTGGAACACCCGGAGAGCAGCACACACACACACACACACACACACACACACACACACACACACGCACACACACACACGGAAAGGCGCGCTGAGGACGGGCTGGTCTCCCGTTCAGCGGGAAAGCATCCATGGGTCTTAAAGCCCCAGAGACTTCTCAGCTCCAGCCCCGACCCTAAGCCCCCACGCGCGCCGCCGCCGAGGGCGCCCCGAGCGGCCGGGTACTCACACCAGCGCGTGGTAAAGCAGCGCCCAGCCCCGCGGTCTCTCCAAGGCGTCGTAGATCAAAGTTTGGATGCGCCGGTACTTGGCGTTGTTCCTCTTGACTGGGCGGCTCAGCGGGGTCTTGGCCAGGAGCCCGATGCCCTGCGGGGTCCTCCGCTGCCCCTCGTCGCGGCCGCCGCCCTCCAGCAGCAGGGTCCCGTCTTTGTCGGCTCCGGCCCCGAGCGCCAAGGTGACTTGCTCCACGTCGCCGGGCGCCAGTCCCACTTTCCGCTCCTCGTCGCCGGCCGCCGCCGCGTCCCCCCCGGCTGGGTTAGCGGCCCCGCCGCCTCCGCCGCCCCCGTCGCCGCCGCTGCCAGCCGCCCCCGCCGCCCTGCGCGCCTTGAGCCCCATCTGCCTCGCCCCCGCCGGCCGCTTCGCCTTCTCCTCTGCTGCTCTGGGAAGAAGGGGCGCTCGGGGTGCGTGAACGAGGCGGCGGCGGCGGCTGCAAGCCCGGGAACTCCAATGCCATGATCCGCGCGCCCCTCCCCACCCACCCCCCCAAAAGCAGGCAAAGGTGGGCCCCCTGGGGGGCAGGGGAGGCCGGGCAGGGGTCAGGGGGTCACATCCCGCGCGGGTCAGCCGCAGGACCCCGAGGGTCGCGGGCCGGGGGCTGCGGAGAAGCTGGGAGGGCGCGCGAGGCTGGCGCGGAGGCGCTAGGGCGCGCGGCGGCGGGAGCCTGGAACAGGCGCTCCGGGGCGGCGGCGGCGGCGGCGGCACCCAGGCCGGCGAGCCCGAGAGAGCATCGCAGTTTATTTACAAGCCCGGCGCCAGCCGCCCTCCCGCCCGCCAGGCACACGCGCCGCCGCCGCCGCCTCCTCCCTCCTCTGCGCTCCCACCCGCGCCCCTCCCCGCCCGCTCCAGCCTCAGTCTGGCAGCACCAGCGGCAGCGAGCGCGCCGCGGGCCGAGCGCACGCCGCGTCCCTCCCTCCCTCCTTCACCGGGGTGGGGCCCCATTGTCCCGCCCCGTCGCGGCGGGAGGCCTGGGCGGCGGCTCCCCGCCTCTTCCCGCCGACCCCCACCGCTGATTGTCTGGGGACCCCGGATCGCCTGGGCTACCGCCGCCCCCGTTGCAACCAGGCACTGCGCTGGGCGGCTGCAGAGCCCGGCTCCTGGAGCTCCCGTGGGCGTTGGGGCTTCCCCTGGATGGGGCGTGACGGGGGGCAGTTGGGGGAAGAAGAGGAGGGGAGGAGGGACTGGGGGGTTGTCGCCCACCAAACATTGGCTCCGTGGTTGCAGCTTTATGAATTTCCCTCACCCCCGACCCCTGCTCCTCGGCTTCAGAGGTAAAATCCAAGTTGTTGGGTTGGTCAAGGCCAGGCGCACCGCGAACGCACCCGCTCTGTGGTAGCGAAGCTCGTGACTCCCTCTTCCCTCTTCCCTCTAGTTCGTGGTTCATGGTGGATGCCGCGGCCCTCTCCTCCCCCAGTCTTTGAATCGCACCTTCACCTGTCTGGGTGGGCAAAGGACTGAAGAAATGCAGTCAGAATCTTTGAGTCCTGCTTTGCTCCCGACTTGCACCCAAGTCATTCACTCTCTGGTCCAAATTTCAATTCAATCAACCAGTCTGTAACCCCTCATGAGCTTCCCTGGCGAAGGGTAGTGATCTCTGTCCTGAAGATATGAGGTCTCTGCACTCCTAAGACCTCCGTCCTAGCCGGTGGAAGACAATGAAAAGACAAATTTTAACAGCAGAATTTCCAATATTGGTAAATAGTATGTGGTAACAAAGTAGAGTGCTGCGCTATAGTGACTGGGGGAGTCTCTCTAAACTGGCTGGTCGTGGAAGGCCTTATTGTGGAGGTGATGCTTCGAGGTGAGACCCTAATGACAAGCTGGGAGCAACTATGTAAATGTCCAGAGAGCCCTCCAAACAGCACAACAGCAGGTGCAGAGGGGAAGGGTGGCTTGAGCTTAATGAGAGTAGAGGAAAGTGAGGCCACAGGCAAAGGCTAGATCTTGTAAGACACTGACAAAGGACAGGAGCATCCTGCACTTCTTCCATGACCACCGCCATCGGGGGAGCCTTCGTTCCTGCTGCCCCGTGGCACCTGTGGCCTCCTTTCCTTCCCACTGTCTCACCTCATGTCTGTCAGCTGGGGTGAGAGACACGGGGTGAGGGGAGACCCTGTGAACAAAGCCAAGGATCTATCCCTAGTATATAAGAAAAGAGGAATCAGACCTGCAAGAACACCAGCTCTGGATTTGCCTGGAGAAATTGGCCAAGGAGAGCATAGGAGACAGAGAAGGGAAGAAGGAAGGGAATGGAGTAGGAATGTATGGGCTGGGGCAGGGGAAGGGTCAGAGAACCACCACCCTACAGAATGACTGTCAAAGGGGAGAACCTCAAATGCGGTCTCCAAATCAAGAAGGGAGGAGTTTCCAGAGGAAGTTAAACTGTAAGACTGAAATCATTAAAACAGCGTGGGATCGGTACAAAAATAGATTCTCAGTGCAACAGAATTGTTTGTCCAGAAACAGACTCCAGTATGGGAACTTAATATTAAACGGGAAGAGTCATGACAAGAACCCCAGGGGAAAAGGCTGCTCACTGGTTGATGGGTTTTGTGAGGATTATAGGAAATAGCACATGGAAACGTGGCAGTGCACAGTAGGACCCCCCTGTACGTCTATGAATAGATTAATGCTCAGCAGTGAGTTGGAATAAGTAACCAGTCCAGCAGGCTCTGGAAAGAAGAAAAAGCCCAAGGAAAGGGAATTGCTTAGATTAGAAATCTCCAAATGGGAGCTGGGCACTGCAAAGCCTCCTCCTGCCCACCTGTTAACCCTGCCATGCCCAACACACCAAACTCACATGTATTCTTCCTGTCCTACTCCCATCCCAACTAACCAGGAAACAATCTTCCCCTTTATCTCTGAGCACCTTTTCCAAAGTTGCTGTTCTCCTTCAGTCTTTTCCTGTTTTGTTCATTCATTACATTCATCACTGCCAAAAATGATCGCATTTACATTCTGTTTACTTGTTTACTGTTATCTTACTAAACAAGAGCAGGGACTAAGCATCCTAGTTTTGAATCCTGGAAGTGTGTCTGTCATATCACAGGCTCTCAATCTGTGTTGACAGCATGAATACATGATGAATAAGTGAATGAAGGGTGTAAAGCTCTCAGCACGATGCCTGGCACACAAGCATTCCATATATGTTTGTGGGTGAGATTTTTGTTTGGTTTCGTTTTACCATTGTGAAAGTCTTCATACTTAGGAAGTCTTGCTGCTCCTTTATGCTCCTTGCGACTTAAGAAACATGATAAAAACATTCTGACAGTATTTAAAATAAAAAGTCTCACTAGATAAACATAAAAAGAAGACGAGTCAAGGAATGTGGAAAGAAGATGTGAGAATTTATTATTGTGCAATTAATCAAAAGTTCAGATTCCCAGAATGACAGTTTGGATCCTCAGGTACATGAAGAGACTTCTATTTTGATGGGAGCTTCAGACTGTCAAGTATTACAATTTAAGATAAGATGCAGGGGCTATTTTCATGCCTCCCACAAAAGATGAGGTTAAGTCAATAACAAATTCGTAACTGAGCCAACTAAACTCAATGATAGGGAAACTGCCAGGTAGTTGAGTCTAGGAAATGGAGTTGCTTCGATGGTTTTGTAATCCAATGGCGAGCAGTGTTTAGGTTTCTAATAGGGGCTTTGGAAATGTCATGAAAAGCAGGGTGTGTACTGAGTGTCATTGGAGGAACTGTGTAATCACAGCACTCCATAGCCCAGGTTTCAGCTAAAGAAAATCAAACATCCTATATCCCACTGGAAGGAAACTTCTCAGAGGCCTAAAGTCCCTGAAAGCCTCAGGTTCCAGATGAACATGGCACCAAAACAAAGAGTTAGCGACACACTATCAACAAGGACAACAATGAGGCATTCCTCTACTGGCTTTGAGCCCCAGCTCAAAGTGTAACATTGAAAACCCACCCGCCTGCTTCCCCTCCTCCAAGCCTTAGCTTTCATTTTTGCTTTTCTCTTTAGCTGGTCTTCAACTCAATGTATAGGCGAGATGTCCAGGTAAACCCTCTCTCCCTTGCAGGTAAGGCACTTCCTGGGAATGAGTAAAAAGAGAGAGACAGAAGGGCTTTCTCTGAGCCTACATTTCTGCCTCTGTAAATCCAGGGTTGTAAGCATCTCATCATAAGGTGATACTCCAGTGATGGTTATTATGACTGTCATTGAATGAGTAGGACAGAGTCTCAGGTTCACAGGCATATGCAAATGGTGGTCCTGCCTGCCCCTCTCACTCTGTTCCCTAAACACATTAAATAATTGCTTTAGGCCAATTTTAAATTTACTTTTATTATTTGTTACACAAGAAATGCAAAGTAGTTGTTAGGATATTATGAAATGTAAATCAGCCAGAAGGCAACGGTGATCATCTTGTTACCCAGAAATACCTCTGTGAATATTCTGATCATGACTACTGCCAACAGGACTGAAGCATGCCTGACCTGCAAGCATTGGAGATGCTCAGCCCCCAGTGGGGCACCTTCCCTAGGGGACCAGTCAGCCACCTGGTGGCAAGTTGTTACACTGGACCTTCCAAACATGGGCGGGGGCGGATATGTGCCATTACTGGAATAGACACATATCCTGGGTACAGAATTGCCTCTCCAGTCCTCAGTGATTCTGCCAACAACACCATCCATGCACTTAGTAATGCCTCATTCACCGTCAAAGAATTCCACATGAAACTACTTCTGATGAAATAATTTGTCCCCTAAATGCTTACTCTGGACCTGGGTATAAATCTACCTCTCAGAGGAGCCAGTGAGACAGGTATTTGTAGCCAAAAAGAGCACTCTTTGCTTGTTTGGAGGAGACAGGACCAGCTCTAATTCTGGGTCTAGGAACAACCCGGGCCAAAAGGAAATATGTTTGGGAACAATGGATCCCATTACTACTCTATATGCATTTTTTATTCTTGAAAACCCAATCTCAGCAAATCCTCAAATTTGCTGCCCTCTTCTCTTCCTCCAGGTCTTCTTTTTGTCTTCCCCTTTCCTAGACTTCATGTCACTGTACACTAGGACAGAGGAACTCTTGTTCCCTTACAGGTGAGAAGCTTTCCTGGGAAGGAACGAGAAGAAGCTAAGGAACACCCTTGTACATGTCACTCAGCAGAGGAGGACAGAATAGATTTCAGCATTTAGATCATCCTGGCTCTGTGGCTTTACGCTTAGTGACCTCAAACAAGTTGCCAGACTTATTTCTAGCCTGCTTCCTCAGCTGTTCAATGGGACAATGTTTCTTATCCTCCCTGCCTCAGACTTGGTCTGAGTATCATTCCTCCCAGGATCCATGTTGAGGTAGGGCTTTGCAGCCTGTGATGTACTGTGCGCATTGACTACATTACTGGAAGGCATCTGACACAGCATCGTGGAAGGCACTCAAGTCAGGTATGATGGGGAATGAATAAGCTCCAAGCCAAATGGCGCGCACCTTCTCTCCAGATGGCAATGATTAAGGGGCTTAACTTAGATTGTTCTCAGTTGGAAAAGTGTTTCTTTTCCTGCCTCACATTTGCAATTTTTACATTAACCTTTAAATTAATGTTGCATGTTTCTTAATGTCACTTTTGTCTTTTTCTTTTAAATAATTATGTTGGGTAAAATATCCAATTTATCTACTTAACGAATTCTTTCATTCATCCTTCCAGTGAGCATTCACCGATTGCATGTTTTATGTGTTGCTCTCCATCAATGAGAAACAGAAGAAAAAAGTTAATTCTATATTTAGTTGCAAAGATGAGCTAATAAAATGCAAAACAATTTACTCATCTTTCTACAGTCATTGCTGTCAATGACCTGGCTCATGATAGACGCTTATTATCATAATAATATTTATCGTGTGCTCACTCTGCACTTGGCACTGGGCTGAGTGCTATACATAGATTATCTCATTTAATCCTCACAACAAGTTATGAAATAGGCATTATGGCTATTGCTTTTCATATCAACCATGATGAAAATTATACTTAGGTTAAATACTGCACCCAAGTTTACATGACTAAGAAATGACAGCCCCAGGATTCAAGCTCAGGTGATCTAACTCTGGAACCTATACATTTAACTACTACAATATATTATTTCCTGAGAACGCTATTCCAGGTGGCAGGTACAGTGTAGGCAAAGGCTTGGAGGCAAGACAGAGAGTGGAGTTTCCAGAGAAAGTGGTTGTGATGGTTGGAGGCAAGCGTGGATGGAGCAGAGGCCACATGGGGAAGGCCTTCATATATATACCAGGCTTATGGACTTGGGGGTCATGAGTTACTTTAAGCATAAACTGACCTAATCCCAGGTGGTTCCACAAAGGGCTTTCTGACAACTCTGTGGAGGAGAGGTTGGAAGTGAGAAAAATCAGTTCAATCAGAGCAAGTACAAGGCAGAGCCCAGCTGAGAGGTGTTGAGTCCGATCTTGGAGAGGAGGGGCTGGCTGCCAGAGGTATTTAGAAAAGAATATTGCCAAGAATTGCCACCTAAAAAGACAGGGCTGGGTCATGGGTCACTTTGCATTTTAGAGGCAGAAACAACCTCCCCACAACATCGCAGCCTCCTGCCATCCTGACTGTGGGCTCCCTGCTAGGCTGAGCATCCTCTTCTGGCTCCAGTAATTGGCTCCCTGGGCAGTCTGTTCCTTTCTCTTCACCAAATGACACTCCTTCTCTTTGGGTCCTGATTGTTAAAACACCCAGTTTGCCCATGTCATTTACATATCCCAATTATCCGTTGCCATTTTCCCACTAATGAGCCCATGTGCCTGCGTTTAAGAGCGTCTGACCCAGAGTCCACTTGCTCAAGGGGGCTGAAGGCAGCACGCACAGACGCTATTCATAGTGCCTTCAGACAAAAAGGGCTGGGGCCGTTTTTCTTACCTCCCTCTATTAGGGCTGGACTGACTCTCTAGACAGCAGAACTTTATGCCTCATTACCCCATCCCACAGACACCACGATGCTCAGTGTACCTTGGTTACAAGAAGAAAAGCACCATGCCAACTGGAGAAGCACTCTGTGTTCCTCCTGCAATCATAAAGGGCCCATTGTGCCCTGAGGCACAGGCACAGATCCTATTAAAGCCAAGGCCTTCGTAATCTCCAGCTCAGAATTCTTTGCAGAGGGGAAGCTGATGTTTGTGTGCTAAGCCACTGGCCAGGAGATGATGCTGAATAGGGAGAGTTCAGGCTTTTGAGACCGCCTCCCCTGGGTAGGAATCCTGTCCCTGAAAAATGCTAAGTGTTTGACCCTGCACAGGTTTGATAACCAGCCTTAGTCTCACCTGAAAAGTGGAATAACAATAATCACCTTGAAAGTATGTGTCAGGATTAAGGGAGTTAACATCCGTCAAACTTTAGCACGAAGAGGCATTCATTTCATATTCATTGATATAATATGAATGGTACCATATTCATTCTTACTATTTCATCCAAATGAGAAGAGAACTTTCAGGTATGAAGCCCAAGGTTGCTCTAGGTTCTGTGACAGTGATCCACATTTTGTATCACAACCCAGTCCACATAATAGAATACACATAGAACTAACTGCAATGATATTTTCTATTCTATATGTTATAAAATGCTGACTGCAAGCTATAATTGTTTGACAGCACTGCCATAACAAAATCCCACAGACCAGGTGGCCGAAGCAATAGGACTTTACTTTCTCGGGGCTCTGGAGGCTGGAAGTCTGAGATCAAGGTGCAGGTAGGATTGGTTTCCCCTGAGTCCTCTCTCCTTGGCTTGCAGATGGCCGACTTCATGCTGCATCCTCACACGGTGTTTCCTCTGTGTGCATGCCCCCTGGTGTCTCCTCCTGTGTCCAAATGTCTTCTTATGAGGACACCAGTCAGATGGGATTAGTTCCTCCCCTAATGACCTCATTTTAACTCTATTGCCTCTGTAAAGGCCCTATCTACAAATATGGTCACATTCTGAGTTCCTGGGTGTTAGGGCTTCAATGTGTGAATGTTGGGGGGCCCATCACATGAAATCAGCCCGTCACATGAACACATTACAGTGACTTCACATTTTACTGAGGGTCATGAATCTGGCCTATAAAATGTTAATCCAGTTCAATCTTCAGCTAAGCTATTTGGTTTCTGCCTGAATATCTCTATTATATGGGGGCTCATTGCCTCCCAAGAAATCCCATTGTTGAATAACCAATATACTCACCAATTGCTGAGTGTATGTTCTATGGCCAGACCCATGCTAAGCATCTTCTTTACCTCATTTAGTTGTCACAACTGCCCATCGATGTTGGTGTTACACAAATATACATTCAAGAATATGTGTGGCCGGGTGCAGTGGCTCACACCTGTGATCCCAGCACTTTGGGAGGCTGAGGCAGGTGGATTGCCTGAGCTCAGGAGTTCGAGACCAGCCTGGGCAACACGGTGAAAGCCCGTCTCTACTAAAATACAAAAAATTAGCCAGGCGTGGTGGCATGTACCTGTAATCCCAGCTGAGAGAGGCTGCCTGTAATTCCAGCCTCTTGGGAGGCTGAGGCAGGAGAATCACTTGAACCTAGGAGGCGGAAGTTGCAGTGAGCCAAGATCGCACCATTGCACTCCAGTCTGGGCGACAAAGCGAGACTCTGTCTCCAAAAAAAAAAGTGTGTGGATTGCTCAGAGTCAGAGAAGAATATGTGAGCAGAGATTCAAACTCAGATTTTTCTCCAAAGCCCAAAAGATGATGTCTGCATTATTGGAAAGTCCTTCATGTTGAGATGAAAGTTTCCCAAAGTAATGTGAATATCAAAAAGATGATAAAATTCAGGTGTTTCATAGGAGGCCTGTGATTCCAGAAATTTTTGGTGTTTGAAGACCTAGGATTCCATTCCAACCTAAGCACTTTCTAAGTGGCATTGGGGAAGTGATGTCAGTTTTCTTGTACTTGGTTTCCTTCTCTGGAAATGGAGAAGGAACAAGTAACATCTACCTCTTGTGCTCATGGTGAGTTTCAAAGCTCACTGTAGAGACCCAAAGGTCTCTATCTCAACCTGTCTCTATCTCAATCTCTGTCTCTGTCTCAGTCTACTGAGGTTATTGCTGCATCCCAGCTGGTTCCTTGGGCTATATTCTCACTGCTGCCTAACCAATTACTAATCTCTCTGAACTTCATTTCCTATTATGATGATTATCCTTGTATTATATATTATCCACATAATAATGACTTTCTCAGAAGATTATTGAAAGATGAGATAATTTAATCAACGTGTGACATTGCATTATTTAGAATTGTCTCGACTTTTCTTTTGATGCTCCAAATTGATCAAGAAAAAACAATGAAAAAATACCTTTTCTTCCACAGAGGAAGAACAGATAAGTCTCTTTGATCTTCAGTTAAGGCTCCCTTTTAAACAGGTTTTAATTTTTAAATTTTCTGAGACCACCCCAAACAGGCTTTATGAATGCAAGTCCCAGCCACAGTTTACAAACCTCCTGTCTGCAGGGACCAGGCAGGAAACTTAAGTCACCACACTTATGTAAAGGGCTATGTGCAGAATCTACCACAAGAGGGAGTAATTCATAAATGGTAACGGCACGTATAATTGCCATGATGATGAAAAAGAGGAAGAGGAAGAACAAAAAGAATTAAGAGAAAGAGGAAGATGCTCTTAGGCCCTAATTCTGGAGAATCAGTGCTCCCTCAGACTGTTCCCCTTAATCTAGACCCCTGTTATAGGCCAGGATCCTTGTGCTATGATTTTGGACTTCTCATCCTGGTCTCAAAATTTATGGGCAATACCTCAAGTGGTTTTCAACCTAAACTGGAAATCCTCATTCCATAAAGTGTTTTTGCTATGAATAATTTTGGCAAAAGTAAAAATAAAACAATAAATTAAAACAATCCATTAAAATATCACTATCATTTATTTTCTGCATGTGCAAACTACAGCTGTCATCTTTTTCCTCAAGTTCTTTGAGTAAATAAATGCTCAGGATAAATATTCCGTCATTTTCTATTCTCCCAAAACATAGTTTCGAAAACCCAAAGGGCTAGATGTGCCCTATTTAAGAAACATGTATCACCACCAACTTTTAATAGCCAACACTCATTAAAGACAGCAGGTAAGAGTCAAATATCTCCATGAAAGCCTTCATGCTATTGGTAGATTACGTCAGAAAACCAAGCATCAACATGAGTTCATTTCCAAATGTAACTTTTGGATGGCCAGCCATATTTTCTTTCACTTTTAGAAAATGGGTAAAAGGACCCAACAGGATATCTGTATGCAGAGGTTGCTCCTGTGTGTTTACACGGTGCCTCCGTGCCCAGATGTGTTTGTGTGTGTGTGTGTGTGTGTGTGCGTATGTTTGTTTTTGCATCTCTTAGCACAACCTGATGTGGTCTGAAAATCAGGAGAATGATTACTCTTCAGCAAATATGCACTCTCCTGCATCCATGGGAAGATTACGCTTCCCACTGACATGGCTGGTTCCCATAACTTGCTCTTGCTGGTGGAATACGGACAGAAGCAAAAATGTGCCACCTCCAAGCACAGGCATTCAGAGGCATCACCTGCTCATGCTGCTTCTCTGGGAGGCCTGACCTCCACTAGGAGAAGAACAGGCCCCAGGGAACTGCTGCCCCCTCCAGCCTGGACCCCAGAATGAGACAGGGGGAGCAGAGCCACCTCACTGTCCCACAGACCTGTGAGCAGAATCAGTGCCTATAGTGGAAAGCTATTGAAATTTTCACCATTTTTTTGAGGGTTGTTTTTTTTTTTTATATAAGGAAAAATCAGAAATTGGCAAAAGAGATTATTTGGAGTTCTTTCAGGGAAGGGCCAAGATTGCTCTGCGAATCATTGATTCTACAGGAATCTGAACTTTTGACTGTCTTCCTATTGAATCTATTTACAACTCTGTGAGGATAAAGGTTATCTTGTAGAAAACTGATAGCAATGCCAATGAGTTTTGTCCAGTCAAGATGCAACTGATTTGTGCCATGCAGAAAAGATAACTCCAAATGTTACATGCTATAGCCTTTTGAATGTTAATCCATTTTGTACCTTTTAGCAAATTTATTTCAGCATTTCTAGTTGTCTATGTGTCTTTCTGTTCTACAAAGATCTCCTTTGAATTGGTCTTAGCGTACTACTGCTTGCTCATTACTTGATGAGTTGGATAAAAATCTTTAACATGTATTCATTTTACATACACATGAGAGGTACGTTTTTAACTTATAAAATAAATGTTAGCATTTGTTATGAAGCAGAGGCTAACATATGAGGGTTCTAGGCTAGTCTCAGTCATCACTGACTGAGCAACTTAGAGAAGCCTTCAATGTCCTTATCTGTGAAGTGAGGTTTTGGAACACAGAGTTTCTTTTTTCAGTTTTAAAGGTCTCGTGGAGTAGGGAGGGCGAGTATTATGAACCCATTTTACAGATGGAAATGCCAAGAGTTAGAGAGGCTTCAGATTTTCTCCAAGCCCCAGAATACCTCTGCCTCCCACATTAGTTCAACATCACTGTACTGCACAGCAAATGGGCCCCGGGCTGCACAGATGAAAACCTTACATGAGCTCATGCTTAAGGAAAAGAACAGTGTGTGGAGTCTCACAGACCGAACTTGCATCTTGGCGTCACGAATTAGTAACTGTTTAACCTTGGGCAAATTGCTGAATATCTCCAAACCTCAGTTTTATGATATATACTATGGGGATAAAAATGTGTACTTTATAATGTGGCCGTAAAATGACAAAAGAAAGGCATAGTGGCCAATATGGTACCTGGCGCATAGCAGGAGTGCTATAAATGCCAGCTTGCCTTCCATCTCTTTCAGCAGTGTCAGAAGAATTCCTGCTTCAGAGTCAAACCAGCACAAAGTTTAAGGCTCTACTACTTTCTAGCTGTGACTTTAAGCAGGTTAGAAGGCGCCTGTGCCTTCGTTCTGTTCTATGTAAAACAGAGATAGGAGTGCTACCTCTTAGTACCGGTCTGAAAATATCCACAGGGCAATATCCAGGACTGCGAACACAGGGGCCACAATGTAGGTGCTAAATCCATTGTTTTTAATCATTAATTAATGATTTTTTAAAAGTCAGGCAGAGTTAAGGTCAGAGAGAGGAACAACAAGGATCTTTGCATGAAATTTTGAACAGAAACTGCCTTAAAAGCCAGACTAACATCAACAGCCTATAGAATTGGGGAGTCCAATTCTCAGCTGAAGGAAACAGAATTACATGATAAAAGAGCTCCTGCTTAATCAAAAATTGTGTGAACCCTAATTTCTAAAAATGTTGATGAGGGGTATTATGTATTTATATGCAATTCTGAAAGACTTATATCCATCTTAATGGCTGGAAATGTCCTTCAGATTTTCCATCTGCCCTGGAATAGGTCTAATGTGATAACAAACAGGAAATTGACTGGGCTGAGGGACATGCAGTTCTGGTTTGTACCATAAAATATATGAGGCTGCTGACATTGCATATTAATTAGCTGATCCTTTCCTTTCCAAATTAAGAGCTCAGTTTTGTACTACTTGCACGGATGTAAAACTTGGCTCTGTGGTTTTGGATGCATGGAGATCTCATTCACTAAATATTTTTGGAGCACATAGTAGTTTCTAGGATCTTCCAGGCTTGGCAAGGAATGAGGTGAGACATAACTTAAACCATGGAAAATCTCTTACCGTCTAGGAAGATGATGGGCGGAGGATAAGAAAAGAGTAAAAGTGATAGCAGTCAATCATTCCAGAAACATCTAGGCCTTTCCAAAGCATCCAGTATGTTTTATCTTGTAGTCATTGGGAATCTTGTGAGCTTCATGTTTTTTCTCTTTGTTTTGGCCAGAAGGCTAAGGGCTGATATTCCCTGCCTTCCTATTTCCATATATATATATATATATGTTTTAAAACTCTTATTATTCATTCATTCATTTAATAGTTATTGCACAACTGCTATATACCAGGCACTCTACCAGGTGCCAGAAATACAGCAATAAACAAAATAGGCCAACAGTATTGCACTTAGAAAGCTTACAATCAGGGCTGAGCTCAGTAGCCAATACCTGTAATCCTAGCACTTTGGGAGGCCGAGAGGGAAAGACCACTTGAGCCCAGGAGTTTGAGGCTGCACTGAGCTATGACTGCGCTGCTGTACTCCACCCTGGGTGACAGAGCAGGATCCCCCAGAAAAAGAGAGAGAGAGGGAGAAAAGAAAGCTTATATTTAAGTAAGGAAGATGAACAATAAGCACAACAGAGAAGTAAATATAGGATTAAGATTTTACTTGGGCCGGGCATGGCGGCTCACACCTGTAATCTCAGCACTTTGGGAGGCTGAGGCGAGTGGATCACCTGAGGTCAGGAGTTCGAGACCAGCCTGGCCTACATGGCGAAACCCCGTCTCAACTAAAAATACAAAAATTAGCCAGGTATGGTGATGCATGCCTGTAATCCCAGCTACTCAGGGGGCTGAGGCAGGAGAATTGCTTGAACCCAGAAGGCGGAGGTTGCAGTGAGCAGCTAAGATTGCACCAGTTCACTCCACCCTGGGTGACAGAGTGAGACTCTGCCAAAAAAAAAAAAGATTTTACTTGATGTTCCAGTTACTTATAGCCATGTAACCAACCTCCCCAATCTTACACGTGCAAAGTAAAACAGCCTTCTGTGGGTTAGCAATTCTGACAGGGCACTGGGGAATGATCTGTCTCTGCTGTTTGATGTTTGGGCCTTAGCTGGGAAGACTGCCACTGACTCCAATGGATGGGGCTGGATCAGGAGGGGTGAGAGGATTCACTTCCAACACGACACAGCTTCTTCAGTGGGAATGGTTGGATACCGGGCTCAGCTGGGACTGCCAGCCAGAAAGCCTACATGATGTAGCCTCCCCACTATGGTCATGTCAAGATAGTGGGACTTCTTATGTAGAGGTCAAGTATCCAATGATTTAGGCAGAAGCTGTACAGCCTTTGAGGAACTAGCCTCAAAAGTCACCTCCTGTCACTTACAATGCATGCCATTGGTCGAAGGAGTCAAAGCTCACTGAGATTCAGGAAGATGGAAAACAGACTCAATGGAAAAGTTTCAAATTATTTGTGAGTCAATTTTAAAACTGGCACATGACTTTAGGGTCAATTCCCATTATCGTGGGGAAGGGCTTCATATTTAGAGTCAACCACACCAAGAGTTTAACAGTGGGTCAGGCATGTGCTCTTATTTAGCAAGCATCATTGTGTGTTGATGGTGAGTCTATCACTGCACCAGGTGCTGGAGGTTCCACACTGAGATAGACACAGTTTATCACCTTGAATCAGGAAAGGAAAGTGGCCAAACACCCAATCATGAATGTGCAGTTTGAGAAATATGGTGGCGGTGAATACACATGGGACAATGGAACCACATGGAAAGAGAAGTTAGTTGAGTGAATTTGGGAAAATTATTTAGCATCTCTCTGTGTTTAGTGTCCTTATTTGTATTACAAGGCTGATAAGACCTGCCTTATAAGGCTGGTTTAAGGATGAGATGAGACAAGTAATCTAAAGCAGCTCCCGGTCAATCACTTCTCATCATCCTGTTGAGGTCTGTGCAAGCAGCTTCTCACTATCTGAGCTTTTCCTAGCTTGTTTGTTTGTTTGTTTGTTTACTTGCTTATTATCTGAACTCACCAAACTAGAATATAAGATATATATAGTCTATTATTCAGGCTATTGTATAGAAAATGAACTCGTCCTGTCTAGAAAGCCCTTCCCTTCAGATATTTTGTGGCCAACTCTTTCACCCTTTACAAAAAAGCACTAAATACATTGTCTAGTCATTCTACTTAAAATTGCATCCTAGAACCCTCTCTATAATCGCTGGCTTCCCATTCTGTTCTATTTTTCTTTTTCGAATAGCACTTAAAACCTCTAACATACTCTACATAAGCTTTAGACTTATTTGTTTATCCTCTCGCCCTGCTAGAATGTAAATTGCATTAGGGCAGGGATCTTTGTTTTTTTCACTGATGCATCACAAGTGCCTGTAACCATACCCTTTTCATAATGGAACAAATGAATCCACTGGGAAGGGGTAGGACATTGAGTCAGAAGGGTGGCAGGAGTCCTTTGTAAGCCAGGATAAACAGTTTGGATTTTTTTTTCCAAAATAAGATAAACAGTGTAGACTTTTATGAGAAGGTATGACATGAACTAAATGACATTTTTATGTTATTCTGGCTGCTGTAGAGAAAATGGAATAGAAGAAGTCAAGATTGGACAGGACATGAGTTAGGAGAGAGGGTGATGGCTTGGACCAAGGTGATGGTCCTGGAGACAAAGAGAAATTTGCAGCTTTCAGACATGTTTTTACGTGGAAGGAAGAACTGACCAGACATGCTGATGGGCTGAACAAGAGAGTGAGTAAGAGAAGGAAATCGAGGTTAACTCATAGGTTTTTGGTTTGAGTAACCTGGCATGATATGATGTCATTTACTGATACGAGTCAAGACTAAGGAAGAAGCAGAAAGTCTGCGTGTGTGTGTGTGTGTTGGTGTACGTGTATGTAGTGTGGTGTGTGTGTGTGTGCAGTGGTGTGTATGTGTATTGTGTGTGTTGTGTGTATTGTGTTTTTATGTGTGTGTAGTGTGGTTGTGTGTGTGTTTTTTGTGTGCGTAGTATTGGGTGTGTGTGCAGTGAGGTGTGTATGTAGTGTGAGATGTGTGTGTGCAGTGGGGTGTGTAGTGTGTGTTGTGTGTATTTTTTGTGTGTAGTTTGGTTGTGTGTGTTTTGTGTGTGTGTAGTATTAGATGTGTGTGCAATGAGATGTGCGTGTAGTGTGTATGTGTATAGTGTGGGATGTGTGTGTGTAGCAGTGTGTGTGCATAGTGTGTGTGGTGTGTATGTAGTGTGAGGTGTGTATGCAGTGGTGTGTTGTGTGGTGTGTGTGTAGTGTGGGAGTGTGTTTATAGTGAAGTGTATGTGTAGTGTAGGATGTGTGTGTGCAGTGTGTGTCTTTGTGGTATAGTAGTGTGTGTGGCCTGTGTGTAGTGTGGGATGTGTATGTGCAGTGTGTGTGGGGGTATGGTAGTATGTGTGTGGGGTATGTGTGTGCAGTGGTGTATATGTGTAGTGTGTGTGTTGTGTGTACTTTTGGGTAGTTTGGTCGCATGTGTTTTGCATGTGTGCAGTATTAGATGTGTGTGCAGTGAGGTGTGTGTGTAGTGTGGGAGTGTGTTTATAGTGAACTGTGTGTGTACACTGTATGTAGAGTGGGATGTGTATGTGCAGTGTGTGTGGAGGTATGGTAGTATGTGTGTGGGGTGTGTGTGTGCAGTGGTGTGTGTGAGTTGTGTGTGTGTGTGTGTGTAGTATGGGGTACGTGTGCAGTAGTGTGTGTATGTGTAGTGTCGTGTGTCAATGAGTGTAGTGTGCTGTGTATGTATGTGTGATATGGGCCGCCAGGGGTGGGGCAGTTAAGATTTTTTTCTTGACTTTGTGCATCGTGAGATGAGTGTTAGACTAATGAAGTATTCTCCATCTAGAATCCAGCCTAAGGAGACAGTCAGAAGTTCTCACCAAGATTCAGAGGTTCTTCATTGCCTTACCATATTTGTAAGTCAAAAACTGGAAGCTACCACAGGGTCCAGCCTTATGAGAGCGGTGCAGTCAATCCCAGATCTTCCATATGACAGGGAGCTGGCCATCCTTCAAAGTGCTGCTTACTAAGATGATAATGAGACTGGAAAATTCTAAATAAACAAATGGCTGGGTAAGTGCTTACTGCATGGTGTATTCATGTTAGTAGAGAAATATCTACAAAATACGCTCATGTTAAACTCTATAAATTATGAAAATGTAAAACTGCAAGAAATCTCAAGGTCATTGTTTCAAAATGCATACTATAGTTGAGCAAAAGAAAAAATCAGTGAAGACTAAAAGGCTGAAGAGTTCCTCGTTTAAGCTGTGACATTTGATCCTATTAGTGGGAAAAGACCTGAACTGAGAAGGACCTGTGTCCCAGCCCCTGGTTTTGTTGCTGTTGCTTGGCTGGGTGACCTTGGAGACACCATTGAACGTCTCTTGGCTCGGCTTTTTCACGGTTAAATGAGACAGTTGGTAATTCCTTGTTTTTCAGAGTTTGCATGGTTTGGATGCCATTGGCTCTTCCTTATAGCAGGGAGTTTTTCAGCTGCAAAGAGCAGTGGAGTTCCTCTCTCCCAGCCCACTCATAATTCGGCTTATGTGCAGAAGGCAGAAGACCTTCCCAAGGGTACACAATGGTTCTGTAAATAGCAGTTTATAGACTTCAGCAGAAGAAGCAGAAGCAAACAGAGGAAGTGAAAATGACCACTAGAAGAAAAACTGGTGACAGAAAAATAAAATCAATTAGCCTTTATCTTTAAAAATATCAACTATGACTTTAACTGATTTCAAATAAAATATTTCTATCTTTATGAGATACATTAGATCATTGAAAGTCATGCTTACAGAAAATATTAGTGTCTGTGAAGAAAACCTTAGGCTTCTGCACAAGTTTTGCCTCTCACTTCTAGTCATGTCCCCACTGCTAGTCCATTCTCTGTAAAGTGTGCCCAAAGCAATTTTCTTTTCTTTTTTCATTTTTCTTTCTTTCTTTTCTTTTCTTTTTTCTTTTTTTTTTTGAGATGGAGTCTCGCTTTGTCACCCAGGCTGGAGGGCAGTGGTGCGACCTCAGCTCACTGTAACCTCCGATTCCCAGGTTCAAGCAATTCTCTGCCTCAGCCTCCCGAGTAGCTGGGATTATAGGTGCCCGCCACCATGCCCAGCTAATTTTTGTATTTTTAGTAGAGACGGGGTTTCACCATCTTGGCCAGGCTGGTCTTGAACTCCTGATCTTGTGATCCACCCGCCTCAGCCTCCCAAAGTGCTGGGATTACAGGCATGAGCCACCATG
Organism: Hylobates moloch; assembly: GCF_009828535.3. Classification (NCBI taxonomy): domain Eukaryota; kingdom Metazoa; phylum Chordata; class Mammalia; order Primates; family Hylobatidae; genus Hylobates; species Hylobates moloch. Next base: position 112,849,796 of record NW_026652284.1, read on the forward strand.
CCTGGGCCCAAAGCAATTTTCTAAAAATGAAAATGTCATTCTGTCACACACACACACACACACACACACTTGCCACCTGAGACATCTGCACTGTAAATGGCTCAACGGGTACCATTTTCTATGAAATAAAGATTGAGGTCACCTGACCTGACCCCACCCACCTCTTCCAGTTTCCCTTGCTATTCCCCTCCCTCCCCTCCTGGTCCATGCCTGTTCGCTCTTAAATATGCCCGGCTGTTTCTAAACCTTCTGGTCTTTGACGATCCTCTCCTTTCGTCCTTGATCAGCTCTCCTCACCTGGCTCACCAGGAAAACACCTACTCATCTTTCCGGACTCAGCCAATGATCATCTCTTCCATGAAGACCTTTTCTGACCTTTGCTGCTTTTGTCCTTTGTAACTGATTATATAGGGCTCCACAAAGGCTGCTATCCTACCCAATGGAAAATTTCTTTGCATTTACTTCTTTACTTGCTTAGCCCCTGCCCCTTATAGGCTAAAATCTCCTTGAAAACAAGAAATATGTTATTTCATCTTGGTATCCCCAGTACCTATGATGATGCTGCCATTCATTTATTTGATAAAAATTCCTTAAGTGGCCACTAAGTTCCCTGCATTGCAGCACGCAGAGTAGACAGCAGAGACTGCGTAGTAGGATAGCAGAGACTGCACTTGTTTGTCCAGTTCCCTTTATTCCATGGTGGTAGCTTTTTAAATCTGGGTACATTGACACCCAATTAAAGGTTACCTTTGGCACCCCTCTTGCAATTTTGTGGCCATATGAACAAGTTCAAGCTAATGGGATGTGAGTGGAAGTGATATGTGCAACTTCTAGGTCTTGATCTTAAAGGGGAAGGGAGCCCTTCCTTTTTCCTTTTCTTTTCCCGTTTTCTGCTGGTCTGAATATGCCTGTGACAGTGGGAGCGGGAGCAGCCCTTTTGGATCATAAGAGAGAAGCTACAAGTTGAGAGTGGCAGAACAAACTAAAAGTAGATTAATTTCCCTTCATCATCAAACCTTCACACCATCCCTGAACTGTGTCTAAACTTACATGAGAAGGAAGAATTAATGGACAGTCGATTTAAACCAATGCATTTGGGGCCTGTTTCTTAAAGCAGCCTACCCTGTACCTTGCTCATACAAATGGTGTCTCAAGCAGAGATGATCTTTTTACTGATGGAGCTTGTTTAACATAGACACTGAACACATGGCTAATGAAATGAATGAGTGAGTAAACAGTCCAAGGTCTAACCAGAACCAGCTAGAAAAAATAAATGAGTCATTTGTCACAACAGGCAGATAGCATCGTATCCTATAAGGTTGAAATTATTTGGAGCCTGTGCTTCAGACAGTGGGTTTAGGCATTGCAGCTTCACGACTCTATCTGCCTCGCCCTCTGCACACAGAGCCACTGTGGTCCTTTAATTCTCCCTCCACGCGTTGTCCTTATTCTGTTTCCTCTTAGCCTCTCCCAAAGCTGTAGCTCTAATTTGGATCCTCATTACCTATTACCTAACCCGTGGCACTAGTTAGTGAGCTGGCCTCTCCACCCTCCTGTCCTCCCCCAGAGCTGTTGCCATGGCAATCTCCCCCTGGCACAGTGCTGATCAAAACCTTCCAGGGCTCCCCACTGCCTTCAGGTAACAGCCCAACCTCCTTAAATTATCTCCAGGCATTGGCCCACCCCGTTCCCTGCCTTAACTCCCACACACTGTCTTCACCTACACGGTTTCCCATCCCACGACACACTTGCCGTTCCCTTTCTAGATGCTTATTTTCAAGCTGATCCCTTTCCCTGGAATAACTTCTTTGTCCAGTTTCACTCCCACCTCTGCCTATTAAAATCCTACCCCTCTTTCGAAGTCCAACAAAATGCTGCTTCTTTACGATGCTTTTTTATGTTTTAGAGTCAAAAGGAATCTATCTTCTCTCTGGACAGTCCTAGCCTTCTTCATTCCCAATATAACATTTATCACACTAGGATTAGGATGAAGTGGAAGATAATATCAGTACTATTATTAACAATAACCACAATAACAGTAATAATTAACAAGGTCTAATCATTCACTGAGTGCTTGCTACATGTCAGGTCCTGTTCTAAGAGCTTTTTTTTTTTTTTTTTTTTTTTTGGAGTTTCTCTCTGTCACCAGACTGGAGTGCAGTGGTGTGATCTCGGCGCACTGCAACCTCTGCCTCAGGATTCAAACGATTCTCCTGCCACAGTCTCCCGAGTAGCTGGAACTACAGTCACGTGCCACCATACTCAGCTAATTTTTGTATTTTTAGTAGAAACAGGGTTTCACCATGTTGGCCAGGATGGTCTCCATCTCTTGACCTTGTGATCCACCCACCTCGGCCTCCCGAAGTGCTGCTCCCCAGAGCTTTAACTGCATTAAAGCATCCACAGCCCACAGCAATCCTGTAGGTAGCTCCATTTTAGAGCTGAGGAGGTCATAGGCACAGAAAGGTTAAGCAACCTACCCAGGGTCACACTTCTGGGATTTTGAATCTTGACCTGATCGTTTACTAAACACATTAACTTAGGTGAATTATTTCACCTCCTTGAGTCCCTAGCGTCTTCATCTCTGAATGGTTTTGTTGAGACAATGGTATGATATGCTGTATGGGAAGTCTCTAAGCCAGCTCCATGTACATAGCAGGTACTCAACTCATGCTATCTCCTCGTCTGCAGGGCTGTATCTTTTTTTTTTTTTTTTTGAGATGGAATCTAGCTCTGTCGCCCAGGCTGGAGTGTGGTGGCGCGATCTCCGCTCATTGCAAACTCTGCCTCCTGGGTTCGCGGCACTCTCCTGCCTCAGCCTCCTAAGCATCTGGGACCACAGGCGCCCACCACCACGCCCGGCTGTATCTTAAAGCATGACTTCTCATTTTTCTGTAGGTGGCAGGTGTCTACAAAATGTTCGTCTATGCTGAAAATTATGTTTTGTGTTGGATGACAAAGTTCCAGTCATACTCTGCCCAATATGTCTCAACACAAATAAGGTAGCATAGTGGTTACAGCACAGAGTGTTGGGTGTCCACTAATCATTTCTGTTTCACTACTATGTTAGTAACAAAAATAATACATTTTAACTCAAAAGAGTGATTCACAAGCTTCTCTTGCTGCTAGGTATGACCACAATCCCAGTTCTGGCTGATGGTATGTAGGCAGAGCCAATGGAGGCAAGCAGCCTCTCCTTTCCCTTCTTTCCTTCTTGCCACCTGGGATGAGGATGTGAAGGTGAATCTTCAGGGACCATGCAGAGGGGGGAGCACGCTGGAGATGGCAGCTGAGTGAGAAGATCAAAGGAGCCTGGTTCCTGACAGTTGACATCAAGATTGACACATGAGAAACAAGTAACTTCCGATTTGTTTAAGCCACTATATTTGAACCTTAGTTACAGGCACCAAACTGATACTCCAGCTCGTACTATTGTGAGAGCCTAGGTGAACATAATTGCCCACTTGCTGGCTGAGTGAACTTGGGAAAGGTACATAAGATCCCAGTGCCTCAATCCCCTCATCTTTTTTTTTTTTTTGAGATGGAGCTTTGCTCTTGTCACCCAGGCTGGAGTACAATGGCATGATCTCGGCTCACTTCAACTTCCACCTCCCGGGTTCAAGCGATTCTCCTGCCTCAGCCTCTGGAGCATTTGGAATTACAGGCACCAGCCACGATGCTCAGCTAATTTTTGTATTTTTAGTAGAGATGGGGTTTCACCATGTTGGTCAGGCTGGTCTTGAACTCCTGATCTCAGGTGATCCACAAGCCTCGGCCTCCCAAAGTGCTTGGATTACAGGCATGAGCCCCCACGCCTGGCCAATCCCCTCATCTTTAAGATGAGATAGGATGACATCTATGTAGCAGAATTGATATGAAGATAAATGAGATAATGCATGCATGTAAATTGCTTAGCACAATGTTTGGCACACACAAAGAGCTCTCAATAAATGTTAGGGATTATTGCTATTACAAGTAAGCTAAAATTGCAACTTTTCAGAGACTTGCCCCCTTTTCTAGCTGGGGTGCTGATTCTACTCCTGGAATAGCTGGTGCAATGATCTCATCCTCTCATGTTTATAGAATTCACAGCACAAATATGTTTCTCTTCAGTCCCTCCTACCAATGTCATCCTTGCTCTCCCTCCCTTGGCCTTGTGCTGAAGCATGGAATGGCTTATCTCAGTACCAGAAGGAAAGCAGAAAGCAAAGTCACACCACTGTCACCATGACACATTTCTGAAATGGCTGGTGGATCTGCAGGATGTATGTTTTGCTCAACAGAAGAGCCAGGGGAGAAAACGCATTTTTACTGAGCACCTCCCACAGCCTGGAACTCTCATGGGCACTATGCATCTCACATAAGCCTCACTTCTCCCCTCTGTGTGGTCATTGACACAATTGCACAGACACAACTGAAGCTGAAAGATATGAAATAACTGGTCCAAGGTCACATAGCTGGACAATGAGGGGATGCTCATCCTTAGATGGTAAGCTGGTCTGAATGAAGTTAGTGATCTCCTAACATTCCCAGGGTCATAATTAAGCTTCTAGGGTGAAATCAAGGAATGTTAAGAGATATCTCAAATCTCTTCCAAAGATCCAGATGGCAAGGAGTGTTAAGAGATCTCTGACTTCAATCAGACCAGCTTGCCATCTGAGGATGAGAGAATACCAGTGTGCACAATTGATTTATTTGAGCTTTGGGGAAAGTATCCTTATGAAAAATATGTCTTTCCTTTGCTACCTGCATTTTAGCAATGAAGCTCCAGGAGATTCCACTGCCACTGGGACTCCCAATTCAAAGCACCACAGGGAGACAGGGGCCCATAGGGTCATCCAGTTTTCTCACAAAGCTACTGCCTTTCTAAGCGGCACACTATCTCTGCTCCCTAGGCTATATTTTGCTCTTGGGTTATATTTGAGTTTAAGTAAGAGTCTCCAAATTTTAGATATGGATACTTTCTTAAATAAATAAAAAAGAGTGTTGCTACAAATTATGCATCTGTACTTGGGGCCTATGAGGACGGTCCTAGTGCCTCCATGGTTTGCAAGTCCAGGGGAGGGTCTTAGGCCTGCAGCATGTGACAATAGGAGGATGCTGGGGCTCAAACAGTTCAAGCAGACAAGCAAGCCACTGTCCTTGTGGCCCTCCATTCCACCTTAGCAGCTTAATTATGATTTGTTTCATATACTGGATTCTTCTTAAGACTACATCTTGGACAGAAACAGGGCTTCTGCTAGTAGAACTAAGAAACAAAAAAAGTGTCAAAACCACTGGCATATTAGAAAAATTCCTGATTGATAAGAGAATTTCAAAAATCCTTGGACCTAAGTCCTGCTCTCACACTGTGAGTTCTTGTGCAAATTTCCTTACCTCTCAGAGCCTCCATTTCCCCAGCTGCAAAATGGAAAAACCTAGTATCAATTTGGAGGATTGTTCTGAATATTGAGATAAGAGTTGGTTGTTGCTCTTATTTCACTTTCAGAAATCTGTGAGCTAACCGAAGTTCTCACCCTCTTTCATGGCAGGATGCACTTCGAAGGAAGACAACCACAACAACTCATAGATTACACAGTAAAGATGCATTTAAGCCAGCATCTCTCAGAATAATTCCCTAATAAAAAAAGTACTTGTTCATAATGTAGACTTCTGAGTTCCATTCAGAATGATGAAGTCGAAACTTCAGACGGAACATTCCAGCTAATTCGTATGCATGTTAAAATGTTAAAATTTTTAACGTAGGTGATAATAACTAAATGGCTAAAATTAAAAAGACTGATATCACCAAATGTTGGCAAGGAAGTAGGACAACTGAAATTATTATACATATCTGGCAGTTTAAAATGATACAATGACTTTGGAAAACTGTTCAGAAGTATCTACCAAAGTGTAATATATTAATAATTGATTATTATTAATAAATATATTATTTTTATGAACTAGCAATTCCACTCCTAGGTACATACTGAAGAGAAGTGATTGCACATGTCCACAAAAAGACGTAGACAAACACGCTCACGGAAGCTTTATTCGTAACTCCAAACTGCAACTAACCCAAATTCTCATCAACAAGCAAATGGATAAATAAATTGAGGTGTGTTTGTATCATCAAGAAATAATTGCTAGGTTTTAGAAAAGGGCCAGAGATCCCTGGATGTCCTCTTATTGTCTGGCAATACTAGGTACTGTCTAGAGGACTCTCAAGATTATCTGAGTGTAGAGAGTGTATGCTTTTCTTTCTATTGCCTAAATAACTTTACGTTACAGAAAACTGATAGCAGTACAAATGTTTCCTGTTCATAGCAATGAAAAGGATTTCTGTCCACAGCAAAGCAAACAAATTCTGTCTGGTAGAGAATAAAATCTCAGTAATTCAAATACATTCCTATTGAAACCTGTTTTTAGTGTTCTACTGATTCCTTTATTAATGAATCTATTGAATAAAATCTTTGATACATGGTCAATTTATATTTGCATAAGAGTCAACTTTTTAACTTAGGAAAATTATGATTTAGATGTATACTTGACAAATACACAGATCTTGTGTTGATTAAAAGAAGCTAAACACACACCAAAAATACATGCTGTATAATTCTACTTATATGAGGACCAAAAATGGGTAAAACCAATGTATGGTTTTGGAGATCCAAACAGTGGTTACCTGTGCTGGGTGGGTGGGTGGGTTTGATGACTGGGAAAGAGCCCCAGGGAAGCTTCTGAAGGGATGAAAATATTCTACATCTTGGACTTGGCAGTGGTCACACGGGGCCACACATCCACAAAAAACATAACCAGGTTGTACACTTAAGCTATGTTCACTTTTCTCTATGAAAGTCATACCTTGATTTTTTTAAAAATCAAGCTTGAAAAAAAAAATGGATGATACTTAATCCTTTCAGCAATGGTGTTATCCTCTCAGCAAAAGATGGTACTTTATCTTCTTAGTGATGGTGTCACATTGCTGTAACTAAACTGTCGCCAGCACTTTGAAGCCCTGGAGCTGGGTGCAGTGGAATGTGAGGGAGACTGATGGCCCCTCTGGTCCCTTCCTCACAGGGCTGCTGCTGAAAACAGTCTCCCTGACCCGAGTCTCCGAAGCTGTGGCCAGTAGCACACCCTGTCACTCTAACAACCTCATTAAAGTGGCTGAGGGCAGAAATAACCCAGGTCTAGACAGCTGGAAGCAGACAGATGCTCCTCATTTTAAAGCTCAGCAAAATGTATTTTAAAGAAGCCCTAAAAAGCTTTATAAGGAAAGTCTGTCAAAAATCATCGCAAGCATCCATCTCTAAAATAGCCCTATCAGCAACATCTTTTATACAAAATCAAATCAAAATGGAATCTTTGCCTAGAAAGGAAATTTCAAGTCTTCCAAGTCCTTCTCATTTGCAGGCATCCATCCTTGACGTCCTCTGAAGCATCCATACGAGGGGTCATTCTGCCTTTACTACTGAAAAGAAAGCTAATTACTTCTCTCTGTTTATAACTAGAAAGTACTGAGGATTTACTTGGCTTCACCTCGTTTCATCCTCACAAGCCGGTAATTATCATTGCCATTTCACAGATGGGCAAACTGAGGTTTAGAGAGATTAACTAACTTGCCCAAGACCACACAGCTGGCGAGGGTTAGAGCCAGGGTTCCAGTTCAGCTCTGACCACATGACTCCTCTGAACAATTCCCCTTCCAAAGCAAGCCAATTCCACCCTTGGGAAGCTCTGATATTTCCAAAATTGTCCTTATAATAAAGACAGTCTGCCTTTTAATACTTTCACCTCTTCAGCATCTACTAAGTTATTATGTAACCCTTGGAACTGCACAGAGCATCTATTTTTTTCTTACATCTGAGAAACTTTCACCTATTTGAAAATACTCCCTATTTCTCCCCAAGTCTTCTCTTTTCCACACAAAATATGAACAACACTTTACTTTCCAGTGACCAACTATCTGGATTTTCAAGGGATGGAGGGAATTCTTAGGATAAGGGACTTCCAGTGCTAAAATGGGGACTGTCGGGCAAACCAGAAGAGTTGATCACCCTACCTTTTTTTTTGCTAATGATGTTACCTGATGCATAGATTGTTTTTACTTTTTTTACGAGGACTGTTCTGCATGATGACTATATCATTCAAAACTCTTACTGCAATTGCAGAAACTACCTCAACTGGCTTAAGCAAAAAGGGGAATTTCTGGGTTCATGGAACAAAAACTCCAGGAGTTGCAGGAACAGAAGTGTGCAGAGATGGGTGCCACCTCTTGTCTTCTGCTTTCATTTGCACTACCTTTCCAGTTTGCCTGAGGAAAACCTGTCTCCACCAAACCCTGGGCCCAGCTGACAAGGGCCTCTTTGACATACACTGCCAACACTGTCATGAGGGCAGCAGTTATTCTCTCATAAACTCATTTATTTCATAGCCAGCTCTCCCATCACACTGTGAGTCCCTGAATATCTGTGTCTTGCTTGTCTTCATTTTCCTTTTTTTTTTTTTTTTTTTTTTTAATTTGTGAGAGAGTTTTGTTCTTGTTGCCCAGGCTGGAGTGCAATGGCATGATCTCTACTCACCACAACCTCTGCCTCCCAGGTCCAAGAGATTCTTCTGCCTCAGCCTCCTGAGTAGCTGGGATTACAGGCGTGTGCCACCATGCCCGGCTAATTTTGTATTTTTAGTTGAGACGGGGTTTCTCCATGTTGGTCAGGCTGGTCTTAAACTCCCGCCCTCAGGTGATCTGCCTGCCTCGGCCTCCCAAAGTGCTGGGATTACAGGCATGAGCCACTGCACCCGACCTTGTCTTCATTTTCTAAACACCTTTTACCTCACCCTTTACAGAGTAGTTGGCATTTGTTGAATGAGTTAAGACTGTCTTACTTGGGGCAGAGACTGTTCATCACCCCCCAATATGCACAACTTCCCTTTTTCTCAGCTACAGAACCTCAATTTTACTCACTGTGGCAATGCACCCAGCTAACAAGCAACACTTCTCAGCTTCCCATGCAGCTAGATGAAACAAGGAGACTAACACTGGGCCAAGGAGATGTAGGTAAAAGGGTTACAGGGAAAGCTGTTTCGAGGAGCCGACCCAGTGAGGAGGAGCACCGCTTTGTCTTTTACAGATGCTTTGGCAGCCTGCTCGAAATGGGGACTTGATGCTGAACTTCCACAGACTTCTTCTATTATGACCCATCTTGAGGATGGAAATCATGCACTGATGATGGCAGATCAGATAAGCAGTTGGCTCCCCGAAGAAAGTGTGAAGCTTCCATTATAGCCCAGATTGCCTCCTCCTGACATCTTTTATGTGTGAGAGAAATGAGCTATCCTGTTTAAAATAGTGTTATATGGGGTTTTCCTGCTGTAGGTGTTATGTATAGTTGATTTAATTTATGATCAACTGTCTGTTTGAATAAAGAAATGTGTGTATGTATAACTGACTAATTGGTGAAAATTAGATAAACCTTCCTGTTAACTAGCTTTAAAAATGAAGCTTCCAAATCCCAGCATTTTGGGAGGCTGAGGCGGGCAGACCACAAGGTAAGGAGATCGAGACCATCCTGGCTAACACGGTGAAATCCCATCTCTACTAAAAATACAAAAAAATAAATAAATTAGGTGTGGTGGTGGGCACCTGTAGTCCCAGTTACTTGGGAGGCTGAGGCAGGAGAATGGCGTGAACCTGGGATGCAGAGCTTGCAGTGAGCCGAGATCATGCCACTACACTTCAGCCTGGGTGGCAGAGCGAGACTCCATCTCAACCAAAAAAAAAAAAAAAATGAAACTTCCTAGTTTGCCTCCTATAACTACAACTCTTTCAGTTTCCTATTTTAAAAATTGAGTCATAAAGGATTAACATATCTTTACAATTAAGCCAAAACAAAATATGAGTGGGTGTTCATAATGTATCCTCTCACTTAAAAGTGCTGGAAAACTTTGTTGGCAAGAAATGGGTGACCAGTGAACCAGGGAAAGTTAATGACAGACCTGACTCATCATGACACAAGAAAAATCTTCAGTTCCTTTAGTACAAAGTCTCTTTATTTCCAAAGCAAGGCTTGCACTTCCTGGTTTGGGCTGAGGTAAAAACTGACTTTATTAGTCAAGGTTCTCTAGAGAGACAGAATAGGATAGATGTATATATAAAGGGGAGTTTGTTAAGGAGTATTGACTCACACGATCACAAGGTAAGGTCCCACAATAGGCTGTCCTCAAGCTGAGGAGCAACAAAGCCAATCTGAGTCCAAAAACCTCAAAAGTAGGGAAGCCGATGGTGCAGCCTTCAGTCTGTGGTAGAAGGCCAAGAATCCCAAAGTGGAAGAACCTGGAGTCTGATGTTCATGGGCAGGAAGCATCCAGCCTGGAAGAAAGGTATAGGCTGGAAGAACAAGCCAGTCTCGTCTTTCCGTGTTAGTCAGCCTGCATTTATTTTGGCCGCACTGGCAGCTGATTAGATTGTGCCCACCCAGATTGAGGGTGGGTCTGCCTTTCCCAGTCCACTGACTCAAATGTTAATCTACTTTGGCGCTACCCTCACAGACACCCCAGGAATAATAGTTTGCATCCTTCAATCCAATCAAGTTGACACTCAGCGTTAACCATCACACTGACCCTGCTTATTAGCTGGAAGGTAATGAAGGAGGCCGACTTTGAGAAAAACTCTCATCTTGAGAGGCACCCTTGCAAGAGCTTCAAGTAAGGTCTTCTTTATATTAATACTATGTCCTTATAAGAGGAGACTGTTTCTCTTTTAAGGGAAAAGAGGCTTCTTTGTCAGCCGGAGGGGTTTAGGAGAATTTGAGATTTTAAGATTCTCAAGCTCATCTATCCAAATATCCCTATCCTAGGTCTCATAGTCTCACTCTTTACCTATCATGGCCCAGACTTTAATATAAGAGACCTGTCAAGATTATATATAGTTTCCTTTGAAACTATGTCTTTTTAAACAATCAGATCCTGGGCTTTGTTTTCAGCAAAGTCTGCCCTGTGACAGCAGGAGATGAAATTATCCTTTAAAACTGCCAGTGAGACTTAGTCCATTTATGTTGCTAAAAAGAAATACTTAAGGCTAGGTCATTTATACAGAAAAGAGGCTTATTTGGCTCATGGTTGAGCAGGCTGTACAAGAAGCATAGTGTCAGCATCTGCATAGCTTCTGGTGAAGGCTTCATACTGCTTCTACTCATGGTGGAAGGGGAAGAGGAGCCACCATACAGAGATCACATGATAACAAAGAGGCAAGAGAGAGGATGAGCTGCTAGGCTTCACCAGTTCGTGCAAGAACTAAGAGTCAGTGAGAACCCACTCACTCCTGGGAGAATGGCACCAAGTCATTCATGAGGGATACATCCCCATGATTCAAACACCTCCCAACAGGCCCCACCTCCAACATTGGGTGCCAAATTTCACCATGAGATTTGGAGGGTCAAATAACCAAACTATCAGAGACCAATCTGACTTTCATAGAAACTTTACGTTGGCAATTAACACCTCTGATCTTTTTTTTTTCATTTTTAAAGCCTTAAGTGCCATCAAAAGTGGTCACTCCATACCACACTCTTCATAATTATCATTACTCACAAACTGGTTGTATTCGTCCATTTTTATGCTGCTCATAAAGACATACCTGAGGCTGGGTAATTTGTGAAGAAAAAGAGGTTTAATGGACTCACAGTACCACGTGGCTAGGGAGGCTTCACAATCATGGTGGAAGGCAAAAGACACATCTTACATGGCAGCAGGCAAGAGAGAATGAGAACCAAGTAAAAGGGGAAACCCTTCATAAAATCATCAGATTTCATGAGACTTACTCACTACCATGAGAACAGTATGGGAAAAACCACCCCCAATATTCAATTATCTCCCATTGGGTCCCTCTCACAACATGTGGGAATTATGGGAGCTACAATCCAAGATGAGATTTGGGTGGGGACACAGTCAAACCATATCATTCCACCCTCATTCCCTCCCAAATCTCATGTCCTCACATTTCAAAACCAATCATGTCTTTCCAACATCGCCTGAAAGTCTTAACTAATTTCAGCATTAACTCAAAAGTCCATAGTCCAAAGTCTCATCTAAGACAAGGTAAGTCCTTTCCACCTATGAGCCTGTAAAATGAAAAGTGAATTGGTTAATTCCTAGATAAAATAGGGGTACAGGCATTGGGTAAATACACTCATTCCAAAGGAGAGAAATTGGCCAAAAATGAGAGGATTATAGGCCCTATGCAAGTTCGAAATCTAGCAAGGCAGTACAATCTTAAAGCTCCGAAATGATCTCCTTTGACTCCATGTCTCACATCCAGGTCATGCTGATGCAAGAGGTGGGTTCCCATGGTCTTGGGCAGCTCCACCCATGTGGCATTGCAGGGTATAGCCTCCCTCTTGGCTGCTTCCACAGACTAGCATTGAGTGTCTGTGGCTTTTCTAGGTGCAAGGTGCAAGCCGTTGGTGGATTTACCATTCTGGGGTCTGGAGGACTGTGGCCCTCTTCTCACAGCTCCACTAGACAGTGCACCAGTGGGGACTCTGTGTGGGGGCTCCAACCCCACATTTCCCTTCTGCACTGCCCTAGCAGAGGTTCTCCGTGAGGGCTCTGCCCCTGCAGCAGACCTCTGCCTGGACTTCCAGGCATTTCCATACATTCTCTGAAATCTAGGTGGAGGTTGCCCAACCTCAATTCTTGACTTCTGTGCACTTGCAAGCTAAATATCACATGAAAGTTGCCAAGGCTTGGGGCTTGCACCCTCTGAAGCCATGGCCAGAGCTGTTCCTTGGCCCCTTTTAGCCATGGCTAGAACAGCTGGGACACAGGGTGCCATGTCCCTAGGCTGCACACAGAAGGGGGGCCTGGGACTGGCCAATGAAACTGCTTTTTCCTCCTAGGCTTCCAGGGATGTAATGGTAGGAGCTTCAGCAAAGTTCTCTGAGGTGCCCTGGAGACATTGTCCCCATTGTCTTGGTGACTAACATTTGGCTCTTCATTACTTATGCAAATTTCTGCAGCTGGCTTAAATTTCCCACAGAAAATGGATTTTTCTTTTCTATTGCATCATAATGCTGCAAATTTTCCTAACTTCTATGCTCTGTTTCCCTTTTGAAACTGAATACTTTTAATAGCACCCAAGTCACCTCTTGAATGCTTTGCTGCTTAGAAATTTCTTCTGCCAGATATTCCAAATCATCTCCCTCAAGTTCAAAGTTCCACAAATCTCTAGGGCAGGGGCAAAATGCCTCCAGTCTCTTCGCTAAAACATAGCAAGAGTCACCTTTACTCCAGCTCTCAACAAGTTCCTCATCTCTATCTGAGACCACCTCAGCCTGGATTTCATTGTCCATATCATTATCAGTATTTTGATCAAAGCCATTCAACAAGTTTCTGGGAAGTTCCAAACTTTCCCACATCTTCCTGTCTTCTTAACCCTCTGAACTGTTCTAATCTCTGCCTGTTACCCAGTTCCAAAGTCACTTCCACATTTTTGGGTATCTTTACAGGAGCACCCCACTCTACTGGTACCAATTTACTGTATTAGTCTGTTCTCATGCTGCTAATAAAGATGGACCAAAGACTGAGTAATTTATAAAGAGATTTAATGGACTTACAGTTCCACATGACTAGGGAGGTCTCACAGTCATGGCAGAAGATGAAGGAAGAGCAAAGGGATGCCTTACCTGGCAGCAGGCAAGACTGAATGAGAGCCAAGGGAAAGGGGAACCCCCTTATAAAATCATCGGATCACATGAGACTTATTCACTACCATGAGAATAGTATGGGGGAAACCACCTCCACACTCCCACTAGGTTCATCCCACAATACATAGGAGTTATGGAAGTTACAATTCAAGATGAGATTTGGGCAAGGATGCAGCCAAACTATATCACTGGTCAAATGCAGCTGCCATTTGATCTCTCAAGTTTTGCATTCCGCTGGCACTTCATTCCAATTAAATGTAAGTGAAACTTTAGTAATGGTAATTATGGTGAAAGGTTATTACTGCACTTACCATAAGCAATAGAGTTTGTCGTGCCCTCAGACTCATGGGAGATTTACCTCCAATACTTTATCTGGAAGGTCTGTTTTCTTATATCGCTTCTTAAACCAATTATCGTAGCATGAGTTCCCTTAAAAGTAAAGACTGAGGCCAAGCTTAATTGAATGGGTGTAATTTGAGGAGAGCAAGAGAGAGGCAGGAAAGAAAAGAAAGTAAATGCAAGCTGACTTTAGCTTCTCAAGAAAACACAGTTGGTGACTTGGTCATGAGGGAATTTCTCTGGGGAGGTTGTATGGAATTACTGCATCAAGCAGGAGAAGAACAAGTGATATATATATATATTTGCAGACTTCTTCTCATCTTATCTCCCACTTCTTCTCGTCTCATGTTTCTGGTCAAAATTCATCCCACGGGGTATTAACACACTTAAGCATTTAGTTTTATTGACTTCCACAGGCATCCACTAGGGAAGCCATAATCAGGATGGGTCTGCCTGGCTTGGGCCAGGGTGGTGGAGAAGCTTTAGTTTCCTCTAGGATAGGCCTGGTTAAAACTAAGTTGATAGAAGGCAGTGTTATGACATTGGACTGTGGCCACAGGGGATTTACAACCAAGGATGCCATGAGCAAGGAGCCTCCTGGAGAGACCCAGGGGCCCTCAAGTGTTGCATAAACAGGGCCAGTATACCTGTGTACTAGCTGTTCTCCATTTGCCCCTTCCACATTTATGCATTTCCTTTTTTTACTCTGGTCTGTACCTTTAGAGGCTGGCCCTAAGGACGGCCTTCCCCTGTCTGCTTTTCCCTGTCTCTTCTGGTTGGATTCGGCCAATGGGAGACACTAGGAAGAGATCAGAAAATAGAGTAAAGAGTGGTCAAGAATTGTTTCTCCCACTCCCTCCCTGACTGATGCTGTGATTCTAGCAGTGGTTGCATCCTTCTGTGACTAAGTCCCTGTTGGAAATCACTTCCCCCATGATTCCACTAACACTGGTTCCTCTTCATGCTCTTACAGGTGAAGGGTTACCACCAGGCTTACTGTCAATGGTACTGGGTTCTTCGACATCTTTCAATGGTACCCTTCACCCAGAGCTGGCCTCTGTAAATGGACTCTTCCTTAAATTTTCTTCAAAATCCTAGCTGAGTGCTTTCTAGTTTCAACTGGGACACTAAGCCTACATTTTCTTTGTTTATCTCATTCTGTTGTTTTACGAATTCTTGTTTGGCTTTTTTATTTTAAAATAATATTCCTGTTTAGGTATCCTAGCAATTTTGACACATTTCCTTTTCCTCTATGTCTAATGCTTTCTTATAGGTTGGGATCTTACTTCTGCATGCTGTGTTCATTTTTCCAGTGTATTTATTTCTTCTGTACTATATTTGCTTAGTCATTGTGCCATTTCTTTCCATCTGTCTCCTGCCTGAACAGTTCTGTGCAGATGTTCTATTTGCTCTGATACTTTGGGGCTGATTTATTGATCCTTCTCTCACTGTATATGACTCCAGTTAACCTTCCCTTTCAGGTACAGTATGAGTGAGGAAAGGATGTTAAGTTGTCTTCCATTTTTCAAAACTGGAGAGAATAGCTGAGATGCACATGTATGCACATATGCGTATACACACCTCTACACACCCACCCATACACATAAACACACACACTGTGGAAAGATTCACTGAGTTGCTAGCTCGTTTTTACTAATATATCTGAAGTTTTCTCTCTCTCTGATATTTTGTGGCTTGCTCCACCTGGTTAGGGCACATATTCCAAGCCTTTAAAGAGGTGCTCTTGGGCTTTGACAGTTTTCTCCAAGTCACTGATGTAGAAGCACTTGCAAATTCATCAACTCCGTGTTTTGACAAGAACTCCTCCAGCTATTCTTATTAGTTGGCTGGGTTGTCAGTTTCCTCTTGCTGCTGTAACAAATTACTACACATTTAGTTGCTTAAAACAACACAAATTTATTATCTCACAGTTCTGGAAGTCAGAAGTCCAAAACTACAGGGCTGCATTTCTTCTGGAGCTCTAGGGGAGTGCACTAGACTGAGTAGCCTTCCCCCACCTAGGAAAAAATGCATGTCCATCCAGAACCAAAATATATGGCCTTATATGGGAACAAGTTCTTTGCAGATATAATCAATTAAATTAAGATGAGGTCATATTGAGTCATACTGGGTTGGAGTGGGACCTAAATCCAATGACTGATATCCTTATAAAAGGAGAGCAGATACAGAGACATAGACAGAGAAGATAGTTATGAGAAGATGGAGGTAGAAATTGGACTGATGCAGCTGCAAGCCCAGGAATGCCAGGGATTTCCACCAAGCACCAGAAGCTAGGAAGAGGCAAGGAAGAACCCTTCTTCAGACCCTTTGAAGGGAGCACTGCCCCAGTGACATCCTTGATTTTGGGCTTCCAGGCTCCCAAATTGGAAGAGAATAAATTACTGTGTTAAACCGCTTTGTTGTTGTTGTTGCTGTTTTGTTTCTGAGATGGAGTCTCGCTCTGTCACCCAGGCTGGAGTGCAGTGGTGTGGTCTTGGTTCACTGCAGCCTTTGCCTCCTGGGTTCAAGCAATTATCTCACCTCAGCCTCCCGAGTAGCTGGGACTACGGGTGCCCACCATCACACGTGGCTAATTTTTATATTTTTGGTAGGATGGGGTCTCACCATGTTGGCCAGGCTGGTCTCAAACTCTTGACCTGCCTTGACCTCCCAAAGTGCTGGGATTACAGGCATGAGCCACGGCACCCGGTGCACTTTGTGATACTTTGTTACGAAAGTCATAAGAAACAAATAAGGTGAAAATCAATTTCTTTGCCTTTTTCAGCTCTTAGAGGCTATCCCCCTTACTTGGCTTGTTGGCCCCACCTCACTCCAATCTCTCTTTCCTTTGTGACATCTTCTCTCTGACTCTGACCCACCTGGCATCCTCTTATAAGGACCTGGTGATTACATTGGGTCCATCTAGGCAATCCAGAATAATATCCTTATCTCAAGATTATTGACCTAATCAAATCTTCAAGGTCTTTTTGTCATATAATCTAATATATTCACAGCCTTCTGGGATCTGGACATGAACATCTTTTGGGCATTGGATTGGATAGAAATTGTTCTTTTTACCAAAGCTGGGCTGGCTCCTTAAAGCGTGAGATATGCCAATGGTCTATAATACACTAGATAACAAGAAAGAAAACATAAATTAAATATTTAGGTAAATATTAAATAGAGCAGAACAGCTAGAGGGAAGGAACCTGGTCTCTTCATGACATCTTTGAGTTGTTGTACCTACTGCTGGACTTTTTGCATAAGTCACTATGGTAGGATTAGCTATTACTCATGGCTTAACACCTTAACACAATCCTAACAGAAACAGTAGGACTGTCTGTATTCCTTCCAAATTCCCCCCTTTCAAGCTTCAAGGGGGTGCCCTCTTGCCTACCAGGCAGGGAAAAGCTTACTGAGTGAGCAAATCCATATTTTGTTCTATAATCATGGCCATGTTCAAGATATTTAAAATGTTGCTCATTCCTCGGCTTCATTTTTTTTCCTTGCTTTAATTATCAGGAGGAAGATTGAGTGCTTATACAGTCAAGGAGAAAGCAGGACTGAAACTGAGCACTTGCTTTTTTTTCACATAGAATATATGATAAATTCATCAGCAGAGAGTGAGTTTGGGGAAATTTTTATTTAATAATTGTCTAATCTTGAATATGCCTACATTATCTCACTAACCTTCCAGGCGGCCAGCATGGGAGGTTTGATAATCTTCATGTGCAGGCAAATGAGTGGATGCCCTGAGGTTCTCAGCTTCCTAAAGGCTACGGAGAAAGTGTGTTAACAGACCTGGGATTCAGACCGAGTAGAGAAATCCGGAGCATGCAGACAGAAAGGGTCTTATGGAAAGGGGAAGGGACTCACGTTTTTTGAGTTTCCATTGTGTGTGGTCACTGCGGTCAGCATTTCTTATTAGTGGTGTCATATTTATAGCAGCCCCGGTGGATCAGTATTATTGGCCCAGCTTTAGAAGCAAGAAACGAGCCTGGAGATATCAGGTATACTGCCCAAAGTTGAAAAGATGGTAAACAACAGAACCGGATTTGAGGCAAGCTTGATTTCAAAGTTGTGTTCTCACCCATTAGGCAAAGGTGCCAGGCTCGGGTTCAGGATGAGACCTCTACCTTCCTTGAGGAAAGAGGACAATTTCTTCAGTATCAGAGTTATTTTTCTCTCAGGAGAGCTAGGAACACTTAATTTGATACTAGAAGCAGTGCTAGGATAAAATCAAACCCTCCATCCCTAGGTAGGTGCAGTGGAGACCTACCCATTACTCCAGGGGCAGTGTCAGGAGCCCATGGCCTGTTTGGGCTTCACACTTCATAGTGAAGAAGGGACTGCACACCAAGCCAGAAGTGTGCCCCATTTCAGACAAGATGAATTCAACCTGCCTCAAGGCTTGGATGTGCAGACAGAGTCTGCATTTGGGAACAAGATCCCTATTCCACCAAGGATTTGGAGAGGTGACTCAGCAGCAGACTGCTGGGGAAGGCAAAGTCAAGGCAGTCAACCCTGCCTCTGAGGCTGGAGTGCTGTGAGAACTCAGACAATTTCCTTCCCCTCCCTGGACCTCAGCACCTTTTAATTTACCTATCAATCTCTGAGTTGCTTCGGCTCTGACAATCTAGGACTTGCAGGAATAACACATCTGGTCATGAGGAATAAATCAATGTAAAGGGAAATTCAGTTATTCAGCAATAGTGAAGAAGAGCCTACAGTGTTTACGGCTGTGGGGAGAGTTCTGCTCCAGCTAGTGTAATATGGGTCTCAACTTTGAGCAGCTCTGGATTTTACAGAGATTATACTCTGATGAATTATGAGTAAAGTCCTCCTTGCAGAGTAGCTCTGGTTGCCTAGAGTGTGAACTACAAAAGACAGGGAATCCAAGTGCTTTTAGAGAGGGTGTGCCCTCCCTGATGTGTCACAGGCCTGCTTTTTCCTTTGTCTTGGCTCCCAATGACAACACATTTGAGTTTGTATCTCCAAATTAGACTCTTGATTTGTCTTGCAGAACGCTAGTCCAGCCTCCATTTCCTCCTATCCCTCCCTGGCCACTGCAAGCCGAGGGGGAAGCTGTAATTTGTGGGCTGCCCTTTCATTGCAGTGTGAGTAACAAAAATGCCTTAATCCTCCCTCGTCCTGCAGGGCTGTGCCCAGCAGCCAGGCCCCCAGAGGACATGAAGGCCAACGTGAACGGGATTCTCTCCCATGCATTATTCACACCAGTGCTTCCCTTTCTATTTTTAATGTTCAGCGTGTAGCGGTTCCCTCTGCCAGCTATTTTTAGCATCGTTGCTGCCAGCTGACAGCAGAGACAAAGGCACCGAGGCACCTTGAGAATGACAAATGGCGATTTCAATGATGAAAATAGAAAGACTAATTTTCTTCCAGGAAAGAAAAGGAAGAAAATGTCTATAGTTGCGAAGTTGCTTGGGCTTGAATTGAATTTCTAATTTGGAACATATACACTGCTACGCACATAAAGGATTTCCTTTCACACACACACACACTCACATGCTCATCATTCTCCCAGATCAAATACACTCTTTTTTCGTGAAGCTTTATCTGATGCTCCCCTCTGCTTCTAATAAGCCCTCCTCTCTCTAGATGTAGCATCTCCGTTACTGTGATCCTCACCTGGTATTGTAAATGTTTGCTTCCCTGCAGGCTGTGAGCTCCTTTCATGCAAGGACTTATTGTTAAATCTCCATTGTCTAGTATTAGGAAAAATAAGCAGCCCCTGCCATCTAGAAGTCAACTGGGCACTCACATTTAGGCATGTCATTCCCTGTTGGACATAAACAATCTCACTGAATACCAGAATCAGACAAGGTTACTCTGAGACCATGAGAAAGTGAGACAAAACAAGAACACTTCATAATTTTGTCTGAGCACAGACAAAAACAAGGTAGCTCTGCCAACCACAAAATATCATGTCTTCTCTCTTGCCTAAAATGAATGACTGCTACTTCTTAATCAATCAATCAATCAATCAATCACATCTTTATTCTTTCCAGTCTGCCTTTCCTATAGACAAGGTTTATTGAGACATTCAATAACATAATTAACCCACTTTCTGAGAGCAGCCAACCTAGAGAAAATCTCTGCTTCTTTAGACCCACCCCCAAGTCTCCAATAAATATCTGAATCCCATAATAGGTTGTTTCTAGCACCCTGTTACTGAGTGGTCTGAAAACTTTCACAGACCTGCAAAAAGGGGAAGCTACAAAAAGGTCAGAGGAAGAGTGGAAGGAAGGAAATAAAAATTTCCAGGCTAGTATCTTCCCTTTGATCTTCCACTCATAGCTAAGGGAGCTATGTACTAGCCACACCTGCGTATGTGTAATTTTATATAAATGGGATTATATTAGTGAAAACATGAATAAGAACATTTTGAGATTTCATAAGGAGGTCCTCAATAATAGATTTCTTTTAGGCCTGGTGATTTTTATGTTATTGCTTTTTCCATTATGTTCACATAATAGTTCAGAGATTTACTTGAACCTGCCTTAAGCCACCTTTTGCCACTAGGTTAACAAATTCTTCATTACAATAATCTCATATCAGCCTGCAATTTCTAGGGCCCAGTCAGCTTTGGGGTTGTCATATTTCTGCTTCTTAATGGTTACCTTGGGCTCCTGGCTTCTGTTCCTTCATTCCCGTGATAGCAATTGTCTGATACTTCCAAAGATGGATCCACAGCAAAATCCTCTATTGTTCAACCCCTAGTGTTTTTATGCTCTCATTTTTTCTCTCATATAAGCCCCTTCTGTGCCCACTATATTCTGGTCTTAAACAGGGGTGGAAAGCATGAGAGCCACCTTATGAGGGGCTGACATGTGAAAGATGATTATAATTGCCTTCAGTGGGCCCATAAGATGAAAACCTAAAGATTCCAGAGAGACAGAGTCCAGCTCAATATAGGGAGAAATTTCAATATTAGGAAAAATAACTCAAAGATATAATGGGCTGCTGTATGAACTAGTGAGCTGCCCAACACGGGGAGTATACAAGCAGAAATCAGAACTGGCAGAAATGTTTTAGAACACCAACATGGGGTGTGTGAGTCTGGAGGTGGAGTGTCAACAGAAAGGAAGTGTTTTTAGAGTAATTGCAGAGTCTCTGAATCCATGGACTTCATCCTCCTCCACCTTTCTTACAAATACATATCGTTGAATGTACTATAAATGCTGTTGTGATTCATAAGATAAAATTTCACTTAAAACGATTACTGAGTTTGTAGTAGCATAATGTCCCAATCAATGAATACTCAAAATCAAACTAATGTTATGCAGGAATTTCTGAAATTTTCTGACCCTGAAAGGTGACTTCTCATTCTTGAAATAGTCTCATTCACACAAGGTGGGAGAAATCAGATGACATTTACATTCTTCTCTGCTGTGGTTTGAATGTTTATGTCCCGCCTCAAATTTATATGTTGAAAACTCACCCCTAAGGTGATGGTGCTAAGAGGCAGGGCCTTTGGGAGGTGATAAGGTGGTGAGTGTGGGGTCCTCAAGAATAGGTTTAGTGCCATTATAAAAGAGACCCCAGACTCAGTGGCTCACGCCTATAATCCCAGCACTTTGGGAGGCCGAGGCGGGTGGATCTCAAGGTCAGGAGATCGAGACCACCCTGGCT
Source organism: Hylobates moloch (assembly GCF_009828535.3). Classification (NCBI taxonomy): domain Eukaryota; kingdom Metazoa; phylum Chordata; class Mammalia; order Primates; family Hylobatidae; genus Hylobates; species Hylobates moloch. The sequence goes on from NW_026652284.1 coordinate 112,871,473, forward strand.
AACACGGTGAAACCCCGTTTCTACCAAAAATACAAAAATTAGCCAGGCGTGGTGGCGGGCGTCTGTATTCCCAGCTACTGGGGAGGCTGATACAGGAGAATGGCATGAACCCAGGAGGTAGAGCTTGCAGTGAGCAGAGTTTGTGCCACCGCACTCCAGCCTGGTCAACAGAGCGAGACTCTGTCTCCAAAAATAAATAATAAAAAAAAGAGGCCCCAGAGAGGTGCCTTGCCTTTCTGCCAAGTGTGGATACAGTGAGGAGACATCATTTATGAACCAGAAAACAGGCAGTCAGCAGACACAAAATGTACCATTGCCTGGATTTTGGACTTTCCACCCCCCAGAGCTGTGAGAAATACATGTCTATTGTTTATAAGCCACCCAGTATACAATATTGTGTTAGAAGCTCATACAGGCTAAGATACTTGTAGACCAGTTCTTAGATTCTAAGCATTCACCTTTAACATAACATTATTTCACAAAACAAAGAAGAGACATAAACAAGCTATTAGCAACAATAAGATTTGTGTGTGCGATTTAGTTTGTCACTAAGAGATGCATTATTTAACAAATATATAAGGGTCATGCCCATTAAGAAAGAGGAAATTGTATTTAGTAATTCAGTTGTCCACGTATCTGTCACTGATATTTATTTAAGACCTTTTTCTTAAAAATCCATTTGCATAGGCCACTCAAGCGTCACATGGCCCTGAACTTTAGATGTCAACTAAGGTGAAGTATGCATCATGTCAGGCAGTCTTCAGGAAGAGAAAATAAAATCCTTATGGAGACAGGTGGTTGGTCATTCTTCAACTCTACTCAGGAGCTGAATGAAACAGGGAGCAGTTCAATCCTGCATCAGAAGCTATTCAAATTGGCCCCTAAGTAGGACTTTCTGAAAGCAAGTGTTGTCAAATTTGAAAATCCAGCTCTCTCTGGATAGGCTAAAGTCCCTTCCAAAATATGGGCATTGGCATTCATCCTCATTTTTGTGCAACTTGTTTTAGAGAATATGTTTACCTTCTTACCTAGGAGGTCAAATGGCACCTAGAGAAAGAAGAATAAGCTCAATGAAGCCGATTTTTAAAGAGTATCTTTAAGGAAGAAGTTATATAACTTGCATCTTAAGGTGGTGGAAACATCCTTGGGTCACAAGACAGGTGATCTATGTCCTGGTTCAGTTAATCTACATCAGAGTTTGAGTTTTGGCCTCGGTTTGCCATGAGACTGAACCATATCACCTTTGGTGAGATATGGCGAGGCCAGATGCAAATCCAAAGAGAAAAATGGAAAAGAGTTTCACAGTTTTGTTATACTCACAGCTCCTTGGGGAAGACACAGGATGCCACACAGGGCCACTAGAGAAGTCAGTGTTGGGCACGATGCAGAGGGAGAGAGGCAACTGTGGGGAAGCACCTTTATTTGGTTTCTGGGGGTAGGAAATGGGTGAGGCAGGGTAAGCCAGTTTAGAATTGGAAAATTTGAATAACTTCAGCAGGGTTAAGGCCATCAGGTTTTCCCTGGTTGTCTGGTACCTAGCCCCGGGGTGATTAGGGTGGGTGTATAGTGGCTGCACTGTGAGAGGCCGATGAGGGAGATGATTGGGGGAGTCGGCTTAATTAGCAACTTAGGAAGGGGAACTGACAGGCTCTTAGCCAGGGTCTCAAAACTGAGTCAGACAGCACTTAAATGATATTACATGGACCTTGACCCTTTCTGACCTCAGTTTCCTCATTTTTTCACATAGGAAGAAGGAACAGAAGGTCTTTAAATTTTCTTCAACTCTGAAGTTATTCACTTTGGTAAAAGTGCCTTCTGAAATTATTTGTAACATCTCCCAGAGACCCATTGCTTTCCAGCTAGAATATGCTGAAATTCTAGTTTAATGTTGATAATAATTTGCAAGATATTGCCAGCATTGTCTTGGATGCAAAACATACCATAGAATGAATATGCAATGCAAATTTAATTTTTAATGCAGTATTTGAAGCCCTGGTAGACAAATCATCCACCTCAGCATTGTTCTCACATAAAGTACAGACTGCAGTTCCAAAAGCCATGCCCTGCTTGCCTTTATTCTCCTAACTTTATCTCCAAGGATTCTCTCTCCCTGTGTAATTTTCTTGGGGATAATGAATTTCATTGTCTATTCATTCATTCATTCATTCAATTATTCAACCATTCAACACATGTTTATTGACTCAAAATTTCTAATTATCAGGTATTGTGTAATCATTGAAGATGCAAAACTAAATAAGGCATTGCCCACCTCCTCAAGGATTTCAATGTCTAGGTCAGGGAGCTATTCATCTCAGCAGACATGTTAGGGAAAGTGAAAGAGGAGTGAAACTCAGTGTGACAATGTCACAATTTTCAATCTGGCCTAAAAAAATGACCACATAAATTTCTCTGTAAATAGAGAAAAATGGGGAAAATGGCTCAGCCTTTTCTAAAAATAAAATAAAATAAAATAAAGTGAAAGCAGTGACGTGTGACTTCCTCTTTGTGGGCCTTCTTTTCTTTATTGCTTCAGTGTCTCTTTACAAAACCCCATGGGCAAATTTTATTTAGATGTGCTTTTCCTGAGGGTAATCTATTCTCTGAACTTTCCCTCATTTCCTCCAGCCACCCAATATTTTACCAAACCCATATTTAATCAGCAAAGTCATGTTATGTGAACAGCAACTTAATTAAACTAGAATTTAAGACTTAAATCATTATGCTTGTCTTCATCACCTGATCATTTATTTTAAAAGTTTTGTAAATGTATTTTTTAAATTATGAAGTGTGTGTGTGTGTGCATACACTCACTGCAACAAATGAAACAACAGATTACAAAGATTTATAAAGGCAAAGATAATCATCTTCCGTGTTTCTCATTTTCATCCTATCTCCCTGAAGTAACCAATGTTATTAGTACATCTTTATCATAATTCACACGAGTATATAAAAGCATATATAATCAGGTTTTGTCTTTATTTTTTAGCAAATTAGAATCATATACCCATTACTCTGCAACTTCCTTTTTTTCACTTTAAAATATATCCTGAAAATCTCTACAAATCCACTGAAGATACCTGTCTGCTTATTTTCTTCATGCATATGCACATAAAACACACACACCAACAGCAACAAATACGCACACATTAAATTAATTAAGGCTATATTTGGCTGCATGTGATAGACAAGATAGCTGAACAAACAAGATTAAAGTTTATTCTCTCTCATTTAAATGAGGTCCGGAAGTCAGTTGCTCAGTGGTGAGCTGTCCAGGCCTGGTGTGGTGAATCCATAACCAGGGAGCTACACTTCTTTTGTGTTGCTGCCTCACCATTCTTTGTATGCTGCCTCATGGTCCAAAATGGCTGCCCAAACTCTGGCCATTATGTCTATCTTCCAACAGAAAAAGAAGGGTGAAAAAGGACACTTCCTCTTTCTTTAAGGATGAGCATACAATTTCTCGGCTTACATCTCATTGACCAGCATTTAGTCACCTAGTGCAAGGCAGGCTGGGAAATGTCTTTTTCTGGGCAGCCATGTGCCAGCTGAAAAGTCATTTGTTTCATTACTAAAAAAAAAAAAAAGGTAAGATAGAAACCGGGAGCCACTCCTGAGTGTGTGTGTGTGTGTGTGTGTGTGTGTGTATGTGTGTGTGTGAGATATCTCATATAAATGGAATCATACGAGCAAGAACATGAATAAGAACATCTGGGGCTTGCATGTGGAGGTTCTCAGAAATAGATTTCTTTTGAGTATGGTGGTGTTTAGACCAATGTTTTCCTACATTGTGTTATTAATCCAAGGATTTTCTTGTACCTACCTTTAGCCTCCTTTGTCTATTGGGTTAATAAATTCTTCATCATAATCATGTCATATAAACCTATAATTCCTGAGTCTCAGTCAGCTTTGGGATTTCCATGTCTGTACAGGGTCATAAGCATGAACCTGTGAGTTAGGACAGTGGAGTTCTCAGCTCAGCCCTTCCATGACAAGTTCTGGGCTTCTGGATGAACTATCTCCTTGCTGGGCTCCAGCTTCCTCCTTTGTACTGTACTCTAGTGCCTCTTTCAGAAAAACTAAAAAGAGTACATTCTTTGGAGTCAGAGCCTCATGGGTTCAAATCTTGCCTATACCATTGACTGATATTCCTCAAGCAAGCGGTTTAACTGAAGTTTCTTCATCTACATGACTAGTACAATAGTAACTACCTCATACAATAATTTTGAGAATTAAAAGCTACATCCTGTTACCTATTTAGCACAATGCCTGACACATCGTTGATGCTCAATAAATGTGAATTCTCATCACCTTGATTGTTTTATCTTTCTAAACAATTATTAAGGCAATCTAAATTCTGATTCTCCCAATGTGTCTGGGCTCTTAATGACAATAATAGCAACAACAACAAGAACAAGAGTTAGCATTTGTTAAGTAGTATGTTCGGTAATACTAATCAGAAGAGTTAGCTTATTTTTGAATCGGTGTATTTGATTTGGAATTGAAATATACTAAGTCAATGTGTTCCAGGTACTATGAACAGGTTGCTAAGATACTTCGGAGGAATATCAGAAGGCAGGGATCATCTTGTGACCACAAGAGTGGAGGCACATCTTTAATGCTCAATACACATGATTTTCATGAATAGACTTGGGGTTGGCCCATGTGAAGTGGAGGGTCCTGTTGAGACTGAAGCTTCCCGTTGTTTGTTGACAGGACCCCTTCTCCTGTTCACAACATAGTGAGAAGAGCCATATATGAAAGGGATACATGGAAACCAGAGGCTTGGTGGACTCCCGGGGAGGAGTTTGAGATAGTCTTGTACAGCAGACAAAGAGGGAAACAAGGGGGATGAACTCAGGTTTCTCTAAATGTGAATTTGGCCGAGTTTGTGTGCTAGAGATTCTGGTGTCCCGCAATTCAGAGAATCTACCATGGACTTAGGTCAGAGTCAGTGTAAATAAACACAATGTGGAACATTACTTCTGCCTTTCTGATACTGTCAGCATATGAAAAGAAGCCCTAGAGTCGGTGGATGTGTGAACAGCAACATATACTGAGCATGTGCTGTATACAAAGTGCTATGGTAGGCAACTGAGGAGAATGATGCCATTAATCCTCATTGTAACCCTGGGAAGGGAGCAGGGGAAGCTCTGCTTGGAAAGCAGTCAAGTAGGGGTGCAATTTCAGGCCAGGTCTCCAGCCAAATCCTGTAGGAAACTCTGGAGTTTGTACCAACTCAAGCGAGAAAGCTGGGCTTTTGTATTCCTGCATCAGTCAGTCCTTGGCTTAGGACCACCCCAGGGAGATCAAACTCAGAGCTACTTCCTGCTCACTGCAGCTGGCTTCAGTAGCCTAGGGCAGAGAACTTCAGGTACTGGCTGAAGGCAGCAAAAGCACCACACACCCAGAAATCAGGTAGGGGCTCATAGAAGCAGGACAGGGGATCTCAGGGAATCTGTGTGGAGCACCAAAAAGTCTGCTGTAGAAATTTTCCAGTTTTAAAGACAGAAGAGAACTAACGTTTTTTGAGTACCTTCCGTATTCACAACCATTCTGCAAGTGGACATCATTTTCCTCATGTTATTTGAATGGGACAAAAATAATATCATCTTAACTAGCTTCTCCAGAATTTTTCAAATGGAAGAAATATTTCTTAGTAAGGTTATCTAAAGACTTGGATGTCCAAAGAACAGAGATAAAGTCATTTTGCATAGAAAGTAAGCCAAATGCACTTACTTATTCACGAGAAGGAGAAGAGAAATAACGGAAGAATGGGGAATGAGTCAAGCAAGTGGTGAAGGATAGGGAACAGCATAGGGTGGCATTACCAGAGTAATCCCCAGTGATGGGATGACCAAAAGGACTCTAGAAATTTCGTAAAATGTCACACTCGCTAGGGTGCCTGGCGACACAGATAAAGCCAGGGACAAAGCCGGCACAGAACTATGTTTTCCCCAAAGTCAACTGCGGCTCAAAATTACTAACAACCGTTTCTTTTGAGTGATTGCTAGTTTGTTGCAAGTGACTTCCCCAGCCGTCTCTATTTCTCTCACTCCTAAACAAAGAGAAACTCAGTTACCAAACTGCTCCAGTTTAATGGCAGCCCCCAGTCCAGAGCCAATCCTTGCTTCTTCTTCATCCCTCTCTATTCCTCCTTACAATCCTTCAGTGCAAGCCCAAACCCTAAGAAAAAGAACTTCCCACTCCAGCCTAAAGAAGTGCCCCCAGGTTTCTCTGGTGTGTGGTTTCCCTTGCTGCAGCAAGTTAATAAGGCCAACTTTGATAGTTTCAGGTACATTTTTGATGGTCTGTATCTACGGGTTCTTCGCTAGACTTTTCACACCTAATACATTTTGTTTGTTTGGTTGGTTGGTTGGTTTTGCTGTTTTGTTTAGAGACAGGGTCTCGCTCTGTCACCCAGGCTGGAATGCAGTGGTGTGATCACAACTCACCGAAGCCTCGACCTCCATGGCTCAAGCGATCCTCCTGCAGTGGCATCCTGAGTAGCTGGAACAGCAGATGTACACCACTATGCCCAGCTAATTTATTTATTTATTTATTATTTATAGAGATGGGGTCTCCCTATGTTGCTCAGGCTGCTCTCGAACTCCTGGACTCAAGCTATCCTCCCACACTTCCTCTCAGTGTTGGGATTACAGGCATGAGCCACCACACAGGTGTATTAGCCCAGGGCTAATACGTGGTTTTAAGGTGCCATGCAATGCGGTAAGTGATGCTTCCTCCCTCTTTGTGACTCCCTGAAGCTTTGAGTGAGGGGTTTGTAGGTGGTTGAGTTTCACCCCAGGATCAACATAGCACCGTATAGAACAAGACAGAGTAAGGATCCCAGTGATCACAGTAACGAGAATTTAAACTATTCAAACTATTGCACGGGTTTCTGATTTCCATGGACCATGTGACTGTGATGGGGGTGGGCATCAAACCAATCTTATGGGAGGAGATCCTGCTGCTAATCTTCCGACACTTTATTGTCTTCTGCCTCTTTTTAGCATCTCCCCTGAGTTTATTGGACCCATGGCTAACCAGCTAGAGGTTATATATTCAATCCTCCCATGAATCTAAATGTGTCCATAAGCCTTGGTCTGGCCAAGCAGATAGAAGCACAAGAAATCTGCATAAGTTTCAGGTCAAGTCTTTAAGATGGAAGCTCGTTGCCTTCATTACCTCTTTTTACTTCTGTCCCACAGGCTGCAACATGCAACTGGTGTAGGTGAGTCAACTTCGACCAGGGGGACAAAAGCAACAACCTGGAGAATGCTGGAGGATCCAAACAGAATGGTTTGGGTTCCTCCCCATCCCGGCAGAGCATTCTTCTCTGCCCATTCATCCCCTGCTATCCACCTTCCTCAGTGCATTTTGCGTGTAAGAAAGGGAGAAATTAACTTTAAAAAAAAGTTTCTGAGTTTGTTTATCTCTTTCTCAGAGCATCTTAGCTTATGCTTTATTCAACAGATCTAGATATCAAAGGATTTGGAGACCTGAGCTCATAACTAGGCTGTGTTACAGGCCCAGAGAAGCTAGATAATTTATGCAAAATCAGGTAACTCATGTGACTGAACCCCCAGGCAGGCACCTCTGTCCCCATTCTGTTTCTGAACAGTCTCCAGGAGTCATGTTCTCCCTCAAATTCTCATTCTCATTCTCTCTCTCTCTCTCTCTCCCTCTCTCACACAGAGGCGTTTGGACTTCTTTGCCATCCCCACATCCTCCACTAAAAGCATCAGCTCCAGAATTCAGCCATATCCATGATGTTTTCATGCAGACTCCTCAACTCAGAGTGTGGCTTGTGGAAGAGGCTCTGTGGGGATCGCCCTGGCTTCCCTGGAAATACCAGGACCACTGAGATGGCAGGTTCCACTGAGATATTACACTCAGTTGCCTATAAAAACATCACTCTTAAAAAAGAAGTAGAAAATGTCACACTTTCAAGTCATAAACCTAGTTTTAAAATATAAGAAAGAAAAAAGAAGACAAAGAAGCTCCAACCCCCCACAATGGAGCTCTGCACCTCTGCGAATGTGCGAGACCAAGACATTGTCTCGGGAGCAGGATGAGGACACTTGAAGAAATGTCTCATGATAGGGAAGTTAAGTGGAAAATACAGGCTTCAATGGTGTAACAACAATCCCGTTTTATGGCATTTGGTGCTGGGCACTAACAAAGCACTCCATCCCTCTTAAGCTAGTGGACAGAGAGCCACACTTGTCCCCACTTCCAACCCTCCTCCAGTACCACGAAGAACCGGATCTCTGGTGACTGTATCTGAATGTTTTCTCTAGGAGGATGCTACAGACCAAATGATCACTTGCATCACTTTGAAGTTATGCAGCTTCTATGTTCTATGGTCATTTCCCCCAGGATAGAGGAGAGTGTTACATGGGGTTGTTATGAAAACCCTTTATTTGGGTGGTAGGATTGGGATCCTGTTTTCAAGAAATGAGCTCCTCCAAGAATGAGGCACCAAGCTGTGCAGACCCATCTTTGACATTTCATCCTCACATCCTCTTATAGGGTGGCCTGACAGGGTAGACAGAGCTTGAGCTTGCATCTTATAATACCAGGGTTTAATTCTAAGCCCCTGCCAACTAACTCAGTGACCATAGATAAATCAGTTGACCTCCTTAGCCTCTGCTTACATGTCAGTAAAGTGAGTATAAGATAGTCCAAGGTTATTGAGAGAATCAGAAGCAAAACCAGTCGTAGCCGACATTTACAAAGTGCTGCCTATTTGCCAGGCACAATCCTATTATTTACAGGAGATCTTTCCTTTCTTCCTCACAGCAAATCTAGAAGGTGGTGTCATCATTCTCTGTGGTGCAGATGAAGAAGCAGAGCTTCCAAGGGGTGGAGAAGAAGCTGAAGTGCAGCAAGATTAAGTAATTTCCTAGTGGCCCCTTTGGTCCATGTATCCCTGGCAATCTGCCTCAGGAATCTACATTTTTGCTCCCTACACTCTAGCCACCTGCCTTGCTGATGTCTATCCTGTCTGCAACATTGTCCCTGAGTCTCTGTACAGACCAGATGTCGTTTCCTTCATTAGACACAGGAGGACACTGACACCCAGAGCAGCCTGCCAGGCTCACCTGGTGATAAGTGGCCAATAAGAATCAGTGCCCAGGTATTTCCAAAGCAATTTCTGTCTATTATTTCTTTTGCCAAAGCCCCACAAGGCAGGTACTGTTATCTCCAACTTAGATAAAACACTTGGAGCACAGAAAGGCCAAATGACTTCCCCAAGGTCTCATAGCCAAGTGGTAGCAAAGTCACAATGCAACCCCCAGTCGCCTGACCCTGTCCTAGGACATGGCAGGAAGCACAGGGTATGTCTCGGTAAAATTGCACACTGATGGAGAGGGTGGACAGGTGTCTCCCTTTATTGTCTCCTGGAAACACTACAAAACACTCCTTTGTGGCGCAGGGAAGTATACCTGGCTAAGCAGGAATTAAGTACTGGGGTGGCATTGCGTATGTGTTTGTGAAAGGGGGTGGTCACGCATGCCTTAGAGAGACAAGGGGCATGTGGAGTAGGGGAGGACAGAATCATGTAGAGGACCCCTAGGGAGAGAAAGAGAAAGACAGAGAAATCAGCCTCTCAATATGGGCTCAGAAAGGACCAGAAGACATCCACTTGTGGGGTGTGTGTGTTTGTGTGTGTGTGTATGTGTGTGTATGTGTGTGTGTTTCATGGTCAGAAGGAGGTGCACGGAGTTTATGCTCAAGTCTCATTAGATTTCTAGGCACCTACATAAAATTTATTCATTTCCCTGGAATGATAAGTTTACTTATTTGCCTCCCCAACCACCCTATTATCCCTGTGATGACAGAGGCTCTGTTTTTTTATCTTTGCACTATTTATTCTCCTAGAGATATTTGCATTTAAAGGAAAGGAAACCCTCAAAGAAGCATTAATTTCAAGAACAACTTCTAATAACATCAGTGTTTTGCTTCTTAAAACATACCTAAGGCTTGATCTATCAAGTGGAGAGTTTGCCAAAAGGTACCTAATAAGACTGAATGCCTGGGGGACATGCAAAGTAGGCCACTGGTGAGGCGAAAAAGCCATGGGCAGAGAAGAAGTTAGGAAGTTCATTCTGAGAATAAGAGGAGGAGGCTTTAGCCTTACATATGAGCACACTGACTACCCAGAAAATGCTTAAACAGAACACACATTCTGCTTCCATAAGTTTGGCCAAAACTACCTTGAATGTCAGCTGAAAACTGACGTGAGAGAATGTAAATTGCCTGCCTGTGCTGGTCCTATCCTCCCAGCATCACCAAACTGGACATGCATCCATCCAACCAGTGCAGCAGAGCCAAATGCTGGCACTGGGATTCGCAGCAAGAGAAAGTGAGGCATTTATTGCAGGGCACCAAGCAAGGAGAATCAGGGAGTTCATGCTTAAGACTCAAACTACCCAATGGCTTACATGTAAGGGGTTTTTCTACTTTTTTTTTTTTTTTTTATTCTAGTTGGAGTCTCACTCTATTGCCCAGGCTGGAGTGCGGTGGCATGATTTTGGCTCCCTGCAACCTCCGCCTCCCGGGTTCAAGTGATTCTCCTACCTCAGCCTCCCAAGTAGCTGGAATTACGTGTGCATGCCACCACACCCAGCTAATTTTTGTATTTTTAGTAGAGACGGGGTTTCACCATATTAGCCGAGCTGGTCTCAAACTCCTGACCTCAGGTGATACACCCGCCTTGGCCTCCCAAAGTGCTGGATTACAGCCGTGAGCCACCACGCCCAGCCAGGGTTTTTAAAGGCAGGGAGGCAAAGTCATAAATTAATACATGGAGGCTATCCATTACTTTTACCTAAAAAGGTGGGACATCTCAAAGGGGATGGGGCCTGCAGGTTATGGGTGGATTAAAAGATTTTGATTTGTGTTTAGTTAAACTTTGTCTAAAAACTTAGGATCAGCAGAAAGGAATGTCTCTTTCACCCATTCCTTTGGGTATGACTTCCTCCACGCCCCCAGGAAGATATTTAGAACAAAGACTAAAATTTACAACAAAAAATTTAGTCAACGTTCAATTCTCCATTTCCCCTTATCTGAGGTCTACATGCCAGTGGATGATATGTCCCATTTAGTAGGGATCTGGGTTTCTGAAAAGTAACTCAGGGACGTATGTTAAGATTTTATCTTCAGTTTCTATAGGAAACCAAGCATTTTGTGGCTCTAATATCTTTAGCTGTAGTTGTAAGCTACTATTGCTTCCTGCTTATTAGGTTGCTAATTTACTTCTCAAGGCTAGCTGGGTGCCTGAAATTTCCCTTGAAGGAACTCAAGATTTTCTCTTTTCTCCATGCCTGGGGGACCATGCAGGCCCTTAAGAGGTGCCCCTGCTCTGTATCATCAGCTACCTCACCTTTGAGAAAACTCATTAACAGTCCTTCCCTGCTCTTCAAGTTCAGCTTCTTACCGTGGCCAGCACTGGCCTGATTTCTTCTGCAGGCTCATTTTATGCTTGTTATTTTACCATGAGCTCTCTGCTCCAGGCTTCTGAACTTCCATTATTTCTCCAGATCTAATGCTGGGCCTTCATACATGCCTCTGAACAGGTATGCTTCCCCCAGCCTTTACCTGGTTACTCCTATTTACCTGCAAATGCCACCTCCTGGGAGGCCATACAGCATTATGGTTCCAAATGTGGGCTCTTGAAATAGCCTGGGTTGTCCCTAGTTCTGCCCTCCCCCAGATGTGGACCCTTCATAGCTATTCTTTCTCTAAGAGGCCCCTGCTCTGGGGGCATCTCTGCAGGTGTGAGAGCCAGCTTCCCCACCACTTTTAAAAATAGAACAGCTTTATTGAGATATCATTCATATACCATTGCAATGCACTTGTTTAAAATGCACAATTCAATAGTTTTTAGCATATTCACAGGGTTGTGCAACCATTACCGTGATCAATTTTAAAGCATTTTCATTATTCCCGTCCCCCCAAAATTCCACACCCATTAGCAATCACTCGCCTCCCCACTGTCAACTCTAAGTAACCACTAATCGACCTTCTGTCTTTATAGATTCATCTATTGTGGACATTTTATATAAATGAAATCATACAATATATGTGGTCTTTGATGACTGACTTATTTCACTTAACGTAATGGCTCCAAGGTTGGCCCATGTTCTAATAGGTATCAGTACCTCATTCTTTTTTTATTACTGAATAACCATTGCATGGAAATACCATCTTTTATTTATTATCAGTTGGTTGGACATTTGATTTGCTTCCACTTCTTGCTATTTTTGCATAATGGTATTTGGACATTCATGTACCAATTTTTGTGTGGACATATGTTTTCCATTTTCTTGAATATATACATAGGAGTAGAAATTCTGGGTTGTATGATAAGGCCATGGTTAACCTTTAGAGCAACTGCTGGATTGTTTTTCAATGGTCCCAGGCCTCTTTGTTCCCAGACCCACTCCCAGTTCTTCCTCTGCTAGTCTCTAAGTGGCAGGAGGGCTGACCCCTGCAGGCTGTTTGTCAGCTAGAAGCCTGGAGGGTGAGAGGAAGGAAGAAACCGAGGCATTTCTGTCTTCCGTCTTATTTCCTTCCACTCCCACCTCAGGCAGCCTCTCCAACAATCCTGTGTCTCTCTCCTCATGATGGCCTTCTCTAATTCCAGCTTTCCGTGTGTGACACTAGCTCTTAGTTTCCATAACATACCCTCCTTTTGTCTCCCTCTGTCTGGGGAGTGCTGGGTGCTTTCTGCTGGTGATAATCCCCTGTTGGGCCTCTCATTCCTTTCATCACTGATGTAACTAACCTGGATTCTCTTGTAATAGTTACAGCTGTTTCTGTTTTCTAGCCTATATTTGACCCTTAAACAATACAGGGGGTAGGGTTGCCAAACCCTCACCCCACCACACAGTAAGAAATTCACATATAGCTTTGGACTCCCCCACAATTAATTACTGATGGCCTTCTGTTGCCTGGAGCATTACTGATAATATAAAATCAATTAACATATTTTTTGTATCTTATATGTATTATATGCTGTATTCTTGCAATAAAGTAAGCTAAAGAAAGAAAATGTTATTAAGAAAATCATAAGGAAGAAAAATATACTTACTATTTGTTAAGTGGAAGTGGATCATCATAAAGGTCTTCCTCCTTGTCATCTTCACATTGAGTAGGCTGAGAAGGATGAGAAAGAGGAAGGATTGGTCTCTCTGTCTCAGGGAGATGGCAGAGGTGGAAGAAACTCTGTATAAATAGGGACCCACACAGTTCCAACCTGTCTTTTTCTAGTATCAATTATATATGCACTGCATACAATGCCAACGCACTTATCTGTTTACTGACCTGAACCGAAGCAGAATGTAAGGGTCCGGTGGGTGGGGGTCTATCTCGTTATATCTACCCTTGTATCCTGGAGTGCCTGGCCTAGAATGGATCTTTAATAAATATTTATTGAATGATGAAATAATGACTGAAGGGGTAAATTGCTAGAAAATTTTCCTGGAAACTTTCAAGGATTGTTCTTCTTCTTTCCAACTCCTTTTCACTCCTATTTCATCTCTGCACAATTTCAAACTCTTATTCCTGTGCACATAACCCATTTCACAGCTCCTCTAAAAGTCAGAATGGTGCAACCCGTTCTCCTTCCTGTCTACCCTTGCTCTTTAGCGACTTGGTCCATCTTATTTCTTTAATTACAATGTATGTGTGGATGATTCCAAGTTCATATCTCCAGTCCTTAATGCTCCAATAAACTCCAGACTCATATATTTAACTGCCTGTGTCACATTTCCACGAATGCCCATCTCACACCTAATATATCTGAAACTGACCTCAAACTCCCCCCACAGTCTCTCCCTTGCAATAAATAGCAGTTCTATTCCCTATATCCATAGGCCAAAATTGTTGAACTCATTCTTGGCTCCTCTCTCTCAAACCCCATATTTGATCTATCAGTAAATCATAACTGACGTCTTCCTACACCTCCATTGCTATTCCCCTCGTCCAAGACGTGGCCATCTCTCACCTGGATTACAGTAGTCACTCTTCCCTGGCCTCCCTGCCTCCACTCCTGCTCCCTACAAGTCTACTCCCAACAGAGCAGCCAGAGGGATACTGATAAAACATAAGCCAAATCATGTCCCTTCTCTGCCTAACCCTCCATGGGTCTCCCATTGAACTCAGAGTAGAAGCCAAAACTTCATGAAGACCTCTATGCTCCTATGCAACCTAGTCCTCCTCCCCACCCCACCCCCTTCCTGACCTCACTTCCTACCTCCTCATGCTCACCTGGCTTCTGTCACCCTGAACTTCCAGCTACGCTTCATACATGCATTCATACCAAGCATTGGTATGGGCCAGCTACGCTTCATACCAAGCATTCCTGGCCCAGGGTTTCTGCGCCACCGTTCTCTCTACCTGGCATGCTTTTTTTTTTTTTTTTTTATCAGACATCTTTGTCCAGGTCATTACCAGTCTCATCTTCTTAGTAAGGCCTTCTCTGGGAACCCTATCTAGATGCAAATTTCCTGTTACTTTCTGCTTCTCTGCTTTCATTTATATCCATTTATATCATTTCCATTTATACCATAGTTTACTTACGTCTTACATTCTTTTTTTTTTTTTAAGACAGTCTCACTCTGTTGCCCAGGTTGGAATGCAGTGGTGCAATCTCAGCTCACTGCAACCTCCGCCTCCGGGGTTCAAGCGATTCTCCTGCCTCAGCCTCCTGTGTAGCTAGATGGTGGCATACACCACCACGCCCAGCTAATTTTTGTATTTTTAGTAGAGGCAGGGATTCACCAAGTTGGCCAGGCTTGTCGCAAACTCCTGACGTCAAGTAATCTGCCTACCTCGGCTTTCCAAAGTGCTGGGATTACAGGTGTAAGCCATGAGCCACCACACCTGGCCTATTACTTATATTCTTTATTAGCTGTCTCTACTCTCCACCTTGCCACACTTAAAGCTCCCTGAGGACAGACAGATAATATTTCTTTCTCTTGCAATCTTTGGTGTGTCCTGGTGCTAAAATAGTGCTTTACACACCATAGCATTTCATAGATATTTGCCATAGCAGTGGAAGGGCTGCTCTAAGGAAACGTGCCTTCCGAGTTTCCCACCCCACCCTTGTCATGGCAGGGTTAGAAACACACTCTGCAATCAGAAAGAACTAGGTTCAGACTCTAGCTCTAAGAGTTAATGACCTTGAGCCAAGGATTTAACCCCTGCAACTGAAAGTCTCATCGGTAAATTCATATTTCATCAGGCTTGTGCAGACCAAGACACAAAACATGGAAACAAGATGTTCCACCCAAGCCTGCACCATTATGTGTATTCCACATAAACTACAGTGTGGGTGCTGCCTGAGAATCTGCGATAATTTTTAAAGTCCCAAATATTCACAGACCTGGATACTTAGTCTCACCTCTGAAATTAGTTGTTAAGTGTGGAAGAAGCTAGCTTGCTGGTTTTGAAGCATGAGGTCTGAGATGTTACCTTATTATGTCAATCAACAGATAATTTTAGTAGACACATTAACAACATTTAAATAGAAATTTGGGGTAATTAATAGATAAATGAGAAATAGCAGGTGGAAAAAGTTTCCATTTTCTACGCTTTCTTTTCCAAAACACCTTTAACAATCTTTTTCAAAGATAATTCTCCTTAATATTTAATATCTAATTTCCTCTTCACCGCATAAATATCTACATTGATGTAATGTATATATTCAGTAAGTTATATTTAATAAAAAGCCTGCCATATACAGGGTCATCATTGACCTCCCATTCACTTATTTACTCCACTTAATTTATTCATCGCACAAGTGTTTACTGAACACCTAGTATGTATGAGACTCTGTGCTGGGCCCTTAAGGTAATGCACAAGTAAATAAAAGATTTTACTTTCGTAAAATTTACAATTTAAGGAAGGATAGAGATTAAGACCTGCACACAAATATCAGTCATCTCATATTGAGAAAGGTACAAAAATGGAAAATGATAATTCAGAGAAGGAGATCAATTGCTTCCATATGGGTCATCCAGTTGTACTCAATCTTCTTTGAACTGCTTTGCACTTAATCCTCTCTGTGCCTTGGTTCCATAGAACCAGCAGGAAAAAGGCAGAGGTTAACAAATAGAAAGGCCTCAGGCTGCTGCTACTGTCCTGGCTCTTCTACCTGCTCTTGCTCAGATCCACCAACCTCCTACTTATTACATCCGGAGCCTTGTCCAGTTCTCATCTACATGGCTATCTGATGGGACTGGCCACCTCCTCCATGGAGCTACCTTTCCCCAGTTTCTCCTGGTTCAATCCCTATCTCTTTCTCAGTCCTGTGGGTACTTCACTGAATCACCCTGCTGTGATCATGCCTTTAGATAAGGGTCCCTTGGACCTTCTTTGCCTCTTAGAAGAGAGAAATCTCCAAGGTTCACAAAAATATTGCCTCATCCATATTGTATTTATTTTAGTAGCAGCAATAATATCTGTGGTGTTTTTAATAGGCTAACTATAATAAACTAGGGGAACTGAATGAGGTACAAATGATTTATTTATGACAAAAAGACATAATATAAACTTAGCTGTCATTGCCTTATTAAGTTTGGGGATTATACAGGAGAAAGGACTCTAAAGATGCTTGGTCAAGTGGGGAGAAAGGTAGAGTTTATTGACTCAGATGTATTCCTCTGAGATACAGATTTTACCATCTTGCCAAGGTCTCCAGGAGATGGTGTGAATTTGTAATCCTGGAAGTGTGGATAAAACAAAGCCTTATGCTGAGCAAAGTTGAAACGCTAGCATTCCTAGGGTAGATGATGGAGGAAGGAATGAAAAGTCTCATGGAAATGAACATGCCAGAATTGACTTATCATGTTCATATTGAGGAAGACCCATCAGATGACTCATGGGAAGGGTCAGAGGACAACCCTTTTACCAAAAACATAAGGAATACTCTGTTGAGAGGGCACCAGCATCACAAAAACTGGTCAATCTCCTCGGTAGGCCAGGGATGATGTAGAAGAGGCTCTTAAAGTGTTTGGCTTGCAGATAGCAATGGGGATGATAGAATCTTAAAGCAATGAAGGTCAGGTGGCAGTACTGAACTGCCAGGACCTGGAAGTTGCAACTACCACAACTGTCAGGCAAGAGGGCCCGACAAACAGAGGATTATGGAGATGGTTCATAGAATATGGCATCCTTTGAGGCAAAGAACATAGAGGGAACATGGGTAATACTCAGATTATATGAGCAGAAGAAATCAAGAATGAATGATCACCAAAGTGGTAGCCGAAGATGAGAAGTTTTTCACACTAACTTCCCTCTTCTAAGTTTCCCTTAGGAAGAGAAGCCCACCAGAATCATGGAAAGCAGAATCTTCCAACGTATTTGGAGAAGAAGATCCAAATAGAGCAAGGGGTGGGCTGTGGCATATATGTAAGTGTGCTTCCCAGATCCTCTTCCTAGGAAGAACTTTCTGCCAGCTGCAGTAAGTGTAGTCAGCATACACTACAGCCTCTAGTAGTGGGCTCCTTCAGGGTTTGACTCTGTTGCTTCACTCAGGTTGAAGCTTTTCCTAGGGCAGCTAGTGATTGGGTGGGATGGGAATAATCTCACCCTTACTAGTCTCCCTTACTACTGCTTGTTGTTCATCTTAGCAAGTAGTCCCTCTTATTAAACCCTCATTGCATTCTCTTAATTTGAGAGTGCCTTCACTCTGATTGATACCACAACCACCAAGACTGATACACCTATGGAGACACCCATAAATACATGATTTGGGGGAGGCATATTTTAAGATTCTGCTTCATGTGTCAGGTAAGTGCAAAAGCCAGTAAATTACCAATATAAAAACACAGGTCTGGAATATATATTTCACTGTGAGTTTTCCAGAAGATTTTTGTGTGTGTTTTCTCATCAGCTCATACATGATGCAATTTATTCTTCATTCCAAGTAACTGATTGCCTGTCTTCAATGTCACCCACTGAATATGGCACTGACTGGCCACCGTCAATCAGCTTAGACTCAATCTCTTTTCAACACTGCAGATCTTGCCAGGCTGAAGAAAGCATTTGTTCTCTAGGGGCTTCCAAAAATATTGACAGTTTTTGGAAGAGATTCAACACTAATTTTGGGGACTTTCTATTTTTCTTTTCCATGGTGACAGCTTTCCTGACAGCATGAGGCTAAGCATTTCTGCTATTTAAATGGTAATTTTTTAAAAAGATGATGATGATCTCATCTCTGTAGCTTTGTCTGGGTAGGCATGAGTAGCAGAAACATCTCATATGCCAGACTGCATAATGAGCTTTTGAGAAGATGATGGTGCATTGGATTGCTAACACGACTGTGGTCTTGGGGTCAGGCTCCTTCTGTGTATCCATGGCATCTGAGTTATTACATATGGGGCATCTTTGCTTCTAAAAATGGAACAGCTGGCATTTTCTTTTCCAGTTGGTCATTGGAAGCTCCTCTCTGTGGGGATTATATTTGTGGCAGATGCCTTCTTCTCAAGGTATGCTAGACGTGCCATTCCTCGAATGTGTCCTTTACTGTACAGTCTCCAGTTCTTTGCAGTTCCCTCCACCTGGAATGCCTGCTCCCTCATTTCCACATGTCCAGCTTCTACTCATTGTAGAATTGCCGTTGACTCCATAAAGTCTTCCTCCAATCTCTCATGTTGAATTTAGCATTTTTCTTATCTGAACATCCATAACATTATAATTCTGTGATAACTTAGAAATAATACTGCGTAACATTTCAGTTTTCAAAGCATTTTCACATACATTATTTAATCCTCACAATTTATGACATTATCCCCTTAGTTTGTTTCAAGGCTTGTGTGTTATGCCAGTGTGTTCATCCAACAGTCCCAGTTCTCTTGACACATAATAATGTTATACCTTCCTGTCCCTGTGAATTTAGGCGCAGCCATGAGACTTGCTTTGGCCAAGAAAACAGAACAGGTATGTCATTTCTGGGCTACAGCTTTAAGAGCCAGGGTGAAATTTGCATCACTTTCTTTTTCTCCCATCAGAATGACCAATGATGTTTGAGACTGTGGATGCTCTGACAGCCTGGATTGTTCTGCTAGGTGCTAGGGGTACAGATAGGTAAGAATGGTTCCAGCCAGAAGTGCTCGCAGCCTAGCGCAGAATTACTGGCATGAATGTTAGCACATTACTAGTGCTGGTGCATAGGTTACTCTGATAAAATTAAATATTACTATATTGGAAATATTTTCAAAATAATGTAGGTGTATGGGAAAAAAAATCCTGAACTTGCCTGGAAAGACTTATGGAAACATTTACATTTGAACTGATACTTGAAGGATGAGTACATGTTAGCCAGGCCAAAAAAGTGGAAGTGGGTTGCTTCAGACCAAAGACCACGAGAAAGGTATACAGGTAGAAAAAACGCTTTCAAGGACAGAAGAGATAGACCGAATGAATACGAGATCATAGAGATTATGATGAAGGCCAACACCCTGGTGTATTCATAAACATTCATCTTTATTATTATATGACAACACAGTAGGCACTGAGTAAATGATTGTTCATGTCTCTCTTCCCATGTCAAGCTCTATACTGTTTTTTTGAGGTCAGAATAGAGAACAACTTCACATTCTCTGTAAATTTTGTACACGAGACCTGCTTTCTTTTCCCCAATGCCTGACTCTTGCTTTGGAAAAGACATGGCTTCATTAGTAAATGCCCTGATTCAAAATTGTCAATGATTCTTCATCCACTACCTTCAGCAGAAAGTTCAAACTCCTGGGAAGGCATTCAAGGTCACTCACAATCTGTCACCAGGCTATCTCTCTAGGATCAATTGTTCTCTGTTCATGTTCATAGGGAACATGTATCCTGAACTTTCAACTCTCTGAGCCTTCATCTGTCATTTCGTCCACCTTGAAGGCCTTTTCACTCCTTTTCTCCCAAGCAAATTCATACCCATCTTTCAAGATCTAACTTAAATATCACCTCCTAGATGAAGTCAAATTCTTCCCTGATTCCCTTTCTCCAACGGAGTAAATCTCTTTCCTCTCCGTTGCTTTCTCTCTTTTCGTAAGAGGGATTTTTTTTCCCCGTTGGTTTTTGGCAGTTGTATTATGATCTGCTTAAATGTAATTTTCTTTTTATTTATTCAGTTTAGGATTTGTAGAGATTTCTGCATCTTTAGCTTGATGTCTTTAGTCAGATTTAGAAAATTTCCAACCACTATCTCATTAAGTATAGCTTCTGCCCTATTATTGACCTTCTGTTTTTATAGGGCTCCATTACCCTCTCTTCTATTGTTACCTGTATTTTCTCTGTTCCCATCTCATTCTAGATATTTTTCAACTCCAAAATTCTCCTCTCAGCTTGGTTTAATCTGCTGTTAAAGTAATCCACTGAGTTTTAAATTTCAGTTACTTCATTTTGAGCTCTAAAATTTTAATTTTTTGATATTTTGAATTCACTGCCAAAATTCCCAATCCTTTCTTTTATCTTCCAGAATATATAATGTACATTTATTTTAAAGTCTGAAGTTTGATAACTGTATTATTCACATCATCTATGAGTCTACTTCCATTACCTGTTCTGTTTTCCATTTATATCAGCTTGTCTCCTTGTGGGCTTGGTTTTTTTTTTTATTGATTTACTTACACTGTATTTTAAAAACTAGGCAAAGTGAATAATAGGCGTTGCTTGACTATACTCCCTGATACAGAGGGATTATATGAGATGAGACCTATGATTGTTCCATTTTTCCACCTAGGGTAACTTTCTACAATATGGAAGAGGAAGATGAAGCCCAAACAGAGCAGAGTGGTTCTGGTGAGCTGAAGAGACAGAGATCAGAGCTTGGAGGTGCTGAAGAGGCTGGAATTTGTGGGTCAGCATGTCAGAGAGATAGGAGGGAGCTACGCAGCTAAAGAGCTCCAGAGATATGCATACAGTCCACTTAAATCTTTGAACAAATACTAATCTGTGCATGCAAAGAATGAGACCCTACTGAGCATGGCAGAGAAGCTGTGAGCTGGAGATTCTGGAGGCCACACAATGCTGGGGACATAGGACTTCCAACCAGCCAGGGAAATCTTGGGGAACCACCAGGTTAGTCAGTTGACATCCCCAAAGCCCTTTTTGAATTGAAGTGTCTATTAAAGTTATTTTATGCTTATCTCACCATTGTATGCTTATCTCACCATTGTATGCTTGGGGTTGGAAGGGAGTTAATTTGCTCATGGGTTTTCAGTTTGAGAAGAACCATATTTAAAAAAGCAAATCCGGCTGGGCATAGTGGCTCACACCTGTTATCCCAGAACTTCGGGAGGCCGAGCCAGGCAGATCACCTGAGATTGGGAGTTCAAGACCAGCATGACCAACATGGAGAAACCCCATCTGTACTAAAAATACAAAATTAGCCAGGCATGGTGGTGCATGCCTGTAATCCCAGCTACTCAGGAGGCTGAGGCAGGAGAATCACTTGAACCTGGGAGGCGGAGGTTGTAGTGAGTTGAGATCACACCGTTGTACTCCAGCCTGAGCAGCAAGAGCAAAACTCTGTTACAAAAAAAAAAAAAAAGCAAACCCAATGAGTCCAATGAATCTCATCTGTACCCAGAACTAATTTAGATGATGAGATCCTGAACTTCAAGCTAGAACTACAATAGCATGGAATCTTGGGGGTCTTGGGAAGGGATGGCTGCATTTTGCATGTGAAGAAATAATTTATTATAAGAAGATGGAGTGAGGTAAAGATGACCACAGATCCTTTGACAGCCCTCCCATTAAGAAGTGGAATCTATACCTCTTCTCCTTGACCCCTGAGATCAGTTTTTAGGTAAACAAGTACATGCAGGACCTATCTTATGTCTGTCCTGGGAATCTTGGGTTCAAGCAGGCCCCTCTCTGCTTGGCAATTTCCCTACCACAGAATCCACCTTAGTGGTTGTTTTTTCTACAGTAGTACAGGGATACGCCGGGAAATGTGGCCAAGCAGAATCCCCATTAAGAAATAAGTTTCTGGCTGGGCATGGTGGTTCACGCCTATAATCTCAATACTTTGGAAGGCAGAGGCAGGAAGGTCACTTGAGGCCAGGAGTTCAAGACCAGCCTGGCCAACATGGTGAAATCCTGTCTCTACTAAAAATACAAAAATTAGCTAGATGTGGTCGTGTTCACCTATAATCCCAGCTACTCAGGAGGCTGAGGTAGGAGAGTCATTTGAACTTGGGAGGCAGAGGTAGCAGTGAGCCAAGATTGCACCACTGTACTTGAGCCTGGGCAACAGAGCAAGACTCTGTCTCAAAAAAAAAAAGACAAGAAAGAAGTTTCTCTTGATATGATGAACATCTTTGAGCAAAAGACATTTTTACATGATACTGATTATTTCCTGAGGTTGTATGATCAGACTCAGAACTTTGAGGTCATAGAACATAAACATATTTAAAATTCTTGCTATACCTTAAAAATGTTCTTTCCAAAAATGTTCCATTTACATCACAGTAATAGTTCTGAGAAGCTCAGATATGATAGATCTTGAAGGGGAAATCAAAGGCACATGGGGTTTTCCCTGTCCACAGAGAATGACATAATCTCCTGGTGTCTCTGCCAAAAGCAATTCTCTGTTGGGTGGACTGTGAAGCGTGACTGCTTTTTAAGCCAACGAAAGGCTGTCTAAAAATGGGATTTTACACACTTTTTTTCAAGTGAGTGGGAGCCAGTTGGCTGTAGATCTGAGCTTAGACAGAGGAAAGTTTGAACTGAACTACAATTTTTTTTTTAAATGGGAGATTCACTTGGGGATTTTCTTTTTACATCTAAAACCTTCTGCAATAGAATTGGAATGCATTTAGCACTCAGAGATGATTTCTAAACCAGCTTCAAATCCTGACTTGTTAGCTGGATGGTCTTGAATATGGAACTTCACCTCTGTAACTGAGTTTCCCTCACTGTACAATGAGGTTAATAACACTTGCCTCTAAGTGTGCTGAAATATTAGAAAGAGTATCTTCTGCCCAATCCTCTGCCCTGAATACCAGGCTCTGTCTGCCTACACAACATCTTTCCTTGGAAACTAAAACTTAGCATGCCCAAGACTGAACTCCCCACCTCCTACTGCCCCAGACAACAATTCCAGATCTCTGCAAACATTGATTCACCTTGCAGTTTCTCAAGCACTTCAGTGTCACCCTTGATTCCTTCCTCTCACTCAAAAAAATCACAAATCTGCAAATCCTAATGTGTCTCTCTTCAAAATGTACCCAGAATCCAATCACTTCTCCCAACTTTCTCTGCCACCCCTCAATCCAAGCCAGCAGCATGTCTGGATTGCTGCCACTGCTTCTAACAGGTCCCTGACTTTTTCCCTTGCCCTGATAGAGCAGCTAGAGCGGACCCTTGGAAACAAAGTCTTCCACATTGCTCCCAACCCTTTAGTGCATCAATGTTCTCCCCCATAGACCTCCACTGGGAATAAAAGCAAAGTGCTGATAATGCTCTGCCAGGCCATACAATTTGGCTCCACCAACTTTCTGACCACATCTTCCTAATTAACTTGCCTCCCATCTCCAGCCATGTGGCCACCTGGTCACACTTCCGAGGAGCTTGGCTCATGCCTGCCACAGGGCCTTTGCTCTTATTCCTTAAGCTACTTGGAATCCCCTTCCCCAAGAAGCCCGTTCTGGCTCTGACAACTCACTGAGGGCTCTGCTCAAATGCCTCCTTCTATAAGAAGCCCTCCCTAACCACAACATTTATCATTGCAGCCCTCATGAGACTCCCTGTCTCTCTCTCACTTGTTGTTTCTTTATACCTCATACACCATGTGGTTGGCTTGCTTATTTGTTTACTACCTATCTCCTGAGTACAATGTAGACTCCATGGCCAGGCGCGGTGGCTCATGCCTGTAATCACAGCACTTTGGGAGGCCAAGGCAGGCAGATCACGAGGTCAAGACCATCCTGGCCAACATGGTGAAACCCTGTCTCTACTAAAAATACAAAAACTAGCTGGGCGTGGTGGCACGTGCCTGTAGTCCCAGCTACTCAGGAGGCTGAGGCTGGAGAATCACTTGAACCCAGGAGGCGGAGGCTGCAGTGAGCCAAGATTGCGCCACTGCACTCCAGCATGGTGACAAAGCGAGACTCCATCTCAAAAAAAAAAAAAAAAAAAAGAATGTAGACTCTATAAGAACAGAGACCTTTGTCCTTTATTGTTTATTGCTATTTTCTCAGCCTGGAACATAGCAAGTGCTGTATCGATATTTGCTTGAACAATACAAAAGGTATATTGTAGATGTTCAATAAGTAATAGTTATTATGAGTTTTACGGTATTAATTAGCCTCACTGAACCACATATTTCATGAAAAGGATGTGCTGGTGAGCTCAACTTTCTGATTTATTTTGAATTAAATTACTGTTGGTGAAAATTTTAAATTTTAAATCGTATTTTTTAAAATAATGCTCCCCTTAAAAGTAAATAGATTAAAATGACCCTTCTTGCTTATTTAACACCCAAAGCTCATGGAATGTCCTTCATCAGGTCGAATGAAAAAACAAAGGTGTCTCTGCAGACACCAGTAAGCCCCAGCTATGCCTCTCTCCTCTCTCGTCTTCCTAGCAAAATCCTGTGATGGGATGGGAGACTGGCGATGACAGGCCAAGTGAGTCCTGCTCACTCACTCTTCTAAGAAGTGTAATTTCTTTCCTTAGGTACAGGCAGGACCTGGGACTCTTCCTACCTGCTGTGGCAGCTGAGCTCCTCTTTAGTTGACGGCATGCTGAGGCCTGTGCACTGTGGGGGTGTGTGGGCCAAGTTTAAACCCTGCTTCCTCTGCCTATTTGCTGTGAGTGGTCCAACATCAGTGACTCAACTTCTCTGCCCAATTTGTTTATCTGTAAAAGAGGAACTTTGAGACCTCCTGGAATTTCTCACAGGTTAAAGGCGAAGTCTGAATACTGCTGGCTCTATGCCTAGTGCACAGCTGGCCCTCAGGTCATTGGTCACTTTTCCCTCTCAGAGGGGGTCACAGGCACTTGGGCCACCTCAATGCCATACTTGTCCTTGCTCTGCCAGGGTTCTGACCAGTGGAGACATGTCTAATGATCACTATCCCGTGGGAAGTAAGAAAGGGCTCCATTTATCTCTGCAAATCCTCTGTCTCCCAGAGCAGGCCCATCTGGGAAAGGACTGTGCCCTGAATCTAAACTTTGGGACATGGATATTGATAGTCCCTTGAGGGATAGAAGTGGGCGTGAAGAACAAACTCTGGGGCATGGATATTGATAGTTCCTTGAGGGATACAAGTGGGCGTGAAGAACAGATGATGGAACTGTTCACCGACCCAGATGCGTGGACCCAACTCTAGGTCTGCTGCACAGACCCAGAACCACCCCAGATTTTGCTCAGGATGACTTACCATATGGGAATAAGAAGAGCAGGAAATTTTACTTCATGGCTTGAGTGAAATAAAAGAGGAAGCAGCCACCCTTATTCATGCTTTTAAGACATAGTTATCTTGTTCACCATTAAAATGTATCTCAATGAATGACTTGCTCAGGCAGATTGGATTAACCACTTGGTAAGGTGAAAGCAAGGTGACACTGTTTTAGGGGGTTTCTCATTGGATCTGTCACATTAAGATCTATGTGCCAACTTTTAGGCGTAGGTTTTTGGATCAGTAGGAGTCAAGTTTTATTTTTCCCCATTCAGTTATGTGCTTGACTCAGCACCATTTACTGAAAATGAAAACCAAAAAAAGTATCATTTCCCTACTGCTTTCTAGTCTCTTGTTTATTACAGATTGAGTGTACATATTGGGTCATTCTGTTTCTGAACTTTATTCAGTTCCTACATCACACTGTTTAAATTACTTTATATATCATGCATTTTTC
The DNA here is from genome assembly GCF_009828535.3 of Hylobates moloch. Classification (NCBI taxonomy): domain Eukaryota; kingdom Metazoa; phylum Chordata; class Mammalia; order Primates; family Hylobatidae; genus Hylobates; species Hylobates moloch. The sequence goes on from NW_026652284.1 coordinate 112,897,342, forward strand.
TTCATTATCTTTACAATAACTGAGTAGTAGTCACCATCACAATCACCACCACCACCACCAGCACCACCACCATCATCATCATCATCATATCGTTATCATTATCCTCTTGAGAGCTAATAGTTACTGAGTGCTTACTATATGCCAGTAATTATATGTGCACTTAGTCTTCACATCAACCTTCTGAGATTGATACTATTATAACTTCATTTTGAAGAAGAGAAAACTGAGGCTCAATGGTGGTAGGTAGCATTCCCAAGATCATGTAGCTAGCAAGTGGCTACACAAGGTTCTGGCCCAGGTTTGTGAGAGCCCAGTCCACCAGGGCTTTCTACTGTATCCTAGTGTCTCACTCAGCTATAATCCTCCCATCAAATATGTGCCCCATCTTTGATAGAGAGAAGGAGATTTCCAGGCCATGGGACAGACAGATGCTGGCTTGGGTTTGCTCTATTTGGTAAACAACTGGGTGAGCAAATTTCACCTCAATGGGGTTATTAACTCTGGTGAAATATTTAAACATCTGAGGTTGGCTATTTTGGGCATCACTGAAGTTTATGCTGGGGAGGAAATTCACAATCCAGTCAATGCCAACCACAGGTTGGGTTGTCTGAAGCCTGACTTGAAGGAAGTTCCTCTTGGATGCTCCCCTTTTCCCTGCCACACCACTGGCTCCTTTCTTGTTGGCATAGGGGTCTCTGGCAGGTAAGACCCAGCATTGAAGACAGCGGTTGTGTTTCCATAGGGCCAGTAAGTGGCCTTGCCCTTGTCCCACTGGCACCCCTCATAGCTGATCTATCTAGGTGCTTGGAGATGCCGTGTGCTCTGTGTAAAAGTGCGAGCCAGGGACAGAACAGCTCCAGCCCAGAACAGCAGGCTCTGGAAGACTTAGACCCTGAGTTTTGGGGGCTGCAGACGCAGGGGACAGTGTAACCCAGGAGAACACAGTGACTGGCGGGTAAGGAGGACTTTGCCTTCTCTGACCCCGGGATTCTGCTGATGGCTACTACAAACCTGCTGATATTTCTGCTGAGTGCCCATTGTTGTCTGAAGTCAGCAGTCCAGGGGGTGCTAACTGGATTCAGGTAACACTTCAGATGGCAATTTAATGCCCAGCCAGTGCTGACGAGGCACTATTAATTTGGGGACACTTCAACAACACTTCACTGTGCCAGCTTAGCAACCTGGTTAATTAATTAAAAGAAAGGAGTAAAGGATTTATTTAAAGAGACATTGAAATAAAAACGAAAGAGTCAACTGCAAATATTTTGATGAAAAAAGGGAGTTTGTGATTCTATATATGTCAATGAAAGTAAAGCTATACTCTTGTTGATGCACATATATGGAATTTCATGCTTTTTGTTATAAATCAGTATAGTATAAAAGAAACATATATAGTGGGAAGCACATGGGTTTGAAATAAGATAGATCTGAGTTTCATCCAGGCTTTTCTTACTAAAACAATGAAACATCACTCATTTAACCTCAGTGAAACCCAACTGTCTCACCTGTAAAATGGGGATAATATTCCCAACATTGCAGGGTCATTTTGGAGATTGGAGGTGGCTGTATATGATGTGCTTAGCATCGTGTTGGACCACAATAGGCTCCTTAAACATGCTTTATACATGAGAGTCCAATATAAGAACTTTACAGACATTGAAAATCATTCTTGGAGTAGATTCTGTGCACCAATAGTTCTTTGGTCATAAAACCTCCTCATTGTATTCCTGTATGTAAAATTGGCCAAACTGGTGTGGAGGGGGTTCCTGGGTTTAGCTGAAGGGATGCCACCCAGTGCAGGCTCACTTGTGTGTTCTACACTCAGTACAGGGGCAGCAAAGCTATTCCACAGGAAGTCAGGCCTTTGATTCCAGAATGCTCAGCCTTTGAAGGTTTTTGAGTAGGGCAGTGACATGAAAGACAGAAACTTTGAGGTAAGTGTGCAAAATCACACATATTGCCTACTAGGGGGCCAGGCTTGGAAACACTCATGGTTAATACATGCCCTGTTCTCAGAAGAGATGGGGAGAGAAAGAATCAGAATAATTCAGAGGTTATTTCCTCAAGTAAATGTTACAGAAGTAAAGACCTAGACCAGAAAGTCTTAATGAAAAAGAGGATATGAAATATTATCAAAAGTTTTGGTGTTAAGATATGTGGGAGTGTCATAAGTAACACCCCTGTTTTTACTGCCTGAGTTCAGAGTCAATGAGAAAGAAGCAAGGGGGGTTTTAATGGATGCTCATCCACATGGAAAGGAACATCAGGAGTAGGCAACATATGCTCCCTCCAACAAGAAGCTTGATAGTAATTTGAAAATAAAATGTTGCATCTTAATTGATGTTCAACATGATACATTGTGTAAGGCATGCAATTGGCTTCAAGGATCACTACACTGTCTTGTAATCAGGTAAAAATATCTGTCTTTCAAAGGCCAAAATGGAATTTTATTTCCCAAAATTATTACTGTTTTTGATTAATTTTAGGATGTATTGCTCAGTTTATTTTTGTAGCTGACTCTTCTGGTTGTCTATGCAGTATACATTCTGTCCTTCTTCTTCTCTAATAGAGCCTAGCTTTTCTTGGGTGCAAAACAGTACCCAGTTAAAAATACTGTAGCTCCAGCCTCCCTTGCAGCAAGTGGCAGCCAGTGAGACAATGGGAGCCACAATGTAGGTCTTTGTGTGTGTTAAGTGTACCCCCTCTTACTTTCACCCTTTTCTGGAGTTTCCTGCTCTTCTACTTCTTGTCCAGAATGTTGATGCATTGCTTGAAGGTGCAGCAGCCAGTTTGTACCATGAAGAGGAAAGGTGTATGCTAAGGATGGTGGGATAAGAAGATTGACAGAGCCAGTGTTTCTGAATTAGTAGTCTGGCCCTGGATTGCTCAACCCTAGACTACCTAGATGTCTTATATATTAGACCATCGTGTGTTGGGTTTTCTATCATTTGCAGCCAAATGTATTCCCAATTGGTGTTATTTTGAAATTTAACATTACACTAAAGGAAGGCATGGACTTTTGCTGTCTAACTTATAGGACATGATTAAGAAAAGGTAATAAGGGCCAGGCACAGGTGGCTCACGCCTGTAATCCCAGCAGTTTGGGAGGCCAAGGTGGGTGGATCACAAGGTCAAGATATCAAGACCATCCTGGCCAACACTGTGAAACCCTGTCTCTACTAAAAATACAAAAATTAGCTGGGTATGGTGGCACATGCCTGTAGTCCCAGCTACTTGGGAGGCTGAGGCAGGAGAATAGCTTGAACCCAGGAGGCGGAGGTTGCAGTGAGCCGGGATTGCACCGCTGCACTCCAGCCCAGGTGACAGTGTGAGACTCTGAAGAAAGAAAGAAAGAAAGAAAGGAAGAAAGAAAGAAAGAGAGAGAGAGAGAGAGAAAGAAAGAAAGAAAGAAAGAAAGAAAGAAAGAAAGAAGGAAGAAAGAAAGAAAGAAAGAAAGGAAGAAAAGGAAGGAAGGAAGGAGAGAAAGAAAGGATAATAAGCCATTAACTGACACAGGAGTCTGACAGGGGCAGAGTTGAAAAACTGATTGGCTGTACTTGGGGACCAAGTGTTCTGCTTGGAGAGATAGAGGCAGTAACAATTGTTATAGTCACAGGTTAGAACACAAAGTCTGAAAAATGATCTGACTAGGAAAACAGAATCTTTGAAACTTCCTGGAATCCCGGAGGAGTAAAGCCTACGAGCAGATGCAAGTCTTTGAGGGAAGCAGCGTGGGATAAGACAGAACAAGAAAGACAATGATTCTGTCTCAGCTCTGCTGCTTACTGCAGTGTACTGGAGTAAATTGATTAATAGCCTCAGGACTCAGTTTCCTTCTCTGTAAAAAGAAGCCATAAACACTACCTAGCAGGGGGAAAAATCCACATCCTAGTCCATGCAAAGTCAACCCCTGGAGCTGGGCACACCACACCTGTACAATCTGATGTGGTAGCCCTGCCTAAGAATGTGGCTGTCTAAGGAATGATCCTTTGCTATGGGTATTAACTTATTTTTATCCTCACAACACCAGTGTGAAAAGATATGGTTATCCTTTTTCTATAAACAATGGAAGCAAGGTTCAGAGAAGTTAGTAACAGGCCTGACGTCACCCTGCTGGAACATGGCAGTGTAAAAATTTCTCCCACCTCTGGGCACAGTGGCTCATGCCTGTAATCCTAGCACTTTGGGAGGCTGAGGAGGGTAGGTCCCCTGAGGTCAGGAGTTTGAGACCAGCCTGGCCAATGTGGTGAAACCTTGTCTCTACTAAAAATACAAAAATTAGCCGGGCGTGGTGGCGGGCAACTGTAATCCCAGCTACTCTGGAGGCTGAGGCAGGAGAATTGCTTGAACCAGGGAGGCAGAGTTGCAGTGAGCCGAGATCACGCCACTGCACTCCAGCCTGGGTGACAGAGCAAGACTCTATCTCAAAAAACAACAATAACAACAACAACAAAAAAAAAACTAAAGAAATCTCTCCTGTCTTGGGTTCATTTGGTTTCATATGCACTCACACTACTTACCAGATTCGGTAGAGATCACTAGCCTTGGTTTTATGACAGGAAAACCAAGCTGGGCAAGTTGTCATGCAGAACAAAAACACACTCTCCATTTCCCACCCCGTGCTGGAGCACAGAGTCACCATATATCTAAGTCCTGGCCAATGAGAAGTAAGTAGAAGTGTGTGGGAACTACAAGGAATTTCCTTAAAGCCATCTGTGAACATGTCCTTTTCTCCTTTGTCTGGCTGGACCATGACTGTGATGGTTGGCACTTCAGCAACTATATCAGGCCCTGAGGTGACATTCAATAGAGAAACGGTGTGCTTGAATGAAGGAGCAGTTAGGAGGCTGCTCTCTAATGACACCGTGTAACCTTCATACTCACTGTATTAGTCCATTCTGTCACTGCCATGAAGAAATACCTGAGACTGGGTAATTTATAAAAGAAGAGGTTTAATTGACTCACAGTTCTGCATGGCTTGGGAGGCCTCACGAAACGTACAATAATAGCAAAAGGCAAAGGAGAAGCAGGTACCTTCTTCACAGGGCAGCAGGACAAAGTGAGTGCAAGCACGGGAAATGCTGGCTGCTTATTAAACCGTCAGATTTCGTGAGACTCATTATCACCAGAACAGCATGGAAGAAGCTGCCCCGGTGATTCAATTACCTCCACCTGGTCCTGCCCTTGACACGTGGGAATTATGGGGAATAAAATTCAATTCAAGATGAGACTTTGGATGGGGACACAGCCAAACCATATCACTCACCCTATATTTTCTGCCTTTGGACTGTTGTTTGAAGAGGGAAAAATAAATGTTTCTCTTATTTTATCCATGTATTTTATTTTCTGTTAGATGCAGTGAAATGAATCCTAACTTATAAATCCTAACTGAAATAACTGATGCACCTGTTGGTGCTACTGGTTTAGAAGCTTAGCCTGGGGTAGTGGGCCACACACTTATACCTCTGGTCTGGGATAGTTGGAGAGTGGGCCAAGGGCAAGGTCTGCTGTGAGGACCAGGGGTGTCTTCACATTCTCAAGGACAGGCAATTGTGGGACACAAGAAAGTGCCCTGGGCTTGGAGTCCAGTCTAAATACCACTGCTGGTCATGCTCACATGAGCTGTGTGGCTCTGTGCTGGGATCCTGGCCTCTCTGAGCCCCAGCTCATTCTCTGTAAAGCAGAGATCACATAAATACTTCTACCTCATTAGTGCTGTTATGAAGAACAAGCAGATGCTGAGTGTGGAAGCACCTAGCATGCTTTTGCATCCTAACAGGTGCCGGGTCCATGAGTACAACATTGCTTAATCTGAATCTGGAGAGAAACCCACACATTTTCCACCTTTTTAGCTTTCTCCCCTCTTTTCCTTTCTCCTCATATAATCCCACCTTCCTTCTCAGTGCTTCTAATCAGACTTAATTGCTTCCCTCTATGGTCCCATCTTAATGCTTCATGTAGTTGGGATGAGTAGTCACACAATGAGTTGCAACTGGAGGACTCCTCAAACCGTGAGCAGCCAAGGACAGGGCCTGGGGTTTAATGTCTTTGTGGGCCCAGGGTCTGCCATGTGGTTTAGTGCTCAGAGGCTCTTGGCCTCATTTGCTGATTTCAAGGGCTTTGATTTTCTCTACCCTGATGGGGAGGAATGCCTGTGGTGAGTGCCAGTTATATTTTTCCTGACACCTCTCATGGTTAATGAAGTTATATTTAGCTTCTAAAATAACCACAGCCCAGAGCAAAGGCCACCTGACCGGAGACCAGACTACACGATTGATGTGCAGGTAGTCAGGAGTAAAAAGGGATGGCCTTTGGGGCCACAGAACCTGGCTTCATTCCCAGCCCTGTTTCCACTAGGCCTCTCTAGTGAGGGCTACATGGTGTAAGTGACAGGTAGTTATTGAGATGACTAAATGAGTGTCAGGTACTGAGGTCACAGATGCAGGAACTTGACCCCACGCTGCTCTCAAGCAGCTGTCAATCTGGTGTGGGAGGCAGACTCAGAGGCAGCCAGGACTGAGGCGGGAGGGCAGAGGGGTGAGCATGGGCTGGGGCAGGGTGGGAGACGGCCTTGTGGAAGGGCTGCAGGGCCTCTTGCATCACTCTGCCCTTTTTGCCCAAGTCTCTGGCAAAGAGAAGGTGCTCAGCAAACGTCCACTGACAAAAAACAGGGGCATGAAAAGTGCAGAAAACAGAACTCAAATTAAATCCACAGCTGAGCAGAGTGCAGTGTTACTATCTTCAGCAGCTTCAGGATATGCAAAATCTCATGCGCTTTTGAGGGGAGGTGAAAGATCAAGACAATTGTGTGTCTGATCAACGTTTTTTTTTTTTTTTTCAATTCAATCAACAAAGCTTTCCCACGTGTTCCCTCTGAACCAACAACTGTGCCAGGTGTCGGGGCTGCTGAAGTGACCAATCCAGCCCCTGCCTTCAAGTGACATATAATCAAGGGTAATACAGACGAATAGAGCAATTGTCGCATACTGAGGCTATTAGGGTTAAATCTATAGGTATCCTACTTTTCAAAATAAAATATAGAAAAACAGGCTGGCCACAGTGGCTCAAGCTGTAATCCCAGCTTGCTGGGAGGCTGAGGCGGGTGGATCACTTGAGGTCAGGAGTTCAAGAGCAGCCTGGCCAACATGGTAAAACCGCGTCTCTACTAAAAATACAAAAATTAGCCACATGTGGTGGCATGTGCCTGTAATCCCAGCTACTCTGGAGGCTGAGGCACAAGAATCGCCTGAACCTGAGAGGCAAAGTTGGCAGTGAGCTGAGATCATGCCACTGAACTCCAGCTTGGGAGACAGAGCGAGACTCCGTCTCAAAAAAAAAAAAAGAGAAAAAATAATAATACTCCCAGGAATTATTGTGCCACTTCTGGGTGTAAGGAGCAGTCTGAAAGACATGATTTGGGTGCTGAAATCTAAGAAATGTGGTTATTTTAACAATTTGTGAGGAGAACTGGATGGGATATTTTACATGGCAGCTGTAGCCAAGGACTCCTGAGTACACAGCTGTCGGAGTCATGCACACTCATTACAGGGGCTTGTGGGGTCCAAAGGGAAAGCAGGCAAGAACCGACTTGTAAGCCTGGTCAGGGGAAGGTGAGACGCAGTGATGAGTGGGCGGGACTTGAAGGATAAACTTCCCATCCCTTTGCGCTCACAGCAGTCTCTATCTCCTGCCTCCTCAGCAAACAAGTCAAACATAAATTAGAAGGAGGATATGGGAAGGAAAAGAGAAAGAAGAAACAGACAAATGTCTGGTTTCCTACAAAGGCAAAAGCGTGCAGCACCTCATGCGAGATGACAAGTGATTAAAGGTATTGTTTTAAAGTGGAGTGAGTATAAATTGAGTGCTGTGAAAATATTGCCATGAATGTCTGCACTCGCAGAGGCTGGAGGGTGTCTGGGGCTTTGGTTTGGGGATGGAGTTGACACCGACAGCTGCCCTTTGAGGCAGGGATTTCTCAAGGTGACCTGAGAAGTGATTTTTATAACCCATTAACCAATAAAGAAATGACATGTTTTCACAGCATTTCTTTGAACAATTCTCAAAGGGAAATTTTTCTCCACAGTCCACTTAACTGTGAAGGGCCAGAGAGTAAATATTTCAGTCTTTGTGGGCCACGGGAAATCTGTTGCAGCTACTCAGCTCTGTTCCTGCAGTGAGAAAGCAGCCATGGACAAAACGCACACCAGTGGGACTGAGTTCCAACTCAACTTTGTGGACGATGAAATTTTAATTTCTCTAATTTTCACTTATCATAAAATATGATTCTTCTTTTGATTTTTTCCAACTATTTAAAAATGTAAAACCAGTCCTTAGTTCACAGGCTGTACAAAACCAGTCAGTGGGAAGATTTGGCCTGTGGCTTATTGATACTCACTCTCATCTTCAGAGAAAGTCCCAACGGACTCATCACTGTGACCTCTCAAGTGGCTAAATGCAGCGGGCGCCCCGTCTGTCCCAAGCTCTGGGGAGAAAATATCAGTATCATGACCACAAAAACAGTCTGAGAAAAAGTTTATTTATATAAACTTTCAAATATATGTTTATAAAAAATTAAATATGTATGTGTGATACATGTGATATGTATGTATATGTGATCACATATGTATTCACCCTTGGTGTGGTCTTTGCTACTTGGTTCCATATATCCTTTGTTTTTTGGGTAAAGACAATTTATTAAATGTGTAACTAAATGAAGTGATGATCTAATGATGGTACATTGTATGTCTTTCCCTTTAAATGAGTTCATAAGGCAGGAAATACCCTGGCAGGTCACGCACCCCACATGCAGTTTGGGATGTCTGGCATCTTCTCAGACATTCTGAGGTCACACACCTTGCCTGCCTGTCTCTTCCCTCTTCCTCAGTTTCCTTCCTTCGACCACCATTTCAAGTGTTGTGAAAATTAGGTACAAAGGTACACTAATCTCAACAGCCTTGTCCTTGTCCTTCAATGGGAGACACGGATTATCCTGCCTCTTGGTGCTCTCTTCATTAGTAAGGCCAGGCCTGGAACACTCCTATGGAGGACAACAGGTCTTTTTCAGACATTCTACTATTTCCTCCTTCCAGAACATGAACTTTCCTAGGAAGCAAATTTTTATTGGTTATCAGAGTAGCCCAAGGGGTTTAGACAATGCTTTTGCATAGTAAGCACTCATATTTGTTTAAAAATTTTTTGAGTGACCACTAATGTGAGCTTCTCTATTTCTTGTTAGGTGAATTATTTCTCATTCCCTAAGAGCAGTACAAAAATAAGAAAGCCTTTGGGAGGCCGAGGCGGATGGATCACAAGGTCAGGAGATCGAGACCATCCTGGCTAACATGGTGAAATCCCATCTCTACTAAAAATACAAAAAATTAGCCGGGTGTGGTGGTGGGCGCCTGTAGTCCCAGCTACTCGCGAGGCTGAGGCAGAGAATGGCGTGAACCCGGGAGACGGAGCTTGCAGTGAGCCGAGATTGGGCCACTGCACTTCAGCCTGGGCGACAGAACGAGACTCCATCTCAAAAAATAAATAAATAAATAAAATAAAAAAATTAGAAAGCAATATTAATTTACTGATTTCCTATCCCCTCACTTTCTGCTTAGGATCTAAGCTTTACTGAAAAGAGTTCATTGTATTTTTTCATTCATTACATATCACTCTTATTACTTCATGTGGAGCCTCTCCCTGGTTTATTTATGTATTTATGAATGCAAGGATATATGCATTTTAATTATTTTCTCTGTCATCCCACGTCTCCACACCCATTCCACTCTTCCATAGACATCCAATTCATTTTATTTCGTTTCTGTCCTTCAAATTATCTTTCATACATTCATCGTGGTATATATATATGTCCTTTAAAAACATGTGTTTCGTGGGGTACGTGATTTTTAAAATTTACCAAGATCGATTCACGCTTTAATTTTCACTTAATTTCTTAGTCTTTTTTCTGGTTACTACTTTTCAAGATCTAGCCATGTTTCTGTATGTACATCTAACTCATGATGTCTGACACCAAAAAGAATGGCATTTGAAGCATAAATGTCATTTTCTTCATGCATTTCCCTGAATGCTGGACATGGGTGTCCCCTAACTCTGCTATCACAGACAACACTGTGGTAAAACCCAGACCCACCTTTCTTTCTGGAACTAGGTGTGAGTTGTGCTGGCATATGCATTACAGGGTGACTTCTCTGTGATTGGCCAGGCATCTGTTCTGATTGGTTGTTGCATGGGATACTAATTATTAAGTGCTTTGACCATCACTCTCCCTGCACTTACCTAAGGTCACCGAGACCTGCAGTTTCTGAGAGCAGGAAGAGTGTTCCTGTCTGTCCACATCTTCTCAGTACTTAATGACGATAAGTTTGACTATCTTTGTCTTTTCTGATTGCTAGTGAAATATACAAATTAGCCAATTAGATTTTGCCTTTTGTCAATTTCCTACTCTTTTTTTTTCTTCTTCTTCTGATCTCTGTGAATCTCTCAGGTGTTTTTGACACTTACCTCTTGTTTTAGACATTTGCACATAAGTTTTGATATGAGGGGCCTTGCTGAAAATATCTTCCCCCTCCCCCAAGATCTTAACATATTCATATGTTTTTTTTTTCTATTAGCTTCATAAACGTGTCTTTTAAATTTACATTTTTAATCCATTTGAACTTTATGTTTGCTTAGTTGGGAAGTAGGGATTCTTATTTTTTCTCTTTCCCAACATGATTTACTAAGTAATTCACCTTTCAGCCCTTTACTAATGATGATATTTCTATCATCTATCATACAATTTCCACAGGTCTATTTTTAATTTCTGTCCTTTTTTATTTATTATTTTGTCATTATCACAATACCTTCATTTGTATTATTTAGTATGCATTTATGGTAATGGACTAAGGGAATGCCTTTGTATGTAGTAAAGTGAATCTGCAGTTCATTTTCGTTTTCATTTTAAAATTTGTCTTAGCTATTTGCTGAGCTCCCAAATGCTATTGTTTTTTATTGGAAATGAATTGAATTTATATATTAATTATTAAAGATTTGACAAAGTTTTAATATTTAATCACCCTATCCATGCACAATGGTATGTACAACCATTTAGAAGGACTTCTTCATGTCCTATAATAGAATATCAATTTTTCTCAATATTTTTGCAGTCTTTGGTTAATCCTTAGGTACTTTATGAATTTTGTTTCTGAATGGCAAATTTTTGTTTGTAAATGGCAGCTTATATTCTACTACACTTTTAATTCAAGATTAGTGATGTAGAGGGACACTATGAGACTTTGTCTGCTGATCTCATATCTGGAAAATTTATCAAGCTTACTTGTTCTAACAACTTGTCTTTTTCCTCATAGGCTTTCTATGAAAATAATCCCATTATCTGCTAGTAAGGATATCCTAATACCTCTTATTTTTGTACTTGTCTCTTTGGAGGGTCAGAATCTGCAGTAGCATGTGGAGCAGTAACAGGCATAGAAAACATCCTTTTCTTGTGCAGACCATAATAAAATGCATGTAAATAACTGATCTTCTTTAGGGATTTTGTGTGCTGTACGTTTTTAGTAAAAATTCTTACCAAGTTAAAGTTCTTTTTAAAAAATATCCATTGTTCTAAGAGTTCATTTTTTCCTCTTAAAATCATAACTATTAAACTTCTGACCCATTGACATGATGATGCAATGCTTCTCATTTCCTATAGATTAATGTAAATTAAATTGATTGAATTTGTAATGTTAAACCACTTCTGCATTCCTGAGATAAAGGTTACTCACTAGTGATGTGTGATTTTTAATGCAATGGTATTAAATTAGTTACTTTCTATATATATATTTTTTGAGATGAAGTTTCACTCTTGTTGCCCAGGCTGGAGGGCAGTGGCGCAATCTTGGCTCACTGCAACCGCCGCTTCCCGGGTTCAAGCAATTCTCCTGCCTCAGCATCCCAAGTAGCTGGGATTACAGGCATGCGTCACCATGCCCAGCTGATTTTGTATTTTTAGTAGGGATGGGGTTTCACCATGTTGTTCAAGCTGGTCTCGAACTCCTGACCTCAGGTGATCCGCCTGCCTCAGCCTCCCAAAGTGCTGGGATTATAGGCATGAGCCACTGCACCTGGGCAATTAGTATTGTATTTAAGAGTTTATATTCATGTCCATACATGAAATTGCTCCATATACTTCTTGAAAATCTAGTTAGATATTAAAATCATTTTAAGCATCATATAAATATTTAAGCAGCTTTTTCATCTCTTTTCCTTTTTCAGACCACCTTAAATGATATAGACTATTTTATATTTTGAACATTTTCTCGAATTCTCATAAAACTTCCAAGGACTCAGGAATTTGGTGATGGGGGAAGGAGGTTGTAGATCAAAGTTTGTTTCTTAACATTGTAAAGTTTTAAAAGTTATTGGTCAATTTAAGTTTTCTATTTTTAATGCTAATTTTGTCATAAGATAATTTTCCTGAAATTTCAAATGTATTGGTGTATAGTTTATTTAATATTTTATTAAGAAATTTAAATTTATTTTACATAGGTAGCCATGTTCATGCTTTCATCCTATATTTTGTTAATCATCTTTCTATTTCATCATTTGCATCACCTCCCTCTTTCTTTCAAACATCTTACCAGAGTTTATCTGATTAGTATTTTCAAATAAACAAGTTTCTTTATTTTTTTGTTGTTGTCCTCTGATTCATTGATTTCTGCCCTATCTTCATAATTGATTTTTCTCTTCTATCTTTGAGTTATGTATGTTTGCTTGTTTTCTAGCTTCCTGAGTTGAATTCTAAGTTTGTTTTTGTCTTTGATATTTTTTAATAAACATACTCAAAGTTCAAGAAAAGTTGTGAAGGACTTTTAAAAGGGCAAAACTAAATTACTAGGTCACCTCTCTGGCCCACTTTTCTTTGTTGTCTCCAGATTTCATTGTCTATTTCAACAACCATGTAATTTGTAGACAATTGATAATAAGACAAAAATGTGTCAAGGAGATTGCATTTGGTCATTGCCCTGTGGATACACTGATTTTGTATTTATTTGTAAATTCATTTTAGCATCCTGCATGCTATATGCTAATGACTCTTGAATTCTCCTTTGAAGCGGTTGTAATACCCTACAGGTTCACTCATTAGTGAGCTAAATACAATCTCTCACATTTATTTATTCTATATTTATAGAAGAGTTATAACTTTATCCAAAAAAGTGTCTTTTAACAAAAGCTCTAAGTTTTCTTCTAAGCAGTGAGCTTCATCTTTCACATTTTGACAAATCATCTTTTCATTGTCATTTAAACTCATTTATTTCTTTTTAACCCAATTATCACTCTGTAGTCTGTTTTTTAGGTTCAAAAATATTGTTTTAGCTATCCTTTTATTGATTCCTAATTTATTGTATATAATTGAATAGGCTTCATTTATATATTTATATCATTCCATTCCACAAAATTTCAAGGTATATTATAATGGCATATGAAGTGTAATGATATAGAAAAATGTGAATTAAAAATTAGGTCATTGGAAAATGTAATATAAAGCAGATTTCAGTGTGCATACAGGCTGGGTCCACCTCGGCTGGACGCATTACTGCTGTCCAGGTGCATTAGTTCATTCCCATGATGCTAATAAAGACATACCCAAGACTGAGTAATTTATAAAGGAAAGAGATTTAATGGACTCACAGTTTCACATGGCTGGTGAGGCCTCACAATCATGGCAGAAGATGAAGGAAGAACAAAGGGTCTTCTTACATGGTGGCCGGCAAGAGAGCATGTGCATGGAACTATAAAACCATTAGATTTTCATGAGACTTATTATCTATCATGAGAACATCATGGGAAAAACCCTCCCCCACGATTCAATTACCTCTCACCAGGCCCCTCCCATGACACGTGGGGATTATGGGAGCTACAATTCCAGATGAGATTTGGGTGGGGACACAGCCAAACCCTATCACCAGGTGTATCTGGGTGTCTCCAGGGAATGGTAGGGCGATTGAGGAAAGACTCACAGTGGTGGGAGAACAAACTGCGATGAAGGAGTATTTAGAGACCCCCAAGACCATCACCAGGTTTGGTAATTTTCTCGGAGGACTCACAGGACATAGCCTATAGTCATACTCATGGCAATAATTTATTACAACAAAAGAATGTAAAGCAGAATCAGCAAAAGGAGTGTGCATGGGGAAAAGCCCAGAGGAAACCAGAGGAAAGCTCCCAAGAGTCCTTTCCCCATGGGGTCACACGGCATATGTTCAATTATTCCAGCAACAAGTTGTGCCATGTGTTAAATGCTGTCTATCAGGAATACTTCTTAGAGACTCAGGGCCCAAGGCTTTTATTGTCTGCCTCTACCGGGCACATACCAAAATTCCAGATTCCCAGAAAGGAAAGCAGGAGTTCAACATATACCACATTGTCTGTTTAGGTACTGTGAGCCACCCTTATCAATTCTGGTGATGGTGGACACCCTCCCCAAGTCCAAGTTCCCAGATGACAGCCATGCCTGCAGGTCTTTCTAAGGATAGCAGCCTCAGACCTGCTCTGTTAACTCATTTTTGGGGGAGAACTCAACCTGATGAGAGTAGGGGTTGGCTTCAAGAGCTGTCCCAGGAACAGACTTTAACCTCCCAAGAAGAGTGGCAGTTCAGAGGATAATGTGGTGACAATTCCAAAATATGCCTTTAGCAGAACCTGGGGAAATTGGCTCAGTCCTAAGGAGAGATATGGCTTTGCATAGCGTAGCTACTTAAATAAAAATACCACTGCCTTCCTAACTTGGAGGAGCATCCTGGGAATTCAGGAGAAGAGATTGGGCACAGAATGCGTCATTGTCTGACAACGTCCTGCAGCTCTGTTGGTTACCCAAGGCAGCAATTGCATGAACAATCTCTAAACAAAATAAGACCACGACTGTTCACAAGAAATGAGGCCAAGCAAAGTTATGTTACCAGAAAGAATATATATGACTACCATATGGAGTCCAAATCAGGGTTTTTTGGAAAATAATGTTCATGGTATGAGGTGGGTTTTATTTGTATCTCAGAATGGAAGAGTCTGCCCCTCCTCCTGCCCTGTTCTAAGGGGTAGAGCTTACTATACCAGACGGCCCCACCTAAACCAAAACCTCACAAGGTCAGCCTGCAGCAAAACAAGATCCTACCTTTCTCTCTTGGGCTTCCAGAATGATGCAATTGACAAAGTTTTTAAGACACAGCAGAAGGCTTTGTTTTGATCACTTTTATAGAGAAGTCTGGTACTTCCAAGAAAACGGGACAGCTGGGGTCCTGTTGGGGGAAGAGGATTAAGAAGACAGGGCTCAAGAAGAGAGAGGAATGGAAGCATGGATTATGGAAAGAGTATCAATTGGGACATCAACTCAAGTCCTAGAGTGTGAGGTTTTCCTTCTGGAATGACAGTGAAGGGGCTGGCAGTTATTTCACCAGTGGTGTACAAAGTTGGGTCAATTATCGGAGCTTTTTGGAAAGAATACCCAAAGCTTTCTTGGAGATCCAGTATCTGTTTTTACATTGAGGACAGGTGAGAACAATGACAAGGGATCCCCACTATCAGGACTCTTATTATGCACCACTGGCTAGGTGATGGCCACTGACCAACCACAGCTGAAGACAGAGGAGAGGGAGAAAGTATTCTCACTTCTACCCCAACACCCCCCACTTGCACACAGAACAAACAGCAGGGAAAACATTTTCAATTCATGCAAATGTAGTCTCTTCTCTAAAGTCTGAGAGCCCTCAAAGAACTGCACTGGGAACTCTTCTATTAATAGTAAAGGATTGCCTGCAATTGCTGGACATGTTGGCATGGCCAGAGCCCAGGGGCATGTGTAGCGGTCCAAAGAACAGCAGCAGAGACTCGAGGCTGGAGAGAAGGATGTCCCCAGAAGGTGCTGTCCAACTGGGTAGAGGAACATTGACACTGTGAAAGGTTCCCCAGGAATACATGGGCACACAAGCTGGAGGTCCTTCATCAGCGGATGGGGCTAGAGCCAGGGAAATGTGAATAAAGGCAATGACAATGATCCCAGATAAACTCACATACTGACACCTTGGAAAATTTGAGATATATTAGATAGAATTCAAAGATAATACCAGAAAAATAATTAATGAATAGGTAAGTACAATATTGCAGTTCAACGTGGCTCTCAGAGAAATACAGCCAGAGGAAATTAAAATTTTTCTATTTTTATCTGCATAACCTAAGAAACACTAAAGAGGATCTAATTCATAATTCTGAACCACTCTTCTAAACTGCCTCTGAGGATCTTTATTTGGCCTTGCATTGATTTGTAAATATTTTTATCTCTAGAACCCTCCAAAGGAAGGAGAGGCAGGCAGTGGTGTAGGTTCTAAAAATGGCCTTGGGGTAAAATTAAACCTGTATCTTACCCCACCCCCCATCACCCACATCTTTTATTTATACAACAACAGGTGAGGAACCACCTCCTCTTCTTGACACAGGGAACATTGCAATGTCACCTAAGAGAACTTGAGCTTCATGGATGAGGAAGGGCGTTATGGTGGACTGTATTTTCCAAAGATCTCCCAACAATATCTCTTTTTCCACATGCTCTTTGAGAACCTTGTACTCTCCCCAGCAAGAGGTGGAGACTTTTCTCCCTTTGAACCTGGGCAGGCCTCTGTAATATCCCTGATCGTTAGGCAGAAATGAGCTATGCAACTTCCAAGGCTAGGTTTTAAAAATGCCATGCATCCGGCCGGATGTGATAGCTCACGCCTGTAATCCCAGCACTTTGGTAGGCTGAGACGGGTGGATCACGAGGTCAAGAGATCAAGACCATCCTGACCAACATGATGAAACCCTGTCTCCCCTAAAAATAGAAAAATTAGCCGGACTTGGTGGTGCGTGCCTGTAGTTCCAGCTATTCGGGAGGCTGAGGCAGGAGAATTGCTTGAACTGGAGAGAGGGAGGTTGCAGGGAGTCAAGATCATGCTACTGCACTCCAGCCTGGTGACACAGTAAGACTGTCAAACAAACAAACAAACAAAAAAAGTAAAAGAGAAAGAAAGAAAGAAAACCATGCATCCCTTCATTGTTCTCTTGGGGTGCTCACTCTTGGAACCCAACCACTTTGCCCTGCCCTGAGGAAGCCTGGACTAGCTGTCATGGACATGTGTGGCCATTCTGGCTGTCAGACCACTTGAAGGCTAGTCGAAAGCATCAGCTGCCAAATGCACAAGTAAAGACATCTCCAGATGATTCCAGCCTCCAGATTCCAAGTCACCCCTGATTTGTGGGTCTTCCAAGCTGAGGCATAAGAGAAAAGACAAGGTGTCCTCATTGTGCCTGTTGGCGCTTCGGATCTACAGAGACCCTGAGCATAATAAAATTGTTGATTTATGTCACTAAATACAGAATGGTTTGTTAGGTAGCAATAGTAACCAGACAGCATTGTTTTTCCTTTGTCATTGGAGGTGAGCAGAGTAAATAATATGGTTCTCTGTAACCCCGGGTCCTGCTGCAGGAAGCTCCTGGCTCACGGTGGCCCATGATTTCTCACCTTGATAGCATGAGGACTGGCTCACTTACCCAGTGAAGCTGAAGCAAGATGATAGCTCGTTATATCATACTTCATTTCCTTCTCACAAAGGCTCCACTGGTTTATAATGATTCCAACAATGGATGTTCTTGTCAAGGAAGAGATGCCTTGTGCACTTTTGCCTTCCCCTCCACCAGCAGGACCTTCACTCTGTCCCTGAGCCCTGGCAGCACTCCCCACTCCTGGCCAAGCCTGAGAGGAGCTCTCCTGGGCCCCTCAGATCCAGCACACCACCAACAGGGGGTCAGTGGATATGCCACACTGGCTGTCAGGGATGGTGACAACCTTGGTGCTGTGGGCAGGGTGAGTGCCGTGGGAGAGGTAGCGGGAGGTGTGGCACATAGCAGGTTGGGGCCCAGATCTAATGTGTTCAGCCTTGCCCTTGGGTAACACTCAAAGGGGGCATTTATATCAAGGAGGGCTGAGGTTGGGGCCACGTTGGCACAGCAGATGATGGGGATTAAATGCAGACAAGGTTTGGAGAGGACTGGAGATGCTTTCTTTGAGGTAGAGTGTACAGGAGTTAGTTTCCAATTGAATGCTGAATATAAGAAGCAGTGACAGTGTTTTCTAATCTGCGTGACTGGAAAATGAATCCATAAAACAAAAGCCAGAAGAGGCAGAATAAGATGAAGTGGCAGAAAAAATGAGGAGGAAGACACTGAACTTTATATTGAACCACGTATAAGACATCCAGGAGAAGAGAGAGGAAGTTTAGGCACAAACTCAAGGCCTAAAATAGAGATTTCAGAGGCATCCACCCAGGGCTGGTGGCAGAAGCCATGAGAGTGGGACCTGGGAGCAGGTGCACATGGAGTAGAGGGTGGAGGGGAGAGGCGACCCTCAGTGACCAGCCTTCATGTGATGGCTGGAGGGAGCAGAGTCCTCAGTGGAAGGAACATTAGAACTGGAATCATGGGACCTTTGAAGCGAATCTTCCCTGGCACCTGATATGGTTCCTCGTGCCTCCTAGGTGCTTGGTAAATGTGTGCTGAATGGAGAGCCCTAGCAGCTGGACAAGCTGCAGCTGATCTCCAATACAAGGAAAACACCAGATCAAATGCAAAGAGCAATAATTAGGGAGCAGATGTAGGAGAGAACCACTAATTTAGCTTGGGTCTGCCACAGAGTGGTAGACACATTGGCCTGACATGCGTCAGTTGCAGATGGGGTAGCACTTTCCATCCAAATGCATCAGGAAAGCTGTGACAGGCTGCAAAGTGTGACAGACACACACCACATGCTGCAAATCAGCTGTCACCTGGAGGGCAGCCTTCCCATGAGCGAGGAAGGAGGACACTGCCACTCAGGCCTGGGGGGCTTGAGCCAGACTCATATCTCCTCAGTGGTCACTGTCAGTGGTCTCCCCTGGACATTTGCAGGCCACTCACATGCAGGGGCATGCAGCTGCCAGGCTCATCATGGCAGCCAGGAGGAGAATGCAGACACAAACAGCTGTGTGGGGGATGGTGACTAGGATGGGCATTGATACCACAGGGCCGGTTCACGCTGCTCAAGAAAAGCCTGAGAATAAAATCAGAATGAAAATGCATGGCATGCAGGGCATTGGGCATCACACCTGATGAGTTTCTTCCTCGTGAGGACTGGGAGTAGAACTGAAGGCCTCTCCTGCCACTGGCAGTGCTCACCTGGGAGCCATAAGCAAACCAGTCCCCTGGAAGTAAAAAAGGATCAGTGGCAGAGCATGAGAAGGTGGCATGAGGGACTTTGGAAGGAGCAGCCGGAGCGCCAGTTTCTGGAATCACTTCTTATTATCCATGAACTTTTAAGCATGAATGTTAACCTTGTCAGTGTGATCCAAACACAACAGATTTGTCTTCCACTATGCCTTCATCTTTCTTCAGTTGGGGTGGCCCTTTCCTGCCCCTGGATGAAGATTTAGGCAGATCCTGTGGCATTTCTTCTTGGCCCTTCAGCCATTGGACTCATATTCTTCGTCTCTATTCAGAGATGAGATAGTCCCTATAATGGTCAAAACCCTGGCATTGCATCCTCTGTCTCCTCTCCCTCTTCTATCCCCTTCTCAGGATGCTGAGGTTAGAAACGCAACAGAAAAGGTGGCGGCAATGTGGTTCTTCCTCTCCCTTCTCTCATCCTGCTCACATCATGGTCTACTGGACTCTGGATCTCTAGCCGCCTCCTCCAGTGTGGAAGAGGTGGAGTGGGGGATGAAGGAAGATAAAGGGAGAATGCTGGCTCCTTCCCCTGCCCTTCACCATGCTATGTGCCCAGGAAGATGACCTCGAAGGACCCCATCAACAGGCTCCCTCGCCTCTGGCTTCCAGTGGGTTTTGGTCACTGGGAAGCTTTAGCAAGAGATGGGAGAGAAGAAGGGAGTCAGGTCAAGATGTCTATTCCCCCAGCTGTCTCCCTGTGGGTGGTACTGGGTGGGCTGCCCCTGGAAGGGGGTCTCAGTTCCTGTCAGTTGCCTACTGGACTCAATTGTCTCTCTGGGTCCTGGTGACCACCCCCTCCCTTAGTCATGCAAGTCAAAGGCTAGGAAAAACAGGACCTTGACTGTTCTTAGGGGCTTGGTAAGGCTTCCTGCTCTGCGGGGTTGGGGGAGAATTGGAGGCAGTTTTTCTCCCTCTTGAGACTCTTTCCTGGCTTCTTCAGAGGTTCTCTGTTTGCCCCTCTCTCCTACATCCTTTGTTCTTTCCACTCCTTTGAGATTCCATCCTCAGTCCCTGGCATCCTGCGGCACACTCCAGCCTCTTCTCTCAGGCTCCTCACCCCTCCAGTAGTGCAAAAGAACAGTGCCCTAGATGAACCCAGGCCATCCTTTGCTCCAGGAACCTCAGCCAGCTTTAGGAGAGGGCCACATTCTCCTGTTGCCCCAGCACGGCCCTTCTCTGGCCGTCTGGACTGATTCCGCCTGCAGGATCAGACCCCGGCCCACTGTCCTTTAGAAGCTTCTCAGGCATGAGTCACATACCAGCCTGTGTACCCCCAACTTTAGGAAACACTACCCATGGAGACACCAAACAACACAGTGGCCCACAGTTACGGTGAGGCCAGTTTCACTCTGCTGAAAGAGACTGGGATGAGAAAGTTTTAGTTTTGAACCTAGCCAGGTTAGCTCCTTTACATGTCCTCTATAGCTTATCACTATTTGTACCCTGTGATTTGTAGCTGCAAGACCCTAGTGAACACTTTCAATGTTCTATTTGGAAATCTCTTTCATTAAATGCATCAAGTCAGCAGGTACATTAAAAAATTTTTTCATGTTACCATAGGCAACAGTTACTCAACTTTTTTCTATTACATAACAAGGACCTCCTTTCCTCCATCAGGGAAGAGCATGTTCCTTAGTTTCCTATACGTCCTCACTGACAGCCTCCTGGGGCCTATCAAGTTTCCTCAATAGTCTTGTGTAGCCACAGAGATGCACTGCTCAGATCTCTTCCAGACAGAACCTACCACAAGGAGTGCGAAGAGCCGAAAACCTCAGCGGCAAGTGCCTCCCAGGTCCACTGCAGCATTTGGGCGGAGGCCCCCACACTCTTCAAGGCAGCTTCCAGTCAATAACTCAACATGGCATGGGCATCCAGGCTTGGCCATTTCTGCCCAGCATGCCCATCTTCTGTGACAATCTGTGCTGGAGCTACCCATTGGCTGAGATTTTCTCAGAGCTGCAGTTAAGACGATCCTTCTAGCCAATCCTCCTTCCTCTTCCTTCGGCCTCATTTTACAGGTGTCGAAGTCACATCTAAGCTTGAAAGTCCTCAGGCTTTCCATTTGCACTTCTGCTCCCCCTTTTCTCCTTCTTCCTTAGGCATTATCCCCCAGTAAATCTCTTGCAGTTCTAACTTCTTCCTGGTGTCTGTTTCCTGGAGCATCCAAATGCATCAGCCTCCTCAGGGTCCTTCCAGCTTGACTGCTCCCTGGCCCCCAGCAATAACTATATGTGTTAGGTTTTTGTTTTGGTAAAGCCCCATCTCCAGGTGCCAAATATGTTCTGATTGCTATTGCTACCAAAAGAAAAATTATCCCTAAAATTTAGTAAATTAAAGCCATTGTATTTTGCCCACAGTTTTGTGAGTTCAATTTTGGGAAAGCTCAGCAGGACAGTTTTCACTTGGGGTCTCTCCTGCCGCTGCAGTCAGATGTTGGCTAGAACTGCAGTAATCTAAAGGCTTGACTGGACTGGATATCAAAGATGGCCGACTTGTCTGTCTGGAAGTTGATGCGGTAGCCAGGAACACTGCTGAGGCTGTGATTGGAACGCCCCTGTGTGGCATTTCCAGCATGGCAGTCCCAGAGTGGTTGAACTTCTTACATGGTGGCTGGATTCGCCCAGAGCAAGCGTCCCAAGAGAGCCAAGCAGAATTGGTATGGCTATGACAGCCACCTAGTGGTATGGCCGTGAAAGCCTTACGGCATCATTTCCATAGGTTAGAAGCAAGTCACAAAGTTTAGCCCAGATTCAAGGTAAGAGGGCAGAAACTCCACCTCTTGATGGAAGGAGTGTCCAGTAATTTGCAGATGTTTTCAGACTTTCACAGTGACAAATACGACAAAAGTAGAAGCCAACACTTAGTCCCATATGTAGCCACTTAAAGACCCTATAGGACAAGCCAGCCACCTGGTGGCAAGTTGATTACACAATAACAATAACAATTCTATTATGGAAGAGAAAGACCCTTATTTTCACTGGAAAATGCACTTATTCTGAACATAAATCTTTCTTCCTTCCCTATAATGCTTCTGCCAAAACCACTATCTGTGGACTTACCTAACAAATGCCATATTCACTGTCATAGTATTTCATGGAGTGTCACTTCTAACCAATCAACTTAATTTCCAGCAAATGAAGCATGTCAATAGAATGATGCTATAGAATTCAATGAACTTACCTGGAGCAGCTGGCCTGACAGAACAATGAAGTGGCCTTTTGAAGGTTTAATTAAAGTGCCAACATGTGATATAATGTTTTTTGTGGATGAGGTAATGTTCCTTTGGATATAATATAGAATCTGAATCCCCATCCAATATATGGTGCTGTTTCTTTCATAGCCAAGATGCATAGATCTGGGACGAAGGGATGGGAATGAGTATGGCCCGCTCGCTACTGCCCCTACTAATTAACTCCACAACATTTTACTTCCTGCTTCAGGAACCTGGGGCTCTGCTGGTTTAGAGAGATTGGTTCCAAAGGAAAGAGTGCTTTCATCAGAAAACACAACAATGCTGCCTTCTAATTGCAAGTGGAGACAAATCTAGCCATGTTCGGGTCTTTGTGCCAGTGAACTAACAGGCAAAGAAGGAAGTTAGTGTACTGGCTGGGAGATTTCACCATCACAAGAAAATGAATAGCTACTGCTCACAGGCAGTAGGAGAGAAGAGGGAGGGATTTAACCGAAATGCAAATAATTCTTGGGGCATCTTTTTAGTACCTCCAGTTTTGTGTTTATAGTAAATGGAAAACTAAACCGCCCAATATAGATAGGACTGTCAATGGCACAGAATGTGCAGGAATGAAGGGTGGGTTGCCCATGATGTCAGGAACTACCCCATGGAGGTGCTTGCTCAAGGAAAGGTAACATGAAATAGGTAGTGGAAGGAGAAGGCTATAAATATCAGTTACCAGCTGCAGCCATGTGATCAGCTTCAAAAACAAGATATATAGTAGTGATGGTATTTCTTCCTTGCTTTGATATGAATATATATGTGTGTAAACACACATACCCATACATAAAAATCTGTCTAGTTTTTGGAACACTCTTCCCGCAGATATCCTCCTGGTTTACTGCCTGACAGCTGGATCTCCTTGGGGAAGAACCCTGCTATACTGCCAAAATTTTATTCTATAAATCTTCCTTCTAGCTTTCTGCAAAGGGGCCCGCATTTACGAGGGTGACTGTGCACTGAGAGGAAAGAAACACCCAGACATTTCAGGGATTACTGGACATTGGCTCTGAACCAATGGTAATTCCTGGGGACCCAAAACAACACCATGGTCCACAGTTAGAGTGGACCACATATTTACATCCACATATGAATTTATCTATATACGTAAATCCCTTCACTTTGTTTCTTTTTTTTCCATTCTAACATAAGATGTGTTAATAGTGGTTAACTTTATATCTCAGTATTTAATTCATAGGATATAAAAATGAGAGCGTTGAGTCCTCTAGAAGAGAAATAACCATCAGTCACGGATGAAAAAGGTCACATGTAGGATCCTGTGTATCCTTTTTGGGAGAGGGATAACGTCCTCGTCTGCTTGGACTGCCACAAAAAAAGTACCATAGACTGGGTGCTTAAAACAACAGAAATTTATTTCTCCCAGTTCTGGAGGCCAGAAGTCCAAGATCTCCTCCTGACTTAGTGCTATGTCCTCAGATGGCCAGATGGCTGAGACAGAGTGGTCTCCGGTATCTCTTCCTCCTAAGAACACAAATACCGGCCGGGCGTGGTGGCTCACGCCTGTAATCCCAGCAGTTTGGGAGGCCGAGGCGGGCGGATCACAAGGTCAGGAGATCAAGACCATCCTGGCTAACACGGTGAAACCCCGTCTCTACTAAAAAATACAAAAAATTAGCCAGGCGCAGTGGCGGGAACCTGTAGTCCCAGCTACTCAGGAGGCTGAGGCAGGAGAATGGCGTGAACCTGGGAGGCGGAGCTTGCAGTGAGCCGAGATCGCACCACTGCACTCTGGCCTGGGAGAAAGAGCAAGACTCCGTCTCAAAAAAAAAAAAAAAAAAAAAAAAAAAAAACAACAACAACAAAAAAAAACAAAACACACACACACAAACCAACCACCAACCTTCATGATATTATTTAATCCTAATTATCTCCCAAAGGCCCACCTCCAAATACCATCACACTGGGGGTTAGGGCTTCCAAATATGGATTTTGTGAGTACACAATTATTCAGTCCATAACAGATAGAACAGTTTTGTTTGGTTAATGGATACTCGTATTAATTTGGTCAAAAGTATAATGTTGCTTTCTCTTTATGCGGAAATTAAATACAGTCCTGACAAATGTACATGATTTCCAAGTTGGTAGAGGTTGAGTTCTGTTGGATTATGATACGTCAAGTTGGCTATGCTGGGAACTGTTTTCCAGAATTTCCTTCCCTATGTGGTTCCTGGGTAGAGGTGACCATGAAGAAAGGTGTTATACTCAGTCATCGCCGTCAGTCGCAGTGATGGACAGATGCAGAGGAACCCAGCCTGCTGCAGCTGATCCTTGATCTCCACCACTGTGTGTCTATCCCATCTTTCTTACCGCAGGCCTGCTGACGAAGGCTGACTCCAAGCCCACCCACCAGGATCTTGGCCATGGACCAGAAGGGCAGCAGATAAATAGAGGCAACAATTTCAGCAGCATGATAATTCCCATAGACCTCTCCACAAGCTCCCAGTCACAGTCCTATTTCAGCTTCTCAGATTCTGTGCAAGTTCTGAATTGTCTACCTGCACCAATGCTTCCTCTTTCAATTCTCTACCTCTCCCTTCTAGAGCTTCACTACCCAGCTCTTCCCACATTTGTGTCCAATTGCATTCCTATAACCAGTCCTTCATTCTCATCATATTTTTTCTAACTGATGCATTTTAGTTACCTGCTAAACATTAGCAGAGTCTTCCATTGGAAGCCTGTTTAACAGAGAAAAGCCCTGTTTGAAAAAGCACCCATCACCCTTGATCCCCTCACTCTGACTCTCCTTCACAGCTCTGAACACCACCTGACATAGTCTGTGTGTATGTATTTGTCTGCTTTGTTACTACTAAATCCCTGATGAACAGAGAGGCTAGCACTCAGTAGTTGCTCAATAAGTATTTGTTGGGTGAATATTTGGGGAAACTGATTTAAATGTTGCTATATCATGATCACAGTAACAGTAATTTGTCCTACAATGTATGTGAAATATTGAATTCATAATGTTCTAGATAAAGAAGAGGTAAGATATTTAAGAAGTAAAGAAGGAAATAGAGGAGGAGGAGTGGGATGGGGAGTAAAAAGGTGAAGAAAAAGAATAAGGGGAGAAAAGTAATTGGGGAGGGAGGGGAAGAAGGAGCAGGGAGGAGGAGAGAGAGGAGAAAGGGAGGAGGAGAGAGAGGAGAAAGGGAAGAAGGAGAGAGACAGGAGGCTCTAAATGTATGGCTGACACTGTACTAAGTGCTTTCTGCAGTTTATCTTGAGACAAACCTGTGAGGCAAGTGTTATTATTCCCAGATTATACATGAAGCCACTAAGGCTCAGAGAATTAAAGGACTTGCTGAAGGTCTTTACAAAGTGATTGAGCTGGAATCCAAATATAGAGTGTCTGGTTTCAAAACTCATATTCTTGCCATTATACCATGCCACCAGAGAAAGCATACACATCATGAGAAGGAAAATGGAAATGCTGTTTAAAATAATATTAAAGTATTCCAATTGGGTCTGAAATTATACCTTTAACTTCTAAGCTTGACCAATTTGCTGAAGTACCAATTTAATACTCAGTCCTTTTATCTATGAATTAATACTTTGCATAAGTAGACAGTTCTGGGATTTATAATCAATGTTTTATGCAATAGTTCTATGATCTTACTAAACATTTTCAATACCAACCCTTTATTATAGGTAAATGATGAGTTATAGCACTTAAGACATACATTTTAATTTTAAGCTAGCTTAAGGGTATTACTATGCAAAGTAAGAGTTAAAACACTGGAGTAGCGATATTGACAAATAACTGTGTTTATCCCAGGAATAATATGCATATGGTCTCTACACCAACCAAAACTGGACCTGGTGGGTCTCAGCCAATGGCAACGCAGCCAGATGTTTCAAATCAGCGGAGGCACTTCAGGGTTGTCTTCAAAGGTTGGGTCTTCCTCACTTGGTATAATTTTGGGTTCAGGTCGTCTTCTGGGTGTGTGTTTTTTCTCTTGAACTATGTTAGTCACATCAGGGAATGAGTGCTTGCTAGGGTCTACTTCTAGTTTCTCCATGTGCTTGCTTCTACCACAACAAAAAAAGACAAACAGAAACTGATACTACATCATTTAAAATTTCAAATAGATTCAACTCACCCATCCATTTATTCAGCAAACATTGGCAAGTAATATCCCTGGAGCATAGAAATAAAAGGAGAGAATGTCCCTAGCATCAAGAAGCTTAGAGCCTTGTAGAATCAAGATTCTGACCTGTGGAGAAGAAAAGTTCTAAAAAAAACAAAAAAAGCAAAAGTTACTGGGCTTCTGCTAATGCACAGGCAGTTGGAGGAGATGTCACCTGTGAAACTCTACCTCCCTAAGAATTTGTATTTGATAACTGAAATGATACAGCAGGCAAAGCCCTACAGCCAAGATCAATAACTGAATCCTTTCAGGCAGCTCTTATTCCTGAATGCAGCTCATCAGGCTTCTGGACCCTCCTGCTTCAGACAATCTAACTTGTAGGGGTTTGGCAGGGGCATCTACACGACAAGTTCAGGTGCATAGCAAAGTGTAGCCCCACAAACCTCTCCTCCCACAAGAACCTGCACCTTCTGCACTCACTCAGTTCTCTCAGCAATAGCAAGCATGAAACAGAAGAAGGGGGCACCTCGGTTGGCCAACGTTCCCAACATCATGGTCAGATAGAAAACTGTAGATAATCAGGTCTCTGAGCTGAATTCCCCGCAATTTTGATTCAATAAGTCTGGAGTTGGGCTCAGTAACCTGTATTTTTATAACGTTCCCTCAAATGATATTGATAATCAGTCAAATTGTTTTGGAATCACTGCACTATTCATTCAAATGTTCATTGAACAGATATATGTTAAATATCTATGATATTCCAGGTGCTGTACAGGCACCAGGGAAATCACGGTCTGTGCAAATAGACAATGTCCCTGGTAATATCTAATAGCACAGTGTAGTGCTCGAACATAGAATTTATGACACTCTTATACACCTGTTTCATTCTTTGTCTGTTTTCATACAATACTGATATATTTGAAGCAAAGATTTTGTCTTTTTCATCTTTTATCCTAGGCATATGGCTGTATTGAATAAATATTGTTGAACAGATGAAAAAAATATTATTTTTCTATTGGAGAAATAATAAAATTATATATGAAATTATCTCTGACCTAAAGAAAATCGCAGTCAATCGAATTCAGGAGCTCTAAACTGATGTCCTCAGACTAAGCTCATTCCGTGAACAACCTTTGTCAGGGGAGGAAGGTTCCATTTTCTTTTGAAAGTGTCAATTGTCTATTTTCCTTGCAACCATCTCCCTTCATTTCTGTAATCTGCCTAGCCCTTGAAGTCATTTGAGTTTTTGATCCTTCACACTATTTTGACAAATACACAAGGACCTGCTGAAGAAAAAATACAAAATATACAAAGAATATAAAATAGTATATTCAGAAGCCCAAACAGCATACCATAAACTCTATATGCCACAGGAGGGAGAAGAAATGGAAAGGGGCTTGTGTAGCCTCTGAAGGGGTGAAAGAGGTGGGAATCCGAAGAGGCCCTGAAAGATGTGAAGGAATGTGGGTGAGCAGTAAAGGGGGAATTAACGCTCCAAAGCAATGAATGGTCATGTCCCGAACACACCTTCCTCTCAGATGCCTCGATGCCACAGTATTCACTGAACCACCTGCCTTTAAAAGAATAGAGTTTTGTGGCATCAGCTATGATGCTGCTTATTCTTTTCTGCATAGTCAGTCATCATAAAGTTGGTGGCTGACTGTGCAGAAAACAGTAAACATGGCAGGCCAGAGATGAATATCTTTAGAAGGTAGGCCTGCAAGGTTTGGCACTAGCTGGTAAGCTGTTCCCTACAGCCACATGAAACTTTCCCTAAACAATCGGGGTCGCTCACTATGCCTTGCAATGTGTGCAGTCAATTTGGTTTATGCTTTCCTTCTGGGACTGCATAACATTGGCACCTGCTAGGCAGAGGGTGCCTACCAGCACCCAACAAAACCCTGAGCATTGAATCTCTAATGAGCTTCCCTGATGGACAACATTTCACATGTGTTGTTGCAACCCATTGCGGGAGGAATTAAGCATGTCTTGTGTGACTCTACAGGGAAAGGACTCTTAGAAACTTGCACCTGGCTTTTTCTGGACTTAGCCTTTTGCTGATTTTGCCTCCTATTCTTTTGCTGCAATAAATCTTAGCCATGAGTGTGATTATATGCTGAATCCCGTGAGTTCCTCTAATTAATCTCTGAACTGGGGATCATCTTGGGGACTCTCAACACACTGCCTTTTGTTGAGCCCCATGCTAAGGCCTTTACTTGTGTCATCAAATCCTCAGACCCAGTGGGAGGACAAGAGGAATAGTCAGCCAAGTTCCCACAGATAAACATAGGCAGAACTAGCTGGGAACTGAATCCAAATCTCTGGTATTAACATCACCCATACTGTTCCTCATAGAAAATTAGGTACCAAACACACAGCATAAAGAGGAGTTTTCTATTCTTGACATTTGGCACATAAGCTTATATCCATCAAAACAAACAGTTCTCCAGGTCAGCATGAATATTGAAACCAATTGTGTTATGACACAGTAAACCCACAACCTGCTAGGCCCTCTTTCGTCTCATTTATTTCTTGGTAATCAAGAAACAAAGTTCATTACTGCAAGTCAAGAGGCAGTAGAGCGTCTAGGGTAGCTTGCAAGATCCTGGCTCCTACCCGCTAAGCTGTTGGCCCTTGTGAGTTACTCAGCCACTTTGTGCCTCAAAGACCTCATCTTTAAAATAGGGATGACAATGAACATAAGGCCGTTGTCAAGATCAAATGAGTTCGTCCATGTAAAGGACACAGAGAAGTGCCAGAAACACAGCAGGCATTCCGTAAGTGTCAGTGCCATGTAGGAAAAGGGTGGCATCAGTCAATATGTACTAGGATATGGATAAGAGTTGGTTATGAAATTCAGTATGCTTTTCGGCACACATCTTTTAGGTGCCCAGTGCCGTAATCAGTGCTAGGAATTTAAAGATGAGTAAGACATGGTGTGTGCCCATAATCAAATGAGGAGGACACACATATACTCAGCTATTTTGCACCAGTGTGGCAAGGGCTCTGCAAGTAGGATAAACAAGCCAGGTTGAAGCACAAGGAGACAATCATCACCAAGGCCTGGAAAGAATTACGGTAGGAATCGTAGAGTAAGGGAACTTGGCACCTGGCACTGGGGGCGGGGTGGGGGTGGTATTTTCCAAGATTTTGAGGAGGAAGAACATTCCAGAGAGATAACACTGGCAAAAGGTAAGAAAACATTTGTTCTGCTTACTCTTAACCTGTTATCTTCAGAGAGTGAGGTACCCAAGGTGGGGATGGGGGAAGGAGCGGGAGTGTCTGGCCCAGTCCAGTGAGGGTAGAACTGGGTAAGTGAGGGAAGCTTGGATGGCTGGGTAAGGTAATCTGTTGGGGAGGCTGCCTGGAGAAGTGTTTAAGGTAAGACGCGGAAAGTCTTTGGCTTTGTGGCAAGTGCCGGTGCTACGACTCTTGGGAACTGGGGTACCTCGCCCGCCACATTTTTCTTTTCACTGTTAGATACTCAAGTAGTAGGGAGTGTGTTTATTTTTAGGAACGTTAGAGACTGATTTCTTTTTCAAGTAAGGGAATGATGTTTAACAACCTATTTATTATATTTAGTGTCATGTAAATGTAATTAGAAAACAGAACACTGACACTACTCCTTGTTACTGCCCTGCTGTCTAAATTTCCAATTTTTCTTTAATTGCTATTTGTCACATACAAGATAATTTACCTTCTCTTTCATTGGCTGCTCACAATTCATGTACTTGTTCATTTGATAAGTGTTTACTGAGTACCTACTATGCACACAGTTTGTGTGTGTCCTGGAGACTGAAAATGAAAAGCTGTCTTCCTATCCTCAATAACCTTACTAAGTAGATAAAATAATATTATTGTTATTAGCAAAAAGAGATGTTATATAATCATTATTGTACTTAAAGAAGCTATATGATGTGTGCCCAAGTGAGACAATTTGACTGACCAAATCAACCCAGTTGTTTTGGTGAATTGAAAGGGATGTGTTGCTGTTTTTAATCATCTCTCAATATAAGTTGGGTATCCCTAATCTGAAGTTCCAAAATCCAAAATGCCCCCAAGTCTAAACCTTTTTGAGCACTGACATAATGCTCAAAAGAAATGCTCATTGGAGCACTTCAGATTTTCCAGTTAGGAATGTTGAACTGGTATCATGCAAATATTCCACAATCTAAAAAAATCCAAAATAAAAAACAAGTCTGGTCCTAAGCATTTTGGATAAGGGATACTCAACTTGTATGTTCACAGTCTTATCTGGTGCTCACACCATCACTGAGACCCCCCATCCCTTCCCCCACCTCACTGATGCAGATGTGGGAGAAGGGAGAGGGGCAGGGGCAGGGGTCCATTAGAAGCTGAAGCTGAGGGTCAGGCTCAGGATTGGGGCAAGCACAGATATATCATTTATTATGTGGTGATTTTAATAACTTTTTAAGCCTTTTTATTGAGCACAATACATGTATAGCAAAGTGTCCAAATCATAAGGTGAAACTTTCATTAATTGAATGCACCGTGGATTAAGAAGCAGAACATTATCAACATTCTAGGAACTCCTACTGTGCCCTTCCAGCCATGATGCCCCCACTGAAACCACCATCCTGGGAGCTACCACTTTGCCTACCAAGCCTTCCTTCTTATGGGGGGTGCTAAGATGAGGATTTGCTATTTGAAACTCCAGAGTTCATCTGTGACACTCAAGGAAAGGCCAACAGAATACAAAGATGCTAACCTCGGGTCTTAACTGCTAAGCTGCCGAACCACCTATAAAAGCATCTTCTTCCAGAATAATCATTATTTGAGGTAATAAAACATCCTACATTTTTAAGTCTATCTTAGGTATTCTATTACTCATAGCCAAATATATCCTGATACAAGTCATGTCCAAATGTCATCTATCAGTACATACAGAAATACAGGGAAAAGAATGCCAACATCTCCCTGGGAACCAGGAATCCCATAACCTAATGTAAATCTTTACATAGGCAAATTAGACCAGTTATGACGTAGCTTTTTATAATTGTAGTTATCATTTAGTATAGTTATTCAGTTATACAAATAATTAATAATGATGTTAATAACAATAGCCACTGACATTGACATGGCACTTTTTTATTTTATTTTTTCAGATGGAGCCTTGCTCCGTTGCCCAGGCTGGAGTGCAGTGGTGCAATTTTGGATCACTGCAACCTCCACCTCCTGTGTTCAAGTAATCCTCCCACCTCAGACTCCCAAGTAGCTGGGGCTACAGGTGCATGCCACCATGCCTGGCTAATTTTTGTATTTTTAGTAGAAACGGGGTTTTGCCAAAAGATGGCCAGGCTGCTTAAACTTCCGACCTCAGGTGATCCACCTGCCTCAGCCTCCCAAAGTGCTGGGATTAAGGGTGTGAGCCACCATGCCTGGCCAGGCACTTTCTAGTTTGGAAAATTTATTCCAAAACAAATGTAGGAAGTTCAAACACCTTCATTATAGTCATTATTAAATAAAGCCCTACTTTTTAATTATTATGTTCTTACTTAAAAGGCTATGATATTTGTGTTTTAAGTATATATCTAAGTTCATCTATTATAATTATTTTGTCCTTGACTTTGAGGAAGAAAGGCCTACCTCATTTCCCAGTATATATCCTGGCTCTCAATAGTAAGCCAAGAACTTAGCCAGTATATTGTCATCTGTGGCACACCTAATTCAGATGTTGTGAGGAATAAACTAAATCACAATAGAGGATTTCAATTACTCATGGATCTCTGGAGTCAAAAACAGTGAGCAGCTAAGCCTGGGGCACTTGAGGATCATAGTAATCTCCAAAATAAAGGGGAGAGGGGCCTTTTCACCTTTGTTTTCCCCGCCTTAATGCCAGAGGCCTCTAGGACAGATGCCCATCACTGGTCTTACCCACCACCTGACTGTCAGAAACATCACTTCTAGAATCCAGTAAGAATAGCTAGCTGGAAGACAAAATCAACAGATTTAACATAATGGAAGTAAGCAAGAAAAAAGAAAATGCCTAAAATCAATCACTAAGTGCAAAACACATCAGAGATTCATTCCTTTTATCAAAAAACATAAAGAACTTTTTTTCTGGTTTCCTAGTAAGCTAGCATATTTGGACCAAAGACTCCCACCTCCCACTGAAAACTTTCTTGAGATCATGAAAGACTTGATAAGATCACAAGGAACTGCAAGGTCAGAAATCAAGGAAAGTGGGAACTCAGAAGGAGGAGCAGAGACCTGAAGTCACCTTTGCCCTGAGAGCACTTGGGGAGCCCTTGAAGTTGTGCTTTGGTCAATCTGACCTTACAGAGTCTGAAGACAGAGGCCAAGGCCCTGAGCATGCCAGGTGGGCAGTCTAATGGGACACCCTCTCCATAATAAGGGTGCAGTGCCAAAGAGCTTCTCTTGTTTTAAGAGTGAATGAGAAGTAAATGCCCACTGCTCACCTCCACAAGGCACTTCGAGGAAAGCTGCTTCAGTGGGGCAGAGGAAAACTGAGTTGTCACCACAAGCTAGAAAGTTTACAGCAGCTGTTGGTTAAAAATCTTCAATCTTGAATTGAGATGAAAGTGGTTCCAAATTGGCAGTGTTTTTCTCTATAGCACATGCCAATGTTCCCCGGCCAAGTACCTCCCAGGCCTCTAAGGAACCACCAGAATATTTTCCTAGGCAGTGGAGTGTGAAGCAAGCTCCCTGTGCACTGGTTACCAGCTTGCCGGAGTCCAGTAAAACAGAACACCCCCATACACAACAGGCTACATGAAGCAGATTTATTACTTATAGACAGGCAGCAGAGGACAACAGAAACCACAGGTGCATTGGGAGCTACACCCCAAGGCTCAGGGAAGCTGCCTGGGAAGCAGATGGCATCTCTTCTGCACATGCCCCACTTGCACCACAGCACAAGGACCCCAGGAAGCAGCCCATCCTAGATTGTATACCCCTGGACCACATGATCACTGGGCTAAAGCGTTGAAGGACGTATGTTTCCGGAGTGGGGAAACAGAACTGAAACAGAACTGAGGCTATTTCAGCCAGCTCCCTCTTATCTCAAGATGTTGTATTCCCAGCACATTCCACAGTTATTCCTGTGAACTACAACTAAGAAAGTGGGGAGAAAGGGTTGGTCCAAGGTCACTCGGAGAACTGTTTTATATGCAGTAGCTCACAGTAAAAAATAAACAACTAGGCCAGGCACAGTGGCTCGTGCCTGTAATCCCAACACTTTGGGAGGCTGAGGCGGGCGGATCACTTGAGGCCAGGAGTTTGAGACCAGCCTGGCCAACATGGCAAAAACCTGTCTCTACTAAAAATACCAAAAAATTAGCTGGGCGTGGTGGCACATGCCTGTAGTCCCAGCTACTCAGGAGGCTGAGGCACAAGAATCACTTGAACCCGGAGGCGGAGGCTGCAGTGAGCCAAGATCATGCCATCGCATGCCAGCCTGGGCAACAAAGGCGAAACTCTGTCTCAAAAAAAAAAATAAATGAACAAAAAAGGCGACTACTCAAGGGAAAAAAAAAGCAAGAGAACCAATAGAATTAGCAAGAACAGAAATAGAAATATAAAAACTTCAGATATTGGAATATGAAAACATGAACTATAAAACCACTACAATTACTATGCTTAAATAACATGTCTCAGACTTCCTAGTAAAAGACGGAAAACGAAAGCTTCCCTCTGGACTTAGCAGAACAACAAAGATGCTGCCCTCACTCCACTACTCAACACTATCCTGGGGCCTTTCCCTGTGCAGTGAGGCATGAAGAGGAAATACAAGAGATAAGGATCAATCGGAAAGCAGGCAAGCTGTGGTTCTCTGCAGGCATACAGAACATCTAAAAGAACCCACAGATACCTTAAAAAAAAATCAGAGAGATCAGTAAAGTTGCTGGCTACAAAATCAAACACAAAAGTAGACTACTTAGTGGTGATGGTTGCACAACACTGTGGATATACTAAATGCCACTGAATTGTACACTTTTAAGTGATTACAGTGGTCCATTTGAGGTAATGTGTATTTTACCACAATGAAAAAGTAAATTGCAATCTATATACCAGCAACAGAGAAAAAAAATAAAATAAATAATACATTTGTGATAGCATCAAAATATCATATACCTAAAAATTAGTAAAACATTAATATGCTTATGGAAAAGTTACAAAGAGATACCAAATAAGATCAAAAAAAGGACAGAGAGATACTAATACTATAAGAACTGTTCTCCCTAAATTGATCTATATGGCCAATACAATTCCAAAGAAAATCCCAATACATACCTGTGTGTGTGTTTGTATGTGAGTAGAAATTGCTTAGTTGATTTTGAAATATATATGTAAGTGCAAAGGGCTAAAATTAGCCAACTCACTCTTCAAGAAGAATAAGGTGAGAGGACATTTCCTACCAGTTTTAAAACTCGTTATAAGACTATGGAAATAAGGAAGTAGAGCAGAATAGAGACCAGAGGCAAACCCATACAGATGTGGACACCTGGTCCACGACAGAGGTGGCCTTAGTAACTAATGTAGAAAGAATAACCATTTTAATAAGAAACACAGGGACAGTAGGGTACCCACACTGGGAACAATTAAATTGTCATACTTTAAACAAACTTAATTCCTGATGGATTAGACGTTTCCTCAAAGTATACCTAAATCTGAAAAGCAAAAGTATAAAGCCTTACAACATAAAGGACTACCTTTATGACCTCGGGGCAGGATGGAATTTCTAGAACAGAACAAACATAAAATAATTAACCATAAAAAAGTTTAATAATTTTGATTGTTTTAAAATCAAAATCTTCTATTCATCAAGTGACACCAGGAAGAGATTAAGAAGGCAAGCCTGGCTGGGTGTGGTGGCTCACACCTGTAATCCCAGCACTTTGGGAGGCTAAGGCAGGTGGATCACAGGAGGTCAGGAGTTTGAGACCAGCCTGGCCAACATTGTGAAACCCTGTCTCTACTAAAAATACAAAAATTAACCAGGCATGGTGGCAGGCACCAGTAGTCCCAGCTACTCGGGAGGCTGAGGCAGGAGAATCGCTTGAACCCAGGAGGCAGAGGTTGCAGTGAGCCGAGATCCTGCCACTGCACTCCAGCCTCCTGCCACTGCACTTGACAAGAGCAAGATTCTGCCTCAAAAAAAAAAAAAAAAAGAAAAGAAAAAGAAGAAGAAGAAGAAGGCAAGCCTGAGGTTTTTATAATCCTGGTTCTACCACTTATCAACTTTGACATCTTGGGCAAATGCCACCTCTCAATCTCA
The DNA here is from genome assembly GCF_009828535.3 of Hylobates moloch. Lineage (NCBI taxonomy): Eukaryota > Metazoa > Chordata > Mammalia > Primates > Hylobatidae > Hylobates > Hylobates moloch. Next base: position 112,933,214 of record NW_026652284.1, read on the forward strand.
GTAAATTAGAAATAATAGCACTTATCTGCAGTGTTATTCTTGAAGATGAAAGACAGACAACACATAGCATCATGTAGCAGAGTCAGCACTCAATAAATCCCTTCGTTTGGAGAAATTTGTGCATCTTCCTTCATTTTACAGTGTTATGGGACCACAAGAGGTCACTGATGACCTGATGAATAAAACCCTACTCCAGTTGCTCCTCCCCCTCCATTCACTTTCTCCCCAGCATGAGAAACAAACCACTCTGCCAAGAGATGGGGAAGGGGCCTCTTGTGGCCCTCCTGGTGGACAGCTGCATCTACAGTCCTTTGCCTAAAACCAACAACCCTGCCTGACCCCAGTCCCTGTGAGCAGCTTTAATGGGCAGCTGCTTGGTTAATGGGGTTGCCCAGCCTGAAGCTGGGATAACGTGCACAATAGACTTTGCCAGTGACTAAGGAGCACCATAAACTACCTTCACACAGGCATTTTACATGTGATTGTGGTGTGATCATTTCTCAGTCATCAAAATGAAAAAGAAAGGCTTTGCAAAAATACCACAGGAGGGACTACTATGAAGAATCGTGCTAAGACATCTTGAATCCTCAAGTGTAATCACAGTAATGATAGTTTTCCTGGGGTCTGAAAACCAGCTCCGAACTGTTTGCAATGATTTGGCTTTCCATTGCTGATTCCTCACAAATTAGATTCAGACTCTTTCCATGTGTTGATGCTGCTGGGGGTTAATTATGACTGTGAATATTCATAATAGACATAATACCAGTGAATCTTGTATGTGCAATGGAAATCACTAAGCTGGGAAATAGAGTGGATTTCCAAGGTTAAAAACAGCAACCCATTTTCCTGTAGGAATTCAATTGCATACCTGTTGTTCAAGCAAACCCCATGTTTAAAAGTCTCTACAAAACTTCAGCAGTTGTCTTTGAATATACCAATGCCTGACTGCTTTATTATGCAACACATAAATATAGCTCTTGTTCAGGTATTTTTATGATGGTAATTCTAGCATATACATTTGTATCACAAAGATAGTTTGCCTTACTTCAAAATAGATTTTACCATCTGGATGATAAGAGTCTGAAAATCATAAGAAGCAGAAGGACAGTTGGAAGAACTGGGATCTCATTCTAGAAAAGAACTGAGAAAGGGGAGAGCTTTGTGCAAATTACTTTAAGGGATGTCATTGCTTAAGGGAGATTGGCTTGGTTCTGAGGGTCTCCAGGAAGCAGAGCCTGGACCTTCACTTAGGAATCAAAGAGACAGAGGCTGTTTAACAGTAGAGGATACCAAGAAGGGAATGAATCCTCTCTTGAGAGGGTGAGGGTCCTGTTGGGAAAGGAATTTAAGCAAAAGTCAGAAAATGACCAACAGTCAGGAGATTGACAGGAGGGGCCCTAGTACCCCCGAGAGTTGAGGCATCTGTGGAGTGACACACGGATCATAAAAGGGAGGCAGTGACAGCAACGGTACCAGCAAGGTTGTCCCAGCATGTCATGGCTACATGACCTTCAGTACACTCTAAGTTTCTCCCTCCCTCAGCTCCCAAAACTGGAAACTGAGCATAACAATTATGAGGATTAAACATATTTAATATGGGTAAAGCACACAGAATAGCACCTGACACGAAGCAAGCACTTGGTAAATGTTAGCCTTCATCGGTGTTGACATTACCAGTTGTTATAGTATGACGAGACATTGGGACCTGCATATACACAGATTTGATTTTAGGGATGAGGAGCCCTACAAAGCAAGAGTCTATGGTTTGGGAAATAAACATTAACATTCATGGTATGAATCATCTCAGAACTTTAAATAATTGCACAATTTTGGAAGCTGCATTCCAACCAACAAATGACAATGAAGAGAACAATATAATACAGCTAAGCACAGTCTGGGAGGGTGGTACCTTGTATTTGTTTGTTCTCTGCTCCTGTCCGAGGTAGTTTTCATAGCTTTGAATGCTCGCTGACCACCTGTGATTACTTCTCCTACCTGAAATAAAAATGAAACACACACCAAGTGGTGCATTACTCCTTGATGTACCTTTAAAAATATACATATATGTATTTTAAAAGTTACTGAAACATTTTAATTTTTTCTCTACATATTCCATGAAAGACTCAAACTTGAAGCCCCTATATGCAGTGTAGAGAAGGTTATATCATGAATTGTATCTGTTGTAAGAATCTCGCGAAGCCACAAGCTATCTACAACTGCCAAAGGCCAAGCAGGAGATATGGTGAATTCATGTATTTAACAAATATTATCTACAAGACAACAACATGCCAGATACTTTTGTGGGGGGTTGGGGATACAGATGTGATGGAAACACTGCCTTTGAGGTGCTTCTAGTGAAAAGTGGAAAGCACTCTGAGATGGGAGCTTGAATCCTCATTCTCCCAGCTCACTGCGCCCTGGTTTCTTCCGCTGCAAAATGAAGGAATCGGTTTATGATCTGAAAGGCCCCTTTTTGGTCTAAAAAGTCCTATAATTCTAATATTTTTAAAACTAAACAAGCTCAATGCTAAGCATGTTGAAGTCTCAATAAATAAAATGATTCCATTCAACAAACATACTGCAAAAATTATTCAGACCCAGTATCTCCTCTCAAGGAACTCCTAAGACATCAGAGAGGGGAAGGAAAAGAGAACCTGCTGCTATTTGTCAGACTCCAACTATGTGCTAGGCACACACCTACCAATATCAACACTGTATTTCACTTAATTTCTCCACCCTTCAACATTCCTATGAGACAGGGATTGCTAGCAGGAGAAGTTTAAAAACTCTCTTCTCATGTTGCCTGGGTGTGCCCAATATGGGATCTGCCTTTTGTTTTCAAGGAGTGACCTGGAGTGGGTGTCCATTCCCCTCTCCCTCCACCCTCACCAGGTCCTTCTCTATGGCAGGGGAATGACTCATTCACCCGCCACATCTCTCTGATGGGCAGGGTCATTATCTCAAGGATGAGGGCTATCTGCCTTTCTCTGTTCTGCCTGAGACTTGGTGTACTGCACAGCTGTGATCCAGGTTCACGCAACTGATTAAGGAAAAGACTAGGCTTGGACTTCAAGGGTCTATCATCATCTGCCTCCCATCTACTGGCTCAGGCATGTATCTCGACTTACAGTATATATTTGGGAAGGGCATTGGGAGCCCCAATTTAGCCTTAACACTAAGCCACATTCTCCTATCTAAGTTTTACTAGACTGAAGTGTTGGACACTTAATCATATTAATACATGGGGTAATTTGTTTCTTATTTAATTAGAGATTCTTGGTTACAGGCTCCAATAAATCCCCAAAGCCTAGCCCATTGTTTATCATGTGTATGCTTCAATAAATAAATGATGAATGAACCAATGAAGAAATGATTCCCTGTCTGAGACTGCAGCATCAAACTCGGGGAGGTTTGGGTTCTGATGGATGCCCACTCCTAGATGGCAGTCCTTTTCCTGTGTCAACATCATACAGTGGTGCAAGACTAGTCTTTTACATCGTGCAGTTGTATAATTTTCTATTATATTTTGTAAAAATGCAACACGTGTATGGATGTGTGATGCCATGCAGCTCCCTTTCACTGGACACCATGAACATAAGAAGTACATCTTCCTCTTCCCATGGGTCTCATGGGAGGGTGTATGTGCGTTGTGGAAAGATCTTCAGCTCCACCCTTTCAATATAAGCTTTGAACACTAGACTGGGGGAAAATAATACCCTTAACGTCACAAGTGGACGGCAAGACTTTTCCTGAAGCTCCAGAAGAAAAAAATAATGAATGCTACTAAAGACATTAAATATCAAGGCTAGAAGGGTTTGTTCAGAAATGTTTCAAAAGCGATGCAGTCTGCATTACAAAACTCATAGAAGAATGCTACGGAAGAATTGGCAACTAAAGCTACCAAAATAATGTTTACTTCTTTAATAGAAGGTGCCTCATGGAAAGGTTTGTATTATCAAACATGGTTTATTTTGGAGTAGGCTAAGTCTAAAATGTTGTATTTTCTAGGTTTTAAAATAGACTTAATGTAATTTTATTGCTTTCCATTAATTTTTTGCTGACCAATGTTATATTTGTGGATGTTACTTTGGCAGAGTATGAATGTCTATATGGTTTAAATATGAAAACAACTGGTTTTCTTCTTTTTCTTTAACTGAATGAGTGGGATGAATCTAAGTATTTCCTGATCTCCTGGCCTTCCCTTAAGGGAATGAAAAAACTTTTCAGTTGCTATTGATTCCAGTTATAGTTAACCAAATCAGATTCATGTCAATTATAAATTTAAAAAATAGAATTAAGAAGATATTTCTTAACGTTTTATGGAGAATAAAAAGAGACTCTCCTTAGATTTAGAGAAGGAGAGAGAGAATGAGGGAAGGGGCCTCCTCCTGGAAGTATCCCAGGGATGCAGCAAGACCTCCAAGAGATGTGGCTATGTAATACATGTGGAGCAGTGCTGTCCAGCAAAATTTTCTGCAATTCTGTTTTTCAATATTTCCTAATATCTCAATATGTCTGGTGGAAATGCTCTGTGCCATCCAACACAATAGCTACCAGCTGCCTGTGGCTACTAAACACTTGAAATGCGGTTAGTGCAACTTAGAAACTAAAGTTTTGATTTTATTAAATTTTAATTAATTTGAATTCGTTTATTTAGCAAGAGAGATAGGAACATAACCACAGTCAGCCTCAAACCCATGTGTGTTGGTCATGTGATGGGCTACCGGGATTCTTCTTCAGGTGTGAACAACCTTGTCCATACCAACTACCCATAATTCCTCTGTGGCCTAGACCACATGATCTTTTCAGTTCTGGAACTCTTTGCTCCTTCCTTACCATGCCTGGGACCTGGAACTCTCATGTAAGTGTGAGAACTTGGGGGTCTACAATCCAATCTCTCTGATCAATGTGTGATCTAGAGGATACCCCCCTGTGCCTGATTTGGCCAATTGAAAAGACTCAGGTCGGCCAGGGAGCTCACTGAGATGTTGACTGACACCTTTGTTGGGCCTGCATCACAGCTCAACTTCTCCCTTTCCCCACTCTTGGCTTCTTCCCCCCCTTTCCAGGTGTTGACCCCCAGGGCACTTCTTAATACATATTTTGCACGCTTGTCTGCATTTCAGAATCTGCTTCCCAAGGAGCAATGGCACCTTAGCACCTTTTAAATTTCTTAATATTTTAATTCCTTTAAATGAGGTCAATGTTAGTTAAAATTCATTAAAATATCAGCTTAAAAAAAAGAAAGCTCTTGAACCCAAAGTACAAGTTTTGTACAGCTTTACATTGCAATGCATGCACCAATGAGAATGGGAGCATATGCATAATTAGAGCCTTAAAACACCCCATTTCTAACACTGTTATTTGTCACATAATAAGCACAAAGACTCTGTGTTCATGGAAATGCAAATAGAATCACAAATTTGGAACTTTTATTCACAGGGAATTTGCTGTGCACCAGAATCTAAATGTGTTTCTTCTTTTTAAAAGGTATTTTCAGCTCATTTAGTTTCAAAGATTGTTTTAAGCTTAAAAGTTAGAAGGAATTAAGGAGTCAGCTGTAAGCAAAATATTAACACCAACATTCATAATAACACTGAAATTCATCTTAATGCCAACATTCATAATAACACTGAAATTCATCTTAATGTCAACATTCATATTAATAGTAGGTTACCTTTTCTGATAAGATCGAATTTGCCCAAGCAGAGGACTATAGGTTCAGTGTTCCAAGGTTTTGGAATCCTAACATTTGGCTTCCCACTGTACCTGCAGTCCTCGGTTGCTCTTCCTCCAGGAAGCAATGCTCATTAATATCAAACATCGTCTTATTCATTTGTGCTAAATGTGTTTAGGAATGACTAATGGAAAAGTTGTAAGGGCCAAAATATGTTTAGTAAATTAGATAATGTGAGACTAACAGTTTCCTGAATCCACAGAGAGAAATGTAATCAACTACTTGAAAATTCAATTGTGGGATAGGCATAAAGGAACAAATTAACATTTTAATAATGTTACATTATTTTAACTCTCATAGAGCCACACAATTGAAAGTTGGGAGGGAACATGGAGGCAGTAATAGAGTTCACTTTTCTACAGAATACAAAAGTCCATTCTGAGGCTTTTCCGATGCATGACTTTCCAACTTTTGCTTAAATAGTACCTGGGTTGAAGTTTCATTACGTCCCGAGGCAGCACCTGCATTGAGACGATCTATATCAACTATAAAAGTTACTCATATCAAGAAACATAGACTATGTGAGCTGTGTAAAAATACAGTAAACTGATGCAATGAAGCTACTTAGCTCTGAATCCTTATACTTTGGGTTGAACCATAAAAATTGCCAATATCTATGTTTGACCCATAAAAAATGATTTCTTATGGTTCAACTTAATATTTAAGTGAATTTAAATAAAAATGAGCGAACAATAACTCCATTTCAGATGAAGACATGCTACTTGTAAATTAAGAGGGAATGAACAAAGGAAATGAATGTAATCAGGAATACTTGTTAAGAAAGAAAACAAATCAATCTGCTTTAACATTTTCCTGTGAGTTTAGCCTGGCTTCTTAAATAAAAGTATACATGAAAATCACAATAAATTTATCTTTCTCTTGGATATTTCACTTTCTCCTACAGTTTCAACTATTACCTCCATTAAATCTGCTCCAAGAAATATTTACTGAGCATCTGTTATATGCCAAGCATAGGACTGAGAGGCAGATATGGAATGATGGATTAAAAATTATTCCTGATCATCTCATGAGGGAGAAAGATATATAAACAGTTAAAATATATTGAAAAAAGTACAAGTGCTAGATATATGCATAGACTACTATGGAAGCCCAAGGGAGGGAGCCATGCTAGAAAGGATAGAGAGCAGAAATCAAATAAGGTATTTTAATCTGTTCTCACATTGCTATTAAGAAATACCTGAGACTGGGTGATTTATAAATAAAAGGTTTAATTGACTCATGGCTCTGCAGACTATATAGGAAACATGGTGGCATCAGCTTCTGGGAAGGCCTCAGGAAACTTACAATCATGGCAGAAGGTGAAGGGGAAGCAGGCATGTCTCATATGGCAGGAGTAGGAGTAAGAGAGAGAGGAAGGAGGTGCCACACACTTTTAGACCACCAGATCTCAAGAGAACTCTATCACGCAGCACTAGGGGGATGGTGCTAAACCATTAGAAACTGCCCCCATGATCCAACCATCTCCCACCAGGCCCCATCTCCAGCATTAGGCATTACATTTCAACACGAGATTTGGGTGGGGACACAAATCCAAATCAATCCTGTTGTGACGCTGTCTAAATGTGCCTAATGGCCATTAGAAGACTTATTGGGGGCTGTGAGGTTTGATATGAATTTTAAAGGATAAGCAGGAATTTTCCAGAAGATGTAAGTCATGTAGTAGATGAGGAATATTCCAGAAAGAGAAAACAAGCATGAGTAGAGACAGGAAAGTAAATGACCACACAAACTAGCATGAAATATGTGGCAGACTGTAGCTGGAGAGAAGGCTGAAAAACAGACAAAAGAGAGATTTGGGGGAATTTCTTTCATGGCACTTGGACTTTGCATAAGTGGTGATGAGAACTTTGCAGTGCTTTCTTCCCAAGTCACACAGTTACTCACCTCAGCTCAAGAGTAGTATTTTCCCATGTCCTTATTTTCCTTAGACAAGGTGTGTGATGTTAACAAAAATACTAACTCCAGTGGAGTGATAGCTTTTGAAAAGTGTCTTTTCCTCTTGCCTAGCTAGATAAAAATACTTTCCTTTCTCTTTAGACTATTTTAGTCAAATTTCTGTTCCTGCACCCAACCTCACTCTGAAAATACTCATGACACACAATCCTATTGGGAAACTGTCTAAATGTGCATAATGACTGTCACAGAGATTCTACAAATTCACACATTCAAATCATTGGCTAATTGTGCTGTTCTGTTGGGCTTTAGTTTGCCTACAGACCACCATTTCTCTAGGAGACCACTGTCTCATAGGAGGTAGGTCTTGGACTCTGCATTTAAGATTACTTAGCGTTTATAGATCCTCTTAAAAGGGGTCATTTGCATGAAATACTATCCATTATCCACAAGTGCCCCAGAGTGGAAGATCATGAAAGTTAACATGAAGGTTAAGGGGATGGTTTCTTAAAATGAACTGAACATTAATAAATGATTTTTACACTCTTCAGTGCAGACCTTTGCAGTATTTTCATGTGGGTGTGACATGGTGTCTTAATGCATAGTACAGATGCTGAACCTGTTTGTCCTCATATCCATTGCCTGCCCTGTCTTTGCTCTGCTCTGTAAATCACAGGAAGACAGAACCCTGCTGGCTTCACTATCACTATCCACAGAACCCTGCTGGCCTTCCATGTTAACTGGCTTCCACCTGGGCCTGGCCAATGGGAGGCAATGGAGGGAAGCTGGAGGGCCAAGAACCCTACATGCTTTCACAACCCCTGTCTGCATCAGCAACTTCTCCAGCAGTGATAGAGTCTACTCTGTGGCTCCAGGCCCTGCCCAAGAGGGCTATTGCAGTTTTGGTTTCTTTCAGGTGACCTTTCCAGGTGACCTTGGTGTTTGCTTTCTGCCAACACCAACTTCTCCCTCTGTCCCAGGAATAGTGGTAACTTCCTGATGGTACACATTTTTTCCTTTCTTTGGCTTCTCAAATCTCCTATTACCTGTGTAATATGTTTCCTGAATTACTTCTAAACAATAAATTCCCTTATAAATCCTGTACTGTATCCAATACTCAGGTGTTTCCTGATTTCTCATTAGACCCTTTCTTATTTATGTTGTGTTTCTCACACCTTGGGGTGCTCATTAAAACAAGATTCCCACACCTTCTAGTTAGAATCTGCAGATAGTGGCCTGGGAATCTAGTTTTTAGCAAGCTCTCTCCAGGTGATTCTTAGATTAGGTGAGTTTTGAAAACAGTCCTAGCTGATACTGCAGCTTCCAGGCTTTTCTGAATGCAATTTAATTTATACAACCCACACTTACAAGATGCCTGTAGTGTCCCAGAAATTGTTCTAGGAGCTGGGATGCTGTGGATGAACCAGAAAAACGTGGTCACTGCAATGATGAAATATTTTACATTGCTATTCAAAATTATATACTTTGATCTACAGATGAGAGATAATAATTGTATAACACTCCATTTTATGTGTGCACTATCATTTAACGGACTGGTTTTGAATAGTTAGATTGTTTCCAATTTCTTATATCATGGTATCTACCCATGTACATAAATTGTATATTGTAATGATATACCTAACTATTTTGTTAGGAGAGAATCCAAATTTAGAATTATTAAGTCGTAATATACATTTTAAGGCTTGATATGTGTCAATAATTTTGTTCCCAAAAAGATTAAATCATTTCCTATTTTCTCTAGCAGTTTATGAGAGTACTCTTTCAATGAACCCTCATTAGCATTGAACTAAAAAACTTCTTTTTAAATAGGAATTTGGCAGGAGTGGTTGCTTCTAGAAAGAACTAGATGGTTGGGGAAGAGAGATTAAAGGAAGGTTTGCTTTGTACTGTAAGTTACTTAATACTTTTGGATTCTGTCCTATAAATATATATTATCTATTTAAAAATAAATAAGAAGCAGTAAAAAGTTTTTAAATGTTTGATAATAAGATGAAAAATATAATATTTTATTATAATATATAATGGAAATTTCTCATATCTTTTGTGTTTGTTTTGTAACTGTCGTTTCCCACCTTTCTATTAGAGTTTTAATTGTTTCTGAAATACTTTTATGAATTTACACATATTATCCTTCTTTAGTCTTTTGTGGTTTATTTTTCTGGCAATGGGACATATCAGCATTTAAAAAATTGTATCTTAACTTGTTTATTTTACCTCACTAAAATGTAAACTCCATGAGGACAGGAAGTTCTCTGTTGGGCACGTGGTAAGCCCTCAACAATTATTCGTTGAGTAAATAAATACACAGATGAAATGCAAGTGAAGAAAAAGTATTTACTGAATGGTAGATTTTGACATACAACTCTTACATTGTAAATAATGAAATAATTATTTAATTATTGTAGATTGTAAATAATTAAGACTACTGCTTTTCCTTGGTGATTTTTAAAATTACTTTATGTTTAGAAAATACTTTAAAGAATGAAAGTAGATATTTATCTTTATTTATTTTCTTAATGCTTTTAAAATAATACTCAATTCTTTAAAATCCATATGAAATTTATTTTGGTGTCTGGTGTATTTGATGAACTAAGGTTTTCCAAATAGCCAATATCCTCCAATTTTATTATAAAATATACATTTATGTATTCACTCAATTTCAATGAACAGGTATTTTTTTGAGTTCTTACAACACGCCACTGAACTAGACACAGTTCTTGTTTCAGGGAGCTTATGGTTTAATAGAAGAGAAAACAAGTCAGCACACAGCTTTAGGGCAGTGAGATTAATACTAAGACAGAGAATAAATGCAGGGTTCTGTAGGAGCATTGTGGACAGACATATCCTAGCTTTGGGGGCTCAGGGAAATTTCCCAAGGGAGTGTTATCTGAGCTAGAAAAGGAATATCCAGTTGAAAGGAGGAAAAGTGCCTCTCACAGAGAAGGAAAAACTTGCACAAAGGTAAGAGAGAATGGCAAGTTCCTGGAACTGTAAGCTGTTCCATATTCCTAATGCATGGGCTTTAGAAGGGGAGACAGTAGGAGCTGAGGTTGTGGATGTGAGCAGGGTCTACAGCATGCAGGAATTGTAGGCCGTTTTAGCAGTTAGTACTTTATTCTAAAGATGAGAGGGACCTCACTAATAGGCTTTATAAAAGGAGAAACTGGTACCATAAAGTCTGCATTTTTGGAAGGTTGCTGGAAAGCAAAGTATATATTGAAATAAAATATGAAAAGAGGAAGTTTATTTATAATACCATTGTAGTAATAAGGTAAGAGATTATTGTTATCTCTGCCCAGACAAAGACAGTGGCAATAAAGAGAAAGAATGAATTTGAGGTATGAAGGAGGTAAAATCTAGCAGACTTGAATGTAAAGAGTGAAGATAGAGGGAGATGACAAAGATGATTTCAAGTGGGCGGATGAAAGGGATTTGGGAGGTATAGTAAGTTTGGAAGGGAAATAGAGTTCACATTTTAACTGAAAATCCTGCAGATACATATTTAAAAGTCCATCATATTTAGGAAGTAACCGAAGCCAATTCAATGGATAAGATCAATCAGGAGAGGGTAAGAATGAGGAGAGTTGAGTAAGAAACACACAAAAAAGTGAACATTTAAGGAATGAGCAAAGGAAGATGTACTTACAAAAAAAGACTGCAAAAGAATGGACAGAAAGGTAGAAGAAAGGAGTACGTGATTATATAAAACTAAGAGCAAGATTAAAAGGAGGAGGAGAATCCAACAGTATCTCATACGACGGAGAAATCAAGTAAAGTGAGTGTTCCGAACTTCCTATTGAGCTCAGTAAAAAAAGATATTTTTGTTCAGTATGATAGAAGTTTCTGACAGATAAAAATAATAAATGTCAAAGAATATATACATATATATGTTCATATACATGTTCATATATATGTTCATATATATATATATATATATATATATGTAATGCCCAATGACTTTTACCTTGAAAATGACAAATTGCTGTTGAGAGACAAATTTTAGAACACCCATAAGAGAAATCTCATGACCATACATTGGCAAACTTAATAATGTTAAGATGTCAGATCTTCCTAAATTGACCTACAGATTCAATAAAATCCTAATTAGCATCCCAACCATGTTTTTGTATGAAAATTGATAAGCTGATTCCTAAATTTATATACAAATACAAATAATAGACAAAATGATCATCAAAAAGAAACAAAGTCATAAGAGTTGCAGCCTTGAAGGTTTATTATAAAGCTAAAATTATTAGCATAGGGTAGTACTGGCGTAAGAATAAAGAGATCAACGGAAAAAAACACAGGCCTAAAAATAGACCCTTCTTTATGAGGCCATTGATTTTTGACAAAGGTGCCGAAGCATCTCAATGGGGAAAGTAAAATCTTTTGGGCTAGATCTTCAAATCCATAAGAGAAAAAAAATGACCCTTAACCACTACTATATACCATCCATAAAAATCCATCTGAAATGAATCCCAGACTTAAACGTAAAAGCTAAAAGGGGAAAGCTTCTAAAAGAAAATGTGGGAGAATATCTTTAAAGCTAAAGATTTCATAAACAGGAAAAAGGAAGTAATCACCAAAATAGAAATAAAATATGAGAATTCACCAAAGCCAAAACTTCTGCTTATTATACAAATAATAAGCAGAATAAAATAATAAGCAAATGACTGGCTGGCTGACAGAAAATGTTAAAAAAATCAGATAAGGAATGAATAAGGACATTTGGGGGTTTCATTCTTCAACTAATATTTATTTGTTGTAATATTTCTTTACCAGAAGGCAAGTACTATTCCAGTCATTGGCTGAATCAAGGTCTCTACTCTCATAATCCCCACATTTAGATAGGTAAAGACAAATCATACAAAATTTAACAAATAAGGCAATTTCATACAGTAATCAATACTGTGATCAAATAAACAAAGTAATATGGCTGAGAAAGATGACTGAGAGATTGTGACTGGCTATATTAGCTCTGGTATTCAAAAAAAAGTCCTTCTAAAAATGTAACATTTGAGCCCAAACCTGCATAATACAAAGGAGACAGATGTTGATATGGTTTGACTCTGTGTTCCCACCCAAATATCATCTGGAATTGTAATCCCCATGTGTCAAGGAGGGACCTGTAATCCCCCTGTGTGGAGGGAGGGAGGTGATTAGATCATGGGGGCACTTTCTCCCATGCTGTTCTCTTCTTAGTGAGCGAGTTCTCAGGAGGCCTGATGGTTTTATAAGGGACTCTTCCCCCTTCACTTCCTTCACAGGCTCACCTGCTCTCATGTAAGATGTGCCTGCTTCCCCTGCCACCATGAGTGTAAGTTTCCTGAGGCCTCCCAAGCCATGCAGAACTTTGAGTCAATTAAACTTCTTTTCCTTATAAATTACCCAGTCTGGGGCAGTTCTTTATAGCAGTGTGAGAACGGACTAACAAAGGAAATTGGTACCATGAATGGGGGTGGTTTCCCCCATGATGTTCTTGTGATAAGGAGTGAATTTTTACGAGATCTGATGGTTTGATAAATGGTAGTCTTTCTGGCTCCCTCACACACTCTCCTGCCGCCATGGTCCAAGTTTGCTTCCCCTTCACCTTCCACCATGATCTGGAGGTCTCCCCAGCTACGTGGAGCTGTGAGTCAATTAAACCTCTTTCCTTTATAAAGTACGCAGTCTTGGTTATTTATTTATAGCAGTGTGAAAACAGACTAATACAGATGTAAACAGAGAAAGGGGCAGAAACGCTCTTGGCAGAAAAAGCACAGAAAACACAAAAGTCCTGCCGGTGGGAACAAGGTTCCAGAAACTTATTGGAACCTTCTGTATTCCAGAACCTTATTGGAACCTCCTGTGTTTCAGAACCTTTTTGGAATCTTCTGTGTTCCAGAAAGAGAGAGAGATAGAGAAAAAAAAAAAAAGCTGTGTCCAGAATATGAGAGGAGAAAAGTGGAAGAAGGTATCAGAAACATAGGCAGAAACTACCTTGTACACAGCCTTCTGGGCCACAAGAAGAAGTCTGAATAGATTTCAAGTGCCATGGAAAGCCATTGGTAGGTTTCAACACGGGAATAAAGCTATTATTTGCAAGATGTACATTTTTATTTTGCAAAATTTACTTCTTTAAAAAAAATAAACAAATAACAACCACTTTGAAATAATTACACCTGAGCACAGACAAAAGACTGAAAAGAAACAAAACAAAATGTTTATCCAGATAGTGGGACCATGAGTTATTTTTTTCTTTACATTGTGTTCTATTTCTACAGTCATAATTTCATAATAGGAAAGAAAAAATATTTTAAAACACAACTATAAACAAAAAAGTAAATAAAAGGGCATTCTGGCTTCTCTATGGAGAAAGTATCAAAGAGGGGAAAGAACAGAGCCGGGCAAACCGTGAGAAGGCTGTCCAAGGTAGTCCAGTTGGGGGAGGACACTGGCTTGATGGGACGTGATGGTAGGAGGTGGTGCTAATAAACTGAATTCAGGATATATTTCGGTAGTGGTGCCCGCAAGATGTAGTTAAGCATGCCTCCTAATCATTGACTTGAACAATTGGGTATCAGTTGATGGCGCCATTTTCTGAGACAAGGCTGACTATGGGAGGAGCAGGTCTGCAGAAGGAAATCATGGGTTCATTTGGCTATTTTAAATTATTGAGGCTGGATGTCAGCAAGATGGCAGGATAGGAAGCCCATGCTGACCATGAATTCATGTGGCCCGTCAATTGGCAGGTGCATACAAAATGTCATTGATTCTCAGGCCCATAGTTTGCTAATATTTATATTATGAGGAAAATTTTTAAAGATGTAGTTACTGATATGTATATGTAAAATCAACACTGACAGTTACACAAGGCAGTTATGTGGCCTTGAGTAACCAGAAAGCAAATCTAACTATCAACTGATTCCTTCAAAATTATTTTCTACTTGGAAGGTCACTCTTCTGACCTTCCCCCATAGAAGATCATCCACACACTGCAGTTTAAAACTGAAAATATTCTATGAAGTTAGGACAAACATTAAGACTGAGAATAATATATAAAATGAAAAGAAAATTTTCTTTTACAATCTTGCTAGAGACAGTCTCTAAACATGCTGGAGAGGGTTTTGTGCCTTAGGAAAAAAATGACATCCTGAAGTCAACCCTACTGTCTGACCTGCAGGCTAAGTACCCAGGACTTGAGGCTTCTCCCACTCACAGTAGTGGTGTTCACAGTAGGTGATAAAGTGAACAAATAACCAAGCTGACTTGCCTAAGCTACTTTAGCCTCACTGCCTAGGAGAAAGCCTCAATATCAGGAACACTGGAATGAAACAAAGAGAAACACTCCCTCTCCTGTTGCCCCCTGTAAGGATCCAGAGTGATGGGGGCATCAGCCTGGTTCCCAGCCTCGAAGGGACTGTGGTGAGATCTGTCCAACTATGGACAGCTGTGCAGGGAATTGCCACAGTCTATGGCTTCTCCCAGTTGCCTTGAATTGTTGTCTGATGTTGTCTTATGTTTTCCTCCTCATTGCTGGCAATTAGAAGAATGACCTGTCACCCACCCCAACTGGCCAATGGGAAAAAGGGACAAAGCCCATTTTAAGTGGCAACTTTGCAGTTCTGTAGAAGCTATGAAACCAAGTCACAGAAAGACAGTGTTTGGAAACTTTGCAGTCAGGGACAGAGACATCACTTGACCAGTGGAGAGCTAGCCTTGGGTCACCTCTTATTTTATTTTTTAAATAACCATATACAGATTCATGGATATAAAGAATACAAGAAAGATGCAGTTGACGGGTCTGTTCCAAGATGTGGCTGTTCCCCAGAGCCCACCGAGCACTGCCATTCTTGAGAGCACCACCTGCCCTCTGTGTGGCCCTGAGGAGCCTTCTCCCTCATACCTAGGAGCCTCACCTCGCAACGGGAGGCCTGTGAGTTTCCATTGCCCGCAAAGCTGATTCCATTCTTGGATCAAGGTCAGCTATGCAGGGAGCTCCTGGTGAGATCTGACTTACCTTCTGAGCAGCTAGGGCCTGACCTTCATCTGGCATCTACTATATGTTTATTTTGACAAGAATGTATGAAGTTGGCAGCAATAGATTTCATTATTTAAGTGACATTTGTTTATTTCACTTCCAGGAAACACAGAAAAGAGAAAAGACAACCCCTTGGTCGGGGAGGAGGCCAGGCAAGGTTTTAGAGAGGATGCCCATGATTTGGAAAAGAGGCTTCTCTATAACCTTGAAGAAAACAATTATCTGCAAATAATGTGTAATTCCTTGTCCCCCAGTTGACAACAAGCTGGGTAACTATGCAGGTTATCTTCCAATTAAAGTGGCATGAGGAATCATAGAAGAAAGGATACATTTTATTGTATCTACTTTTGATCCTCAACAATTTTCTTAGTGGGGTTGGGGGGGAATTTCACAGGAGAATAAAGACGGCTAAGATACTGATACTCATGAAATATCCTAAACCACTTCCTTATTTTAGAGTAGAAATATTGGGAACAAAATTTTAAAGGTGAAGCACTTTACTATATTAAGCTGCTAATGATCCAAAAGCAATCTGGCTGTAGATGAAAATTATGAGGCATTGTTTGTGTTCATTTGGAAACATACCCTATGATTTAAGGCAACATCAGAATTTCATTTCCTCTTCTGCAAAATGATAATCACCCCTACTCCATAAGATGTTCAAAGTATTCAACACTGTGTGTGGCACATGGTAAATGTTCAATAAACAGTAGCTATGTCTTTGTCTTTATTATTAACTGGCATAAGGATAAGAGCAAGAGCCTAAATGGTGTGTCTAAATATCACATTTATTACAGGATTCTGAAAGAAGAGAACTAATGACCCCAATCTAGTGTTTTCCATGACATGACACATCTATTTATTAAATTATGACCTTGGGAAATATATATAACCTCAGCAAGCCTCATTAAATAATCTGGATAATAAAAATCCTTAGGTTACAGGGTTATTGCAGAAAGTGAGTTGTTTAAACTGTTTATCACAGAGCATACACAATTTTTGCTAAATAGTCATAATTGTAGATATATGAATGTAGGTGGTAAAGTCTTTCAGGGCAGGGGCCAAGCCAATTTCATTTTTCGATTCATAAAATGTATAGCACAGTACCTCCCAGACTGAAGGTATATAAAATGTGTTCAGTTTGTGCAGTGGGTATACATGTAAAAACCCTAAGTATAAATCCTGTAGTTAGCCATTATCTCTTTAAATATTATCTCTGCTAGAAATAAAGATGTTCTTTGAAACCAATGAGAACAAAGACACAACATACCAGAATCTCTGGGACACATTTAAAGCAGTGTGTAGAGGGAAATTTATAGCACTGAATGCCCACAAGAGAAAGCAGGAAGATCTAAAATTGACACCCTAACATCACAATTAAAAGAACTAGAGAAGCAAGAGCAAACACATTCAAAAGCTAGCAGAAGGCGAGAAATAACTAAGATCAGAGCAGAACTGAAGGAGACAGAAACACAAAAAACCCTTCAAAAAATCAATGAATTCAGGAGCCGGTTTTTTGAAAAGATCAACAACATTGATAGACCACTAGCAACACAAATACAGAAGAAAAGAGAGAAGAATCAAATAGACGCAATAAAAAATGATAAAGGGGATATCACCACCGATCCCACAGAAATACAAACTACCATAAGAGAATACTATAAACACCTCTACGCAAATAAACTAGAAAATCTAGAAGAAATGGATAAATTCCTGGACATATACACCATCCCAAGACTAAACCAGGAAGAAGTTGAATCCCTGAATAGACCAGTAACAGGCTCTGAAATTGAGGCAATAATTAATAGCTTACCAACCAAAAAAAGTCCAGGACCAGACAGATTCACAGCCAAATTCTACCAGAGGTACAAAGAGGAGCTAGTACCATTCCTTCTGAAACTATTCCAATCAATAGAAAAAGAGCGAATCCTCCCTAACTCACTTTATGAGGCCAGCATCATCCTGATACCAAAGCCTGGCAGAGACACAACAAAAAAAGAGAGCTTCAGGCAAATATCCCTGATGAACATCGGTGCAAAAATCCTCAGTAAAATACTAGCAAACCGAATCCAGCAGCACATCAAAAAGCTTATCCACCATGATCAAGTGGGCTTCATCCCTGGGATGTAAGGCTGGTTCAACATATGCAAATCAATAAACGTAATCCAGCATATAAACAGAACCAAAGACAAAAACCACATGATTGTCTCAATAGATGCAGAAAAGGCCTTTGACAACATTCAACAGCCCTTCATGCTAAAAACTCTGAATAAATTAGGTATTGATGGGACGTATCTCAAAATAATAAGAGCTATTTATGACAAACCCACAGCCAATATCACACTGAATGGGCAAAAACTGGAAGCATTCCCTTTGAAAACTGGCACAAGACAGGGATGCCCTCTCTCACCACTCCTTCAACATAGTGTTGGAAGTTCTAGCCAGGGCAATCAGGCAGGAGAAAGAAATAAAGGGTATTCAATTAGGAAAAGAGGAAGTCAATTGTCCCTGTATGCAGATGACATGATTGTGTATGTAGAAAACCCCATTATCTCAGCCCAAAATCTCCTTAAGCTGATAAGCAACTGCAGCAAAGTCTCAGGATACAAAATCAATGTGCAAAAATCACAAGCATTCCTATACACCAATAACAGATGACAAACAGAGAGCCAAATCATGAGTGAACTCCCACTGGCAATTGCTTCAAAGAGAATAAAATACCTATGAATCCAACTTACAAGGGATGTGAAGGATCTCTTCAAGGAGAACTACAAACCACTGCTCAGTGAAATAAAAGAGGACACAAATGAATGGAAGAACATTCCATGCTCATGGATAGGAAGAATCAATATTGTGAAAATGGCCATACTGCCAAAGGTAATTTATAGATTCAATGCCATCCCCATTCAAGCTACCAATGACTTTCTTCACAGAATTGGAAAAAACTACTTTAAAGTTCATATGGAACCAAAAAAGGCCCTCATTGCCAAGACAATCCTAAACAAAAAGAACGAAGCTGGAGGCATCACGCTACCTGACTTCAAACTATACTACAGGGCTATAGTAACCAAAACAGCATGGTAGTGGTACCAAAACAGAGACATAGATCAATGGAACAGAACAGAGGCCTCAGAAATAACACCATGCATCTACAACCATCTGATCTTTCAAAAACCTGACAAAAACAAGAAATGGGGAAAGGATTCCCTATTTAATAAATGGTGCTGGGAAAACTGGCTAGCCATATGTAGAAAGCTGACACTGGATCCCTTCCTTACACCTTAACAAAAATTAATTCAAGATGGATTAAAGACTTAAATGTTAGACCTAAAACCACAAAAACCCTAGAAGAAAACCTAGGCAATACCATTCAAGACATAGGCATGGGCAAGGACTTCATGTCTAAAACACCAAAAGCAATGGCAATAAAGGCCAAAATTGACAAATGGGATCTAATTAAACTAAAGAGCTTCTGCACAGCAAAAGAAACTACCATCAGAGTGAACAGGTAACCTACAGAATGGGAGAAAAGTTTTGCAATCTACTCATCTGACAAAGGGCTAATATCCAGAATCTACAAAGAACTTAAACAAATTTACAAGAAAAAAAACAAACAACCCCATCAAAAAGTGGGCAAAGGATATGAACAGACACTTCTCAAAAGAATACATTTATGCAGCCAACAGACACATGAAAAAATGCTCATCATCACTGGCCATCAGAGAAATGCAAATCAAAACCACAATGAGATACCATCTCACACCAGTTAGAATGGCGATCATTAAAAAGTCAGGAAACAACAGGTGCTGGAGAGGACGTGGAGAAATAGGAACACTTTTACACTGTTGGTAGGACTGTAAACTAGTTCAACCATTGTGGAAGACAGTGTGGTGATTCCTCAAGGATCTAGAACCAGAAATACCATTTGACCCAGCCATCCCATTACTGGGTATATACCCAAAGGATTATAAATCATGCTGCTACAAAGACACATGCACATGTATGTTTATTGCGGCACTATTCACAATAGCAAAGACTTGGAACCAACCCAAATATCCATCAATGATAGAATGGATTAAGAAAATGTGACACATATACACCATGGAATACTATGCAGCCATAAAAAAGATGAGTTCATGTCCTTTGTAGGGACATGAATGAAGCTGGAAACCATCATTCTCAGCAAACTATCACAAGGACAAAAAACCAAACACCGCATGTTCTCACTCATAGGTGGGAATTGAACAATGAGAACATTTGGACACAGGAAGGGGAATGTCACATACTGGGGCCTGTCATGGGGTGCGGGGAGGGTGGAGGGATAGCATTAGGAGATATACCTAATGTAAATGATGAGTTAATGGGTGCAGCACACCAACATGGTGCATATATACATATGTAACAAACCCGCACGTTGTGCACATGTGCCCTAGAACTTAAAGTATAATAATAATAATAATAATGAACTATCTCTGCTAAATTCTTCCTTTATTCTCCATATGACTCTAACTAAACATGTTAGACCTTCTCACTCTATTCTACATGTTCTTTTTCTTTTTTTGAGATGGAGTCTCGCTGTCACCCAGGCTGGAGTGCAGTGGCGCGATCTCAGCTCACTGCAAGCTCTGCCTCCCGGGTTCACACCATTCTCCTGCCTCAGCCTCCTGAGTAGCTGGGATTACAGGCACCCGCCACCGCGCCCAGCTATTTTTTTGTATTTTTAGTAGAGATGGGGTTTCACCGTGGTCTCGATCTCCTGACCTCGTGATCCACCCGCCTCGGCCTCCCAAAGTGCTGGGATTATAGGCGTGAGCCACCGCACCCGGCCTATTCTACATGTTCTTACTGTCTTTGTTAATATTTTCTTTCTCTATGCTTCATTCTGGATCTTATCTTCTTACTTTCCAGTGTAGCAGTGCTGTCTTCAGCTATGTCTAATCTGCTGTTAAATCTACTCATTAAATTTTAAATTTATCATATTTCGATTCTAAAAAATGTTTATTTCATTCTTTTTCAAGTATTAAACCACTTTTGTATTTTCTGTTTCCTTATAAAACATTTCATGCTTGACTACTGCCTCCTAACATAATCAGCATCAACATCAATGTCACTACCACCCCACAACAGGGAGCAGCCATCCACCAAGGATCCTCAGGAGCTGGTGTAAAAATGTCCCAGTTCCATCGCCCCTTATGCAGGGTTGTGCTGAGGTATGTGTTTAGCACTGTCTTACAGAGTTTTCCCACCAGGGAAGCTGGTTTAACACAGAACTATCTATTGGCCACCTTCCCTTCCAGCATTCCCATACTTCCCAAATAAACTACTTTACAGCAATCCCTATGCAAATTTCTTCTTCTGAAAGACATCAAATTAAAACAGTGTTTTACAGTCTGTTTCTAACAATTTAATGCCTACAGCAACTGTGGGACCCTCAAGGTTGCCCTCAAGGAAGAAGAGCAACAACCTGCCATAATCAAATTCCAAAACTAGACTGGGTTTCTACTGAATCCTACTCATGTCCCCGTGTGTATCTAGTTTATCTTTGCATACTGGATACTTAATTTGAAATATATATATATATATACACACACACACAGCACACATACATACATATGCGTGTATGTTTGTAATATATATAATTTGAGCCTGCCTCTTCTAGAAAGAATTTTCACTGGGTTTGCCAGGCATGTGTGGGTGTTACTTATCCGAGACAACCTTCACTCAAGCTCAAGTCCAAGTTAGATAGTGTGAAGACAGGCTGTGAGGCCTTCTGATGATTGGTTTACATCTTATTCACCTTACTCAGAGGTTACAATCCTTCAGAATCACACCCCAAAGTGAGAGCGATTTATTAGAGTCCCCTTTTTGGCAGGTTCTGGACATTAGCTGTTTTCTTCCCACCTGTGTGGTCATTGAAGGATTCTTTTTGTTCAGAGGACAGTGGCTATTCACTATCTTGGTAGGTATTGGTACTATTAAGATGTTTTTAAAATATGTAGTCCATCTTCTTGTCAGTGTGATTGTTGTTCTTTATGACTTGGTTGGCCATTAGCAGATGACAGAGCTCTAGAGGTATTATGAGAAGATGGTAGTATGTAGGAAGGAGTACAAATAGAGAAGAACAGAGGTCTCAGAATTGAATTCTTGCACACACCAACTTGCAGAAGCCTAGGTATAAGAAACAACCAGCAGTGAAGGACCTGGTGGCAAAGGACTCCAGCAGACAGAAGTATCTGGTGGCAGAGTGAAAGCCGTGTATTGAAAGCCAAGTGAGCAAGGATTTAAACATGGAGGAATTGCATAAGGGGTAAAAAGCCTACTAAAAGGTTAAATAAGAGGAGGACAAGGGATGATCACTAGATTTAGTAATCTGGAGGTTACTGGAGACATCAAAGAGAGATGTTTTAGTGGGAGGGGGGGTGTGGGGAGGAGATAATGCCTAATTAGAGTTGATTTGAGAGATAATGAGAAAAGATTTGAAACAGCAAATAGAGGCGTCTTTTTTAAGTTTTGCAATAAAGTGGACCAGGGCAGTAAATAGAGGGGGATGTTTTTATTTTGTTCTGTCTTTGTTTTTTAAGAGGGGAGACCTTTCAGAATGTTTTCTAATGTAAGATTCAGAGACGTGACATTCAAAGAAAAAGTATAGAGAGCAGAGAACTGCCAAAGGCGGGGGCGGAGTGGGGAGTCTTTTAAAAGCAAGTGGAAATAGGATCCAATACACATCTAGAGGGATTGCATACACCACAGACAGTTCATTAGGAAGAATTAGGAAGGAAGGAAGGCCAGGTTGCACTAGGGGATATAAATGCAGGTAGGTTGGTAGCCATTATGGTTGAAGTTTGTGGAAATTATCTTTTGAGGCTTCCACTTTTTTCAGTTAGAAATTTCAGGAATGAGCTTCAGTTGGAAGTTTTATAAATGAGCTGAGAATGAGAAATAAAAGAGCAGAAGTATGGATGAACAAGAAAACCTAGCAAGATGCCCAGGCAACACTATAGACCCACTTGACAATCAGAATAAAAGTGCATTTGTGTTGGGTGTATCACAAGTATATTTGAGCAGAGAAAAAGTGCTGTGGAATGTGTGCAACTAATAAGGAGGAGGTTGGTTTGAGATTGTGTTTTTTAGAAGTATGGTCTGTATTATCGACCTTAATATGTGATCTTCACTTCTTATGCTCAGTATAAACAGAATTAAGTAAGATATTCACCAACTGAAGTGGTAAATATATTTTGCTGTTCAGTTCACATGGCAGCTTCCTTAATCTCAGTTAATTATTCTGAAGAAACACCCAAAGGAAATCATGAAGCATATTCTTGGAGTGTTCCTGTAACTTGTCATTTAAGAATTGAGATGGCAGTTTAATTTAATGACTTGATGCAAGTGAACAAGCCTCTCAGTGCATGCAAAATTCCAGTTAAATTTTAAGGTGGACTGTGGTAAAATCATATGCTAGATATCCTCAGGATGATGATGAAAAGATTATGTACATAGAACTTAGTTTGATTACACATTTTAAAGAAGTTGGAATGAAGGCCAGACATAAACTCTTAGAAAATGTGATGAGGAATAACCCCAACCAAAATAGAAACTAAAATCATACATATAATATCTATAAATAAACTTAGGACATGTGTAGCAACTATAGAGAGAAAACTACCAACAAAGAAAATCTTCTAATGGACATAAAATAAGAGTAATAACGGAGAAACACATTATTGAATATCCAATTTTGATCATGTAAATACACCAATTCATTCCTATTACAATCTATAAATTCAATGCAATCTTAGTAATTATAAAATATTAGCTAGTAGCAATAATATGCATTACTAGCAATGAATAATATTAACAGTAAACATTAATGTAGTGTGTATTATGTCCCAAGCGCTGTCCTAGGTACTTTATATTCATTTGCATAATCCTCAAAACAACCTTTTGAGGCCTATTTTACTACTGATATCATTTTATGAATGAGGAATCTGAGGCACAGAGAGATGAATAATTTGCCAAGGTCACACAGTTGCTGAGTGAAGCATCAGAATTTAACTCAGGTTCTCTGCCTCCAGAGCCCATTCCCTTAATCATTTCTTCCCATTGCCTCTAAATCCATGGCAATAAAAATTCCAATGGTCTTTTCAGAGGCGGAATTTGAGAAACTCATTTTAAAGTTAACCCAGAATGATACATGTGGAAAAATAATCAGGAAATAGTTGAGAGGGAGAGTAGTTAAGGGGAGATGCATGTTATAAATATTAAAATGTATTTTAAAGATACATTTAAGGTATTCACTCATTCAACAAAAATTTATTGAAGACCTACTGTTTGCCAGGCTCTGTTCTAGGTGCCATTGACAAAGACAGAAAACACTCCCTGTTCTCATGAAGCTTAAATTCTTTTTGGGGAATATAGAAAAAGAAATAAACAATTAAATAGTTAGACTGTACAGCAGGAACGGGAGATTTAGAATGCAGCAGGAACAGGGGATACAGAATACTGAGATTGGGAGGAGGATGTTTTGTAAATATGGGTATCAGGAAGGGCTTCAGTGATGTAATGACACATGAGCAGCAACCTGAAAGAGATCAGAAAGCAAATTATGAGGACATCTGGGGGAAGGACATTCTGGCAGAAAGAACAGCAAGTGCAAGAGTCCTGAAGCAGAAAGATGCTTTTCATGTTTGTGAAATAGCAAGGAAGCCAATGTGGCTGCAATGACTGGAAGGAAGTGGTAGAAGATGATGTCAGGGAGATAATGGAGTCGGGGGGACAGGTTATCGGGGACTCTGCCTTTAACTCTGAATAAAATGGGAAGAGTGACTTGGTCTGATTTACATATACAGTCATGTGTCACATAATGGCATTTCCAACGACAATGGACCACATATACAATGGTGGTCCCATAAGATTATAATGGATCTGAAAAATTCCTATTGCCTACTGACACTGTAAGTATCTTAATGTTGTAGAACAATGAATTACTCGCATATTTGTGGTGATCCTGGCATAAACAAACCTACTGCACTGCCAGTTGTATAAAAGTATAGCATATACAATTATGTCCAGTACATAATGCTTGATAGTGATGATAAACGACTGTTACTGGTTTATATGTTTAATTGTTCTATACTTTCTATCATTATATTAGAGTGTGCTCCCTCTACTTATATTAAAAAAAAAAATGTTGTCCCTGAAGACCTTCCCATGAGATAAGATGTGGAGGCAGAGGACAGTGATACTGATGATCCTGACGCTGTGTAGGCCTAGGCTAATGTATGTGTTTGAGTCTTTAACAAAAAATTTAAAAAAGTAAACAAATAAAATAAAATATTAAACAATTTTTATTTTTCGAGACAGGGTCTTGCTCTGTCATCAAGGCTGGAGTGCAGTGGCGCAATCAATGCAGCCTCGATGTAGCCTCTGGACCTCCTAGGCTCAATGTAGCCTCTACCTCCCAGGTTCAAGCCATCCTTCTGCCTTAGCCTCCTGAGTAGCTGGGACTAGAGGCACGAGCCACAGTTCCTGGCTAACTTTTATTTCTATTTTTGTAGAAATTGGGCTTCACTATGTTGCCCAGGCTGGTCTCAGGCTCCTGGGCTCCTGCCCCAATCTTCCAAAGTGCTGGGATTATAGGCATGAGCCATTGCATCTGGCCAAAAATTTTTAGAAATAGCAAAAAGCATATAGAATATGAGTATAAAGAAAGGAAATTTTTTTATAGCTGTATAATGTATTTGTGTTGTAAGCTAAGTATTATTATTCTCAGAGTCAAAACTTAGGAAGAAAACTACAAAGCTTATGAAGTAAAAATGTTACAGTAAGCTAATTTATTGTTGAAGAAAGAAACACTTTAAAAAATAAATTTAGTGTAGCCTAAGGGTACAGTGTTTATGAAGCCACAGTAGTGTATAGTCACCCTGGACCTTCCCATTTACTCATCACTCACTTGCCGACTCACCCAGAGCAACTTCCAGTCCTGCAGGCTCCGTTCCTGGTAAGTGCTCTATGCAGGTGTACCATTTTTTATGATTCTCCCATTGCTGGATGCTATCTTTATGAGATGGCCAGAGTACACCTCTTCTACTACCTCACTTGCCACTTCTAGCCTAGACAGTCACCCCTGTTAAAATGGTAGAGGAAGTACAGTGACAGCTGACTTTCTGGGAAATGTGATACCCACAAGGTAAGATATACAGATGGCAAATGGAGACAAAAGTCCGGCCGTATACTAGGGACTGTGATATTTGTGTATTACAGCAATCTGGAGTATGCCATCGACCCTCTGGTGAGTGTTGGGAAGCACCTAGGATTGCAGAGCTAGCACAAAGTGAAACCTCTTGGAACAAGAGGCTGAGCTGGGAACATCCACCGACATGGCAGCAACACAAAACATAGCCATGACCCACATGACAGGGAAAAGACGAAGTGATGAAACTTGCCTATTGGTCAGTACCCAGAGTGTATAGATCCAGCCTCATTTAGGAGTAAGAAAAGAGAAAAATATTAATTTGACATCATGAAAAAATGCTGAGTGAAGTATCTAATGTGAAATATCATAGAGACTTGTGGATTCAATGACAAATGTTGTGTCCCTAGAAAATGTATACAAAGATTATCATTGAATTCACATGATACAGTCATCCTATGCATAGGAAACACTAGGTCAGCCCTCCACTGTATTCTTTACAAATGCTGACACAAACAGGGAACTACTAAACATCAAATCTAATATTTTAAAAATTGGTTTAGAGTATCCAAATATTAAAAACTACTAAAGACTATTCTAGAAGTATTAAATATCACTTAACATGTTGACAATACTATACTATGAATGAATTGAAATTGTACCTAAGTGTCTATGTGATCCTTTTTTTTTTTAGGTGAACTAATGCATTTGTCTTTATTATTTAAACCACTTTGAGTAAGGGGTTTCTGTTACTTAAAGCCAAAGGCATTCTAATTATACGGTGTTCTTTTTTTCAAGTTGGTAAATTTTATGTTACGTGTTTTATTTTATTTTATTTTATTTTTCCATAGGTTTTTGGGGAACAGATGGTATTTGGTTACATGAGTAAGTTCTTTAGTGGTGATTTGTAAGATGAAGGTACACCCATCACCCAAGCAATATATACTGAACCTAATTTGTAATATTTGATCCCTCATCCTCTTGCCACCCTTTCCCCCTGAGTCCCCAAAGTCCACTGTAACCTTCTTATGCCTTTGCATCCTCATAGTTCCCACTTATGAGTGAGAACATATGATGTTTAGTTTTCTATTCCTGAGTTACTTCACTTAGAATAATAGTCTCCAATCCCATCCAGGCTGCTGCAAATGCCATTAATTCAATTCATTCCTTTTTATGGCTGAGTAGTATTCCATAATATATATAAATATGTGTGTGTGTGTTTATACAGTTTATACACTCATTGACTGATGGGCATTTAGGCTGGTTCCACATTTTTGCAATAGCTAATTGTGCTGCTATAAATGTGTGTGTAGGTATATTTTTGTATAATAAATTCTTTTCCTCTGGGTAGGTACCCAGTAGTGGGATTGCTGGATCAAATGGTAGCTCTACTTTTAGCTCTTTAAGGAATCTCCACACTGTTTTCCACAGTGGTTATACTAGTTTCCATTCCCACCAGCAGTGTAGAAGTGCTCTTGTTCTTTTTCACGGCATCCATACCAACGTCTATATTTTAAATATTTTTGATAATGGCCTTTCTTGTGGGAATAAGGTAGTATCACATTGTGGCTTTAATTTGCATTTCCCTGATTATTAGTGACGTTGAGCATTTTTTCATGTTTGTTGGCAATCTGTATATCTTCTTTTGAGAAGTCTCTATTCATGTCCTTAGCCCACTTTTTCATAGGATCGTTTGCTTTTTTCTTGCTAATTTATTTAAGTTCTTTGTAGATTCTGGATATTAGTCCCTTGTCAGATGCATAGATTATGAAGTTTTTATTTAAGGAATAAATGTTATTGTGTATGTTTATGGTATACAACATGATGTTATGGGATACACATAGTAATAAAAAAGCTACTATACTGAAGTAAATTAAAATATCCATCTTCTCTCAGAGCTACTCATCATTTTTCTTTTTGTGGCAAGAGTGAGCAGCTAAACTTACTCATTTAGCACGAATCCCAAATACAGTACAATTTTATGACCCATAATTATCATCTTGTACATTCCATCTCTAGACTTGTTCACCCTCCATACCTGCTACTTTGTACCCTCTGACCTCCCCATTTACTTCCTGCATCCACCATCCCCTTCATCACTGGTAACCACTGTTTTGTTCTCTATCTCTGTATATTTGAATTTATTTTTAATATTCCATATATAAATGACATCAAGCAATATTTCTCTTTCTGTGTCTAGCTTGATTCACTTGGCATAATATCCAGGTTCATTCACGTCGTGGCAAATGGCAAAATCTCACTCTCTTTAGGGCTGAATGATATTTTATCATATTAAATGGTCACACACACACACGCACACATATCACAGTTTCTTCATCAACTTGTCTGATGATGGAGAAATGTTGATTCTTACCGTATGTTTCATAACTCCAAGAATTTCCCTCAGTAATTATAACGCAGGTCAGACTCACACAATTCCACAGTAAGTTCATAAGTCCAGACTAATATAGAATAGTTCCATGGATTAAACTTTGGTACTTAAAATGTTTCGATCGATAATAATCAGAAAGATGTTAATTTTCAGAAATATACATTTTTAATATTAAGTATAAATGAAATTAGAATTTTTTTAACTTTTGGTGGTTTTTAAGATCTGCTGTTGTTTGAGGTTCATACCTCAAACAACACAGTCCTTGCAAAGAACTACTTATGGATGAAAAAGATGACAAATTTTCAGCAAGAAATTATTCCCCAAAGTTTGTTTTTACTATCTACCTTTTAAAAGGAATAATGATAGAAAACGATGAACTTATACATCAATATGACTTTAACATAGTAGTCGAAAATCTTAAAAAATATATCCCTCAAGGGAAAATATTATTCATAATTTATTAGTGAGGAGAATAGAACTATTCCTAGTCCATACATATATAAATTATTTCATCTCCAATGAAGCATTTCTAAAATGCTTTTTCCTCAATAAGCCATTTCTTATTATTTTCATGTGTTTTTGATGTGAAAAATTTAGACAGATGAAAAACATAAAGGAAAAGGGGAAAAGAATGCTGCAGTTGTTTAAGACTCATAAACAGTGACGGTAGAGCTTTTCTCATCAATTGCTTGGCACCCTGCAAAAGATACACCAATCATCTGTCTTGATTTCCCTTTAGGAATTAGCAGAGTCTCTATTTAATCTTTGGCTTTCCAGTTAGAAGTTTCACACAGACACAAAAACAACAGGCTGCTAACCATAGTGTTATATAAATGTCTATATCAAAGTACTAGGTAATTAACTTACCTCTTAGATTTCCCTATATTCTGGTTACTATAGAAGCATTTCTTTAATTTGTTGTAGTCATCAAGAACAATACAATTCTTACAGTTGTGTTTGTTATTTTATTACTTGACAACAAATTGTATTTGCTATTTTATTGCCTCCGAGTAAAAATACATAATTGATTACCTATAATGAATCCGTTGGAAATTGGCTACAGGAAATGCAGAATTATCAAATTATTACAGAAATCTTTTTGGTTAATCAAGTTTGTACTCTTCATAGCTGACATTCCCTCATTCTACTCTTTTTCCTCATCAGCAGAACCCAATTTTGACTGGTTTATCTACTCTTCCCCTTTGAAATCTAAATGACTTGGGCAAAGTTGACCCTACCCCTAGCTTATGGGATGAGGTGTGATTAATAGAAACCAATCAAAATACTCCTTGTTGTCTGTGGGGAACTGGTTCCAGGACATCCCTTGGACACCAAAATCTTCAGATGCTCAAGTCTCCAATAAAAAATGGCATAGTATTTGTATATAACCCACACACATCTGTACACTTTAAATCACCTCCAGATTACTTACAACACCTAATACAATGTAAATATTATGTAAGTAGTTATTATACTGTATTGTCTCAGGAATCAAGAAAAAAAAAGCCTGTACATGTTCAGTACAGACACACTCCTTTTCCTGAATATTTCTGATCCCCAGTTGGTTGAATCCATGGATGCTGAACCCATGGAAGGCTGATCGTACTACCATCTTTTTGGCTAGAGATTGGTTTTAATGGTTCAGGATTATGCTAATCAAGACTTCATGGGCTCTTCAGCTGAACTGACCTAATGAGTTCAGAGGAACTTCTGTTTCATTGTGATGGGAGAGATTCTCTGTGTTTCTTTCTCTGATCCTCTGTCTTTTTATCTCATGCAAGATAGGAACATGAAAGTATGCTGCCCAAGTCACTGCTAGTGCACATCTTATGGAAGAAAACCAGTCTGAGGACAGAGTTGACATATCAGAAAGATCCTGACCCAATGTTCATGGACCCCCTACTCTCCACCTTCTCCTATCTTGATACAAGAAATGAACCATTTATTTATGATAAAAGCTAGTTTTATTTTGGGTTTCTGCAGCTTACAGCAGGAAATATCCCAACTCATTCATATGGCCTGTAATGATGAATCCAAGTTCTTTCTGTGGACAAATTAATTTTTCTAAGTTTAATTTCCTTAAGTTCTTTCAGGGAAGGATAAACTACCTTAGGCCCCAAACGCATCCCAGTCTGAGTTCTTTGTTCTCACAGACCTTTGTTCTCCTACCTCAGCTGCTGTGAGATTTCCTGGTGCTCCCAACTAAAACGTACTTTAATCAGAAGTCATCATTAGTCCTGACAGGTCAAGTTCCTTCAGGAACCCTCATATCCAGACTTGAAATTGACCCAAATGACATGACCTACCTTGGGCATGCAGATGACCAAATGACCCGTTGTCTGAGATCTTTTAGCAGAACTACTATCGGGTTTCACTTCTGCAGGAAGGACAAGCTGAAATGGCTGAAAATAAGTAGAAAGTATCACTGAGAGCAAGGACGTTACATGAGAGGGTTACTGCAAGGGGCATTTTCATTACAAATGCAAGATACACCATTCAATTAAGAAATGTGCTTAAGCTTATTAAAAATATTTATATGAGCTATGCTTTCTTTTTTTTTTTTTTTTTTTTTGAGACGGAGTCTCGCTCTGTCGCCCAGGCTGGAGTGCAGTGACGCAATCTCGGCTCACTGCAAGCTCCGCCTCCCAGGTTCACGCCATTCTCCTGCCTCAGCCTCTCCGAGTAGCTGGGACTACAGGCGCCCGCCACCACGCCCGGCTAATTTTTTTGTATTTTTTTTAGTAGAGATGGGGTTTCACCGTGGTCTCGATCTCCTGACCTCGTGATCCACCCGCCTCGGCCTCCCACAGTGCTGGGATTACAAGCGTGAGCCACCGCGCCCGGCCTATATGAGCTATGCTTTCTATGCACAAACTATTTTACCTATTTTAACAAGTAGTCTAAAGAACAGTTATCAATCACAAACCACTGTTTGTGCTCATGGGTTCATGAATGACTAAAAAGTAATTTATAGAGAAAACCTTGTCAAAAAACCATCAACATATTTCCATTTAAAAATTTTTAAGCTAATCTTCAAGCCCATATTAGCCCAAATTAGCAAAAAATGGTATTTTAGAAATAATAAAATTATAGTTGTTATGAATGAAATCATTGACAACTTAGAATGGGTGTGCTATTTAATTTCATGCATAGGCTCCCACACATATGATTATGTTATTAGTTTTGAAAAAAGTGTAACACAATAGACACAGGTTTAAAATATTAATGATATCCAACTACATATGGTCAGCAGCCATTCCCACCTTATACCACTCCCATGATATAAAACCGTGTGCTAAAAAATAGCACTGTGTTTGGTTTCCCTTTTTCTATTTTGTTTTGTTTTATTTTTGTTTGTTTATTTATTTATTTATTTATTTTTGAGTCAGAGTCTCGCTCCAGTAGCCCAGGCTGGAGTGCAATGGGGTGATCTTGACTCACTGCAACCTCTGCCTCCCAGGTTCAAGCAATTCTCCTGTTTCAGTCTCCCGAGGAGCTGGGATTACGGGCATGAGCCACCATGCCTGGCTAATTTTGTAGTTTTAGTAGAGACAGGATTTCACCATGTTGGCCAGACTAGTCTCCAGCTCCTGACCTCAGGTGATCCGCCCTCCTTAGCCTCCCAAAGTGCTGGGATTACAGGCATGAGCCACTGCACCCGGGCCCTTTTTCTATTTTAATAACACTTAAAATAATTTGAGGCACCACAGCTTAGTTCAAAGCTTAGCTTTTGAAATTGTAATAGTCTACAGGGTTCTACTCACCTTTCCTTTGATCATTACTCGCACGTAAGTTGGTTGCACATCAACATCGATTAAAGAGGTATCCATATACCTTCAAAATTAAACACACCAAATCTTATAATTTAAAAAATATCAAGTTTGAATAAGTGCAAATACAAATTCACACTTACAAGGCTATTTTAAATGAAGGACGTTTAAAATATCCATGCAAAATGGGTCTTTAAAAAATTAGTTTTAAATTAATCCCCAGCCCAAAGGAAATTCAATATATCAGCAATTTCATTTTTAGACCCACAAGTACACTTGGCATTGATTGCCCCTAACCCAAAAATATCTGAGGTCTGAAACACCAGAGGTTTGCAAAAAACAGCTTGCCATGCTCTTTCATGAATATTTTATTTTAAGCCCCTCAGACTTGAATAGCCAGGAATGCTGATTCTACTCTGCTTGAGGCCTGCAACCACCAGCTCCTGCTTCCTTGGCGGCTCTGGATCCCCTGCAGCTGTTGTGCAGCTGCCCTGATACTATCTCTCCTGGAAGACAAGCTTGCTTCTCCCCTCAAAGGCACATCCTGCTGAATAAACAAACCCTTCTGTTTATGGCAGTGACCCCAAGATCAGGTGGCAATTATTCTCCTCCACTCATGAGCAAATTAAAGATTTAGATTTCATATCACTCATTAAAATCAGAAGCTTAGCCAAATAATTATCTTAACATACTTCAAAATACTAATTGTGAACATTAGAAAATGCAGAGCTGCTTTAAAAATTACAAATGTTAAGGCAGGTAAGCTAATACAAGGGTTACAGGCATAGGTTTGGAGTGACACAGGCTTGTGGGGAACTGGCTCCACCCCTTCCTGCTTTATTACCTGGGACCACATTCCTTAACCTCTCTAGGCCTCAGTTTCCTCTTCTGTAAAATGGGGATACTACTAGCATCTAGCCCTAAGATTGTTAGGAAGGAACGTGTATAGTGCCCAGTACATAGCTAGTGTTAATAAACTATTATTAGATGCCATTTAAAAATGATTTTTATAATAATAATAGAGATGAGGTTTTCTACAGCTTCGCGTGTGATATCTATGCTGTAATGAATTATGTAGTATTTTCCATGCTTGGGCCCCCAAAAATGTTCATCTATCCTTACCTACATGGCCTTTCTCTGCCAGAAATAATAATCTGACAGTTCTTTGCAGAACAAGCTACTTATCTTTCAATTATTGCTCGTATCTCCCCTCTTCCCTGACCACTCCCCACACAGCATTATTCCCATCCCTGAACACTGTCCCTTTCCTTGACAGCAGACTTCTTCCTTTGTAACTCATCAGATGTCTATTTATTGTCTGTCGCCCTCCCCCACAGGGCTCTAAGTGATAGGAGATCATGACTGGATTTAGAAAACGCCAGTTACAGTCTCCCCATACCTGGCACATAGTAGGTATTCTACAGATGTTTGTTGAATAAAGGCAGGAAGCAGGCGTGAATGAATGAATTTAACTTTCAAGTATATACCCATGTGCCCATAAAGATAACCAGGAATTATAGCATAATTCATTTAGACAGAATCATGGGAATGAAAGAGTTTTACTACATAGACTGGAGAAATATTACCACCCCTTAAAATGCACAAGCATGGGAATGAGGAATGTTTCCATTTGAGGACTGAACAGGAAGCAGCCAACAGAGCTGAAAAAGAAAGGGTTATACATTCATTAAACACCAGACATAGGGCCTAAAAATGGAAAGGACTTACAAGGATGAAACAGTGATTTGTCTGAAACACAGTAGAAACGGCAGCTTGGGAAGCTAGAGGAGCAGAGGATATGAAGCTAGCTGGAGAAGAGCTGGGATCTTTGTAAAGGCAGATGACCTGGCAGCAAGCAGGCAGAAGAATTGACAGGAATTCTATAGAAAGGCACACAGATGATCTGAGACAGCTCGGTGTGGAGAGGAAGGGACCACACTAAGGGTAGCCCTGGTTCACAAGAGCCAAGGTGGAAACAACCCAAACGCCCACCATCTGGTGAACGGATAAACAAAATGTGGTATATCTATGCAATGGAATAGTATTTGGCCATAAAAAGGAAGGAAATTCTGACACGTGCAACAACGTGGATGAGGCTTGAAGACATTATGGTAACCGAAAGAAGCCAGACAGAAAGGCCACATGTTGTATGATTCCATTAATATGAAATATCCTAAATAGGCAAATCTATAGAGACAGAAAACAGATTAGTGGTTGCCATGAAGAGAGAGAACGGGCAGTGACTGCTTAAGGGCCATAGGGTTTCCTTCTGGGGTGATAAACATTTTCTGGAACTAGACAATGGTAATGGTTGTACAATATTGTGAATTTATTAAATGCCACGGTTTTGTCCATTTTGAAATGGTTGAAATGGTCGATTTTAAGTTATGTGTATTTTACCACAATCAAAACAGCAAAGTTGGTTGAAGTCCTGAGGGTTGATGTTCTGGCTCCTTCGGTCCCTGTTTACTTTGACAAGACTCACTCTTGGAAAATTTACCCCCTCTTGGGTAATAATCCCTCCTACCTCCAGGGTTACTGAGAGATTAAATAAAATGGGGCACATCAAAAGCCATTAAAAAGAGAAAGGCATTTATTATAATTCATACATGTAGACATTCATCCATTCATTCATGCATGCCAATGTGATACTCCCATTATCAGTATTTGTTCATTCATTCATTCATTCTTGTATTTATTGAGCACCTAACAGGTCCTGCTCTGACCACAAACTTTTTTTTGTTTGTTTGTTTGTTTGTTTTTGTTTTGTTTTGTTTTGTTTTTTGAGACGGAGTCTCGCTCTGTCGCCCAGGCTGGAGTGCAGTGGCTCAATCTCGGCTCACTGCAAGCTCTGCCTCCTGGGTTCACGCCATTCTCCTGCCTCAGCCTCTCCAAGTAGCTGGGACTACAGGTGCCCGCCACCACGCCCGGCTAATTTTTTTTTTTGTATTTTTAGTAGAGATGGGGTTTCACCGTTCTGACCACAAACTTTTAAGAATACAAGTAAATTTACACTTTGTCAGCAGGAAGTCAAAAAGTAGAAAGAGTGGAAGGAAGTGCTAGGCAGGGGTAGGTACTGCTTTATGTCAGATGGTGGGGCAGAGAGGCCCCTCTAATGAGGTGACATCTGAGCCGAGGCCTGAAGGACACGAGGCAGCAAGCCACAAGGACACCAAGGGCGATACAGGCAGAGGGAAGCACAGGCAAGCAGCCTCTGAGATGGTGCCAGGGGACACTGAGGTCATCAGAAGGATGTATCAGCACAGTGAACCAGGGCCTAAAATCTTCAGGGAATGAGGCAGAGTGACCTGCTGCCTTTAGATGCTTCCACAAAGAAGAGAAGAAGGTGATACAGGCTGAAGGTTTGAGTGTCAAAGCCATGGAGTTTTAGGGAGGAGAAAAGGACAATAGTTTGGGTGTGGTGATGAGGGCAGGAAGGAGGTCTGTGCCACTCCTACCCACGGGTGAGAAAACAGGCAGGATGTGAGAGGGCAGCAGGGAAGAAGGGCCCACTGGTGACAGTGGCTGCTAGGTGTTCCCCCAGGCCTCTGAGATGGGACTGAGGGAGGGGAGCCGACCACCTGATACCTACTACTATAGGAAGGCATTTTAGACAAAAACAGAGGACTGTGCCAGTAAAGAGCAGAGTGGGGTCCTTGCAGTATCAGCATCAGAAAACAGCATAGGTCTGAGAATTATTTAAACTCTGCCTTAGATATTCCGGAGTTCATATCCATGACATTGTGGCTTTATTTACCTTTCCTTTCATTTTCATGCTTTTAAGAATTATAGTAATTTCTCTGTCTTAACAAATAAGCTTCATTTAACTATAGGTCTAAGTCAATTCCATTTCAATTTTTTCAGAACTAAAAAATTACTACTGAGAATGAAAACAGACAGAAATGTCATGAAATAAATATGTAGAAAATGTCTTTACCTATAGACAGCAAGGTCCAGGATGATCTGCTTTTCATTATCTTTCAAAGAGAAGTCAATTCTAAGAATAACACATTTGGGGAAAAAAAAAGAGATGTCTTTAGGATACTGTATAGATAATCCCATCACAAATTCAGAAGCAAATTAGATAATAATTCTATAATAATATCCAATGACAACTTATTTTAGTGGTTGGACAATCAAATGTCAATGGTAATTTTAAAATTTCAGCAAAACGTACAACATATTAATAAATTATTTGTGTTTACAGGGTGTAAATGTGGGAATCTTAAGGTAAATTACATGCAAAAAATTAGCTTTGGTGCAGAGATAGAGACATCTGGTGGCTAAAGTTTTCTTTTCCATTTCATATGAGTTTGCCAGAAGCAAACTAAAACATTGGAATTACTTATGAGAATTAAAGGTTGCTTTTGCCTCCCCTTTATCCTGCATTCTATTCCTTAAGTTTTAAAGAGTCCTGTCTTCCTTCTTTTTTCTTGCTATCTTTTTTCTTCTCCTTTCATCGCTGACCTTTCCATTGCCCTGAAAAAGGCTGAGACACTGCTCATTATCTATTACCTCTGTTTTATAGATGAAGAAACAGCGGTTCAAAGAGGTTTGCATAGCTGAATTATAATAAATGCCTTTACACTTTGTCTGCACGAGCCTGGCTAGGCAGGATTTCAAAGCTCCACCATCTTTCAACTGTACCCTGAGGCTGAGTCCTAGGTCTAGCTTCCACACTGAACAACATACTATCAGAATTGCCTGGTCAATTTTCTTTTGAACATTTCACTTATTCTATTACTCCACAAAATATACAACTCAACAATATTAAAGAACATAAGCGACACTGTTTAGGAAAATGTGAAGTTAATGATAGATTTGGCTGTTAGCCCCATTTCTGCTTGTGGCAGGCACTGTCTCATTGCTTTCAATAGTCCAGGCCTGTGGGACTTCTTCAGTGTCTCAAATGACCCATGCATTTGTAGAACCTCATCTCAGGAGCCTTTTTATGTGCTCCTGCTCTGCCTCGATTGCTTATTATTTGTAAAGTAATTTCAGAGAAGTTTCCTACGGCAGAGATTGCTATTGCTATCTGCTTCCCCTTTATTCCTAGTGACAGGAACCATGGTTTACCTAGGTGCGTGGCTATGTACAATAAAGGTTGCATTCTCTGGTTTCCCTTGCAGGTAGGTGAGGTCATGTGAGGGACAGTCATTGTATGGCACTTTCTAAGAATGTCCCTTAAGAAAAGGAGCATGTATACTTTCTTCCCTTTTTTCTTCTTTATTTAGCTGAGTAGAACAGAATGTTCCATGATGAACCATGGAGACTACTTAATAAGCAATTGCAACTGTCCAAGCAAGAGTTAGTGTCAGCTAGTGGTGGTGGTGGGGTCAATGAGACGTGGCTGGATTCTGATAATATCGAAGGAAGGGTTCATAGAAATCATTGATAAAATGAGAGAGAGAAGAATTAAGGGAGAATCCAAGGTTTCTGGTCTTAGCCAAGGGGTGAATGTGTGTTACTGAGATGGAGGACACAGGGACACAAGCACACGATGCTGGAGAGTGTTAGTGAGGCTGGAAATCAGGGGTTATCTTTTAGCCGAAATAAGTGTGCAATGACTCTCTTACATCCACCCAGTGATGTCAAACAGCTAATTGTTAGAAACAAATTTTCAATGCCACAAAGTGAAACCAGCACTCAGGCAAAAGTTTTCTCAGCAAGGCAATATACTTCTATAGAAGGGCACTTGCTGCATGCAAGGCAGAGGCAAGGGAGAGCGAGCAAAACAAAGGAGAGCAGGAGTTTTTTATCCCTAACACAAACCCTATTCCTATGTACTCCCACTGCGGGCTGGGGTTAGACCGCACAGTCTAGGCTAATTCTGATTGGCTACTGTTGACATCATCAAAGGAGGCAAGGGTGGGCATTTCACGGGAAGGAAAGGTATGATATATCTTGGAGTGTTTGGGCACAGCAGAGATAGGGAGGGCTGATAGATGAATGGGTACCATTACCTTTTAGAATAGAACAAAGAACCAGGAACCGAAACCCTTTGAAGAGGAACTATATATTCTTAACAACATAACTGAATAGACAAGTCTTGAGCTCAGAGAAGAGGTTGGATAGAGTTGAGAGCAATGTAAAGAGAGTGTTTACAGCCATGGGATTTGGTGAGAGCCATGAAGAGCGAATGTGAAAAGGGAAGACAGCTGAGGAGTTTGCTATAGGGCACCCAAAAAACAAAACCAAAAGGATCTGTCAAAGCTTAGGAAGATGAGCAGTCAGTAAGATAGAAGAAAAATCAGAAGCAAAGGGAAGAAATTGCTTTAAGAAGGATGGTACTGAACAATTTGATCCAAATCTGCTATGTCCAGTAAGACAAAGACTAAGAATTGAACACTGAATGTGGAAATAACATGGCTAAGGAAATTTCAGGATGATGCAATGCACAGAAGTGGTTTCAAGAAGGAATGTGAAGTTAGAAACTGGAGACCAAGTGCAGACAATTCCATTAAATGGGGGCAGAGAAAAAGAGCTGTGGCTAGAAGGAAAACCAGGGGAAGGGAGGTTGTTGCTTTAATTTTGTTTAAGACAGAGATTTTTAGAATTTGTTTGCACGTGGGTGAGATTGATCTAGCAGAGTGGAGAGAACTAGTGCAGAAGACCAAGGATAACTGAGCAACTAAGTCCTTGATAGGCAGAGGGGATTGAGTCAGGGTGCTTACACAGACTGATTTTGGATGGGAAGTTCACCATCAGCAGCAGGAGAGAGGGGAGTACATGGGACCGGTCCAGATACACTGGTAAATTGGATGTTGGGAGGAAAAGAAATCTCCTGATTGCTTTTTTTCTCAATGAAATAGGAAACGACGTCCTCAGTTAAGACTGTGGAAGTGTCAGATGATGTTGGAAGTAAGGAGAGAGAAGGTAGGAGAGCAGCTTGTAGGACAGTAGGAGAATGGATGGCCCAAGAAAATACAGGAAGATTGCCAGAGTCCATCTGAGATCTGTGGTTATGAATTTAAGGTAAGACCAGCAAGTGGAGGTGAATGGTCTCCTCCAGCCACACAGGAGGACCAGCCCAAGAGTGGGTAGTGTGCTGGATTTTAAATAGGTTGGGGTTTTGTGAGGTGAGGATGATGGAAAGAGAAAAAAACAAGAGAGCTGAGGACAAATGACAAGGACT
This sequence comes from Hylobates moloch, assembly GCF_009828535.3. Taxonomy (NCBI): domain Eukaryota; kingdom Metazoa; phylum Chordata; class Mammalia; order Primates; family Hylobatidae; genus Hylobates; species Hylobates moloch. The sequence goes on from NW_026652284.1 coordinate 112,972,392, forward strand.
GATTTCATTTTTCTTTTCCTTTTTTCTTGAGACAGGGTCTTACTCTGCCGCCCAGGCGGGAGTGCAGTGTCATGATCTCAGCTCACTGCAACCTCTGCCTCCCGGGTTCAAGCGATTCTCGTGCCTCAGCCTTCTGAGTAGCTTGGATTACAGGTGTGTGCCACCACTCCCGGCTAATTTTTGTATTTTCAGTAGAGATGGGGTTTCACCATGTTGGCCAGCCTGGTCTTGAACTCCTGACCTCAAGTGATCTGCCTGCCTCGGCCTCCCAAAGTGCTGGGATTATAGGCGTGAGCCACTGGACCTGGCCCAAGGACTGATTTCTGTGATGAACCATAAAACTAAAGCACAGCAAGAAAAGATGAGGGGTTAGGGGACAGTAAGAAAAATAGGAGAGTGAATTATCTTATGGTCTTCATGGGGGCACGTGGTTGTTGGAGTGAAGGGAGTTCCCCCAGGAACATAAGAAATGGTGTCTAGTGAGACACTCGAGGTGAAGTTTCTGAGGTGGAAGAGATATCGATGGTGGCAAATCTAGGAATGAAAATGAAATCGTGTGGCTGAGCTGAGCTGGAGAACTGAGCCGGTTGGGGAACAGAGAGGCCAGGGCTTCTGGTGGATCACCTACATGTTTGATAAAGTCATCACCAAGACTGATAATGACAGGAGAGACAGAGAGAGACATGGGTGTGGGTGAAACATCTTCAATGAACTGAGAGGGCTTGGGGTTGAGGGCTGATCAGGGTGATGTAGATGACTGCAGGAAGAAGGAGCAGGGGTGCTATATCTAGATGGCTTGTGCTTCAACAGAGAAAGGGGGAAAGATGGCCTGAAAATGGCGATGGGCTGTAACTGTTCCCGTGGTGTGTGTGGTGAGGAAGAACAGTGGTCAACCACAGAAGTGAACCCTCCACTAAAGTTAGTGAAAAAGGAGAAACGGTGGAAGCTTCAGGCTTTGCTGTCCAAGCTCAAGCTCCAGAGGGCACAGGGGTCCAAAAGGGGTGAGAATGAGTTGAAGTGGATCAGCGCCATTTGGGTATAAGATTCTGGCCAGTGGTGCATGACCTGGGAGGGGAGGAACGGGATGATCACATGTCGGGAGGCAGTGCTAGTGAGGAGGTGGTGGGTAATCAGTTCTTCATAGACTCAATCTCAGTAGAACTGGTTTTAGGGGCAGGTGAGGCTGCAGTGTGTGGGAAGAGTGGTGGTCTTACCAGACACACATGGAGTTCCGGGAGTCTCCCTTGAGTTCTGTTGTAGGCTAAAGAGAGACCGCCTAAACTCGATTTCTGAACTCCATGAGGTCAGAAAGAAACCTGTTACAGTCACTGCTCTATCCCCAGGGCCTAGCCTAGTGTTCTGTCTTGCATTCCTGTCTGCTGAATGTGGGTAAGGGGAAGGAACTACAAAGTTTATCATGGAAGTCACTAGAACTAGGTTAGCATGAGCAACTCAGAAACACCACCTATTAGCTGTGTGACCTTGGGCAAGTCACTCCACCTCTCTCAGGCCCAGGTTCTGGGCATGTAAAAAAGAAATACTGTCAACCACCTGTGATTGCTGTGAAGATAAATGATGCCCAGGAATAATTCAAGATTGTGCCTTCATCATGGTCATGACAGAGCAAATGAAATGATGACAGAAAATAGGTTTGCGTAATAAAATGAAGTGAACGAGATTTAGTCTGTAGGCTCTCTGGTCTGTATTTTGGCTACAAAAGGCTTTTCTGTCCTGCTTTCTAATTTCAAATTTTATGATAGACAAAGAGAGTACATCAGATGTTATTATACTTGAAGATTTCCAGTTTGAGTATCTGTCCTCTCATTAAATTCATTGAGGGTACTATATTGATTTCCTTCCCTAGCTCTCAAATGCTTTGTAGATGTGCTCCAGAGTATAAAGTAGATGTATAGAAGGTACATCAGTATTCTCAACCAGCTTGCTCATGGCAGAGTTTTAAAAATTCATAAATACAACAATAATGTGGTGGCAATTTTCAGGCATAAAACTGTATATGGTCCAAAGTTTCATGGGGTACATAAATAACTAAGATCTCCATATGTCAAGATCATTTTCTAGATGCCAAGAAAATTATGCATTTGAAAACATAATAGATGTTTTGCCTTTAAATATGCACCAAATGACATTATTTTTAGACTCATCAAACTTGTTAAGAGCAGTCAGAAATATTCTTTGCAGAGCAAACCTGGAATTGAAACAATGATTGACCAACACCATTGATTGACACTTTTGGGTCTTTAACTCTCTATTTGGCCTCACATACTTGGGCTCATTCACATTTAGGGCTTTCCCATCTCCAGCGATCAAAGTCCTGGGTGGTTTCACTTTCTTCTTTTTTTCACTTAAGATTGGTGGTGGATGAGAACAACAGGCAGCATGGAAAGAAAAAATAAGCAAAGAGAATATAAAAGCAATTGATACATTTTTGTGAAACAGTTTTAAAAAAATTAATTGGACTTTTACGAACACATCAACAATTCATCATTCTTAAGTCCATTCCTTTAATTCTATGCTGGGAACTGACAATTAAGCCAGATTTTTTATATGGTTGTATCTGTATCTGTACAGCAAAAAAATGACCAAGACAATTTGCCAGATAATTTGAATGAGGGAAGAAAACTCCTTTTCATGACTGTCTATTAATATTTAAATAAGTCTATTTTATACATGATTTACCCAGATAACTGTCAACTCTCCATTTGTGTACAGAGCTTCTGCTTTAGCTAAAATACAACATTTAACATACCAAGTAGAATCTATTCAATAGAAATAAAAATACCAGCACAGAAGAATCTATATAAAAGGGTATTTCTCACAGCATTATTTATAGTGGCAAACCCCTGGAACTGTTGTTAATGTCCATCAATGGAGAAATGGTTGGATCAACTGTGCTTCATTCATACTACAAAATATTTTGCAGCTACTAAAAAATGTGTTTGCTCATTACCTATTGATTTAGAAAAGTGTTGATGATGTATTTAGTGAGAAAAAATATATAAAATATAAATCCATTTTTGTTTTACAAAAAGACCCCAAATCCTACATTTGCAGAGATAATTTATATAATTACAAAGGGCAAAAAAAAAATTATATAGTGAGATCAACCCAAGCCTGTTAACACTCATTACATTGAAGGGTTGGATAGGAGGTAAATAAAGGAAGCAAATAATAGAAGATTAATGGAGTAATAGGGAATTAAAATGCAGTATGTAAATTCTATTTAAAAGATTACTGAAAGTATATAGAACCTTAAATAGGCAAATATGGACAGTATCTAGATCAGATGAACAAATTTGTTTAGATGATGGAACTGTTGGCAATTCTTTGCCTTAAATTTCTATTATGCTTTTAATACAGATTTTGTGTCAGTTAACTTTATTTTGGAAAAAATCATTCACACTCTTCTGCATTTTAAACTGGGCCTCCAGATCCAATGGAGTTAATATTTCAATGACCCAGGACAATTAAGGGGCATCCACAAGCCCTTGGCTTCACCCTACTCAGTGTAAAGCAGATCAGAGTTAGGAACAAAAGATTTCTTTTGTCCCTGCTTACACCGAGTTAATAAAAATGGCAACACAATCAGAGGCAAACATCTCATGGACTCACTGGATTGGGAAATCTAAGGTGTCCAAAAGATAGTGACTCAGATAGGTATCAGGGAGTAAAAAAAATTTCTCCTTATTCCAGGCTCAATTCATAACATATTAGATATTATTTATACATACCCACAGAGATATGAATATAACATATGTGTGTATGGGTATATATGTAAGAAATATTTCACATTCTATAAACATGTAGAACTTCCATTTCAAAGGGCTCTTGAGTCTGCAAAGCACTTTCACATGTATGGGCTCATCTGATTTTCTTAACAGTACAGTGGGGTAGGTAAGACAGGTATGATAATCCCTGTTTAGCAGATGAAGAAACAGATGAGGAGAAGTTAGGTACTTGCCAACATCACACAGAGGGTAATAGTGGAGTCAAGACATGCATAATCTTATTCAATGCCCTTGCCAAAGGACCGTGTGGTCCCTTAATGTGCAAATCACCCACGTTTTACAAACGAGTATTTTAGATAAAATTTGATTTTTGATTGTTATACCTCCCTAAAACTTTATGAAAGCAGCTGAGATTTCAAATCTTTTTTACTTCTAGTTTCTTGCTTTTAGTTGTTAATCACAAGGAGAGATATTGTGTTTTGTTTCACTTGAGTCATTGCCATGTAGATTACTATATTTCAGGGCTAATTTATCACATTCTCAAGCTCATGAATAATAAGTATTCCCATAAGTTATATATTTTACATACTAGACTTAAGCAATGACATGAAATGGAATGACACAAAATCTATTTTTGAAAAAGCTACTCTGAAGATAATAGCATAAAAATCCTAGCTTCTAACAAATCATCAAATTATATGTAAACAATTCAAAAGTGAAATCATACTGTTAAATGCCCAAGAACATTGTATTAGGAAAATAAAATGTCTAACGAAACTAGTTTCCAATTCTTCACTTTGCAAATTAATAGAACAGACTCAAAAAGGAGCCCATTCATTCCACAAAATGACCTTTTTCTAGGCTAGAAATACTAATGTATTAGTGTAACCTAATACACTATTATTAGGCATATTAAAAGTGGTAAAAAGCTAAAGATATACAAACAAACCTCTACCTAAAATGTCATAATTCATGATGTTCTAAAGAAGGTACTTTGATATTAATGAATGTTAGCCAATACAATTCAACAAAGAGCTATACTTAGAAAAAACAAAATCTATATATGAGTGCTAAAGGTTTAACACAAATAATGGGTCAAAAAATGGGCAATCATGAAAATATAGTTGATAAGTGGCTACTGCTTCCCTCTCCTAGGAAAGAATGAAATACCTTAATTTTTCCTGATTTTTCCGTTGTTTTTCCATGTGTCTAAGAGTTTCCAATCTTGATTCAGGAGTAAACAAACAGGGCTTATTCCAGAATTCCAAGTCATCTTCACTGTTGTCTAATTTCTTTGTGTTGTGTTCCTCTATGTCTGGTGCCTGTAGGTGGGCTTTGCTCTCTAAAGAGGAACTAGGAAAAACAAATAGAGCACTTAAGAACAATAATGGATTCATGAGCTTCATCCTTAATGCTGGCCCTTTAATATCTATACACTTTTCTTACGTTATCTTCTCACCTTTGAATGACAAAGTGACTCTGAAAGACAGTCTAACCAGGCCTGGTTACCCTGGCCTGGATATGTAGTGAGATCAACCCAAGGCTGTTAGCACTCATTACATTGAAAGGTTGAACAGGGCAGGCCTTCATCTTCTATCATCAGGAATACTGCAGTAATCAGATTCCAGGGTTCACAGAACTGACTGCTAAGAATCACCTGGGGAGCTTTATAAAAAGTACAGATTCCTGGGTTCTCATCAGAAAGCCTATTCAGTAGATCTGAAGTAGATCTGAAGTAGTAGATCTGAAGCCTGGGAATCTGTGTTTTGTAATATTTTGCAGGAGATTCTGATGATCAGACAAGCAATCACCCCACTTCTAATCTTGTACCTGTCAAGTCCACTCTCCACACTACTCCCAGAGGGACTTTTCTAGCAGGAAAATTGGATCACATTATTTCCAGGTTTTTAAATGATTCTCTTATCTCCAAAATTCGCTTGTGGGACCTATGGCACTTTTTTCTTTTCTTTTCTTTTTGAGACGGAGTCTCCCTCTGTCACCCAGGCTGGAGTGCAGTGGCCAGGGGTCTCTGCTAACTGCAAGCTCCGCCTCCCGGGTTCATGCCATTCTCCTGCCTCAGCCTCCCAAGTAGCTGAGACTACAGGCGCCCGCCACCACACTCGGCTAATTTTTTGTATTTTTAGTAGAGATGAGGTTTCACCGTGTTAGCCAGGATGGTCTCGATCTCCTGACCTCGTGATCCACCCGCCTCGGCCTCCCAAAGCGCTGGGATTACAGGCATGAGCCACCGCACCCGGCCGGCACTTTTTATAGTATGGCCTGTGTCTAGTTTATTTTTCATAGATAACTTCTGATTATGTAGCTTTATATAGTAACAGTTCTCTCTTCCCTTTTACTCATGTTTTGTGGACTGTCAGAGAATTAAACAACATCTCTGTATGTCATCAAATGGGTATTATATGAGATATTCAACATTTGTTCAACATGGACCCAAAATACACTTATTGAGCATCTTCTGTTGTGCCAGGCACCACAGATACAACCCTGGCCTACACAAACCATGATGCTACTTTCAGGAGATTCTATTCTTGTGGCAAGAAAATGACATAATTCAAGCAATAAACATTAGGTATAGTCTCTCTCCCCTCACCTCTCCCTAGAATAGACACTTTATTAGATGACATTAAATGAAAAAATTACATGAAGCCTTTAATACCAAATACAGCAAATAGTAGGTACTCAATACATGTTGGATTTTGTTAATGAATGAGGTGACAAGAAAGGCTCCTTTAGTTGCTCTTCAAACTAAAGATATTTTCTTCATTTTGAAAGCATCTTTTCAAATATATTTTCTTTATTTTGAAAATATTGTGAAAGATTCTTTTCAAAGGGATGAACTGAAAATACTAGAACATGAAATTTAAGTAGCATCAGTAGAATATAGAGTAAAATTCTGCTTAGATTCTTTACAGATACAATGCAACTAAATATTTTAATAAGCAAAATAATGCAAATCACTGAAAATAAATAAATTGCTTTGCTATACAGCTACAGTTCTTTATGATATTGAAAGAATAATCTATTAAGGGTATCTATAATATTCTACAATATTCTAGATAATTGCCACTGAAATAATTGGTTCCATTCTCATTTAACCATCTAAATTATATTTTTCCTGGAAAGTGACTAATTGGTTCAATCTGGCCTTTTGCAATCTAAAATAATAATTATAAAAACATAAAAATAACAGTACTTGAGAAATTTATCAGAGATATGAGCTAAATAACATAAGTCTCCAAGGCAAAATGCATATAAATGTGTGTAACTGCTTGATGAAACAGAGTGAGCTCATTACTGTATGATCAAAAAAACTTTCTCTTCAACCATTGCCTTCAAACCCGCTCTCTCAGAACTCTCTTCTCATCCATGAGCAGATCCCACAGCTCTACAGTCACTTTTAAGAACAGCATAATCTCAGCTAAACATTCATTTTCAGGTACTAAAGGGTCTAAAGTTTAAATAAAATTCAGACCTAAATTTCAAATCGAAGCCATTCCCTCCCTCTCCAACCCATTCTCTCTCCTGGCCCTGTTCCAGATTGTGGTGTGCAGGGGAAGAGGGACACCTTCTCCTTCTACTTTTCATTGTCATCCATTCCTTCCTCTGAATCCCATACCACTGGGCCTCTTGGGTTCAGAGTCTTCCTGCCTTGAGAATTTGGGGCTTGGGAAGATGAATGAGGAGAAGAAGGTGAACATGCTTATATGACCACTCCTATTATAACCTGGCTGTTGCTACCCTTGCAATATCCAGATACTGGCTTTCTCTTCCTGCAAGCACCTTTGTCATTCTTGGAGACACTACAAGAGCCCTCCAAGTGTACTGTTCACTGTTGAGGTGGTCAATATACTTCCTGGCTCCTTTTGTGATAAATCCCCAGCTTCTGCCACTGATAATCCACCCCCTAGTGTCTTACTGCTGCTGTCCTTTTGGACAGCATCTCTTCAAGACAGCTCAAACCCAGCCCCTTCTACCATGTCTACTTGGTCTATAAAATATTCATAAATCCTGGCTGGGTGGGGTGGCTCATGCCTGTAATCCCAGCACTTTGGGAGGCCGAGGTGGGCAAATCACAAGGTCAGAAGTTAGAGACCAGCCTGACCAACATGGTGAAACCCCATCTCTACTAAAGATACAAAAATTACTCGGGCATGGTGGCACACACCTGTAATCCCAGCTACTCAGGAGGCTGAGGCAGGAGAATCACTTGAACCCAGGAGGCAGAGATTGCAGTGAGCCGAGATCGTGCCATTGCACTCCAGCCTGGGTGACAGAGTGAGACTCCGTCTCAAAAAATAAAAAAAGATATTCACAAATCCTTGCCATGTGAACTGTGAGCTGTTTCCATTAATACCTTCTTCCCTGATCCCTCTGCTTTAGGCTGCTCCAGGCCACTTTCTATCTTTTCAATTCTCCAGGCTGGAGGCAGGCTCTACCTAGTCAAGAGGTAGATGTTCATCTCCCTTTCTTGCAGCCTCTAATTCTCTGTAGTGTTTCTTCTTGAAGCCTTGAGAGGGGAATAACCTCCTACTCCTCCCCAACTAACTCAGTGATTCAGGATTTCAATGATTCTCCTCCAGAATGTCTACGTTTCTGTCCAAATGGGCTAAATAGGGTGAGAATGATGAAGACTCAAGGATCAGCCAGGCCTATAGGGGAGGCAAGAAGGCACCTGCAAGAAATCCCACTGTAAGCTTCTACTAAAGTACAAGGAACAGATGATTTTAACTTTTGTAAATTTTCATAAACCAAGGATAGTAAATTATCTCCAAGATATTGTATGTGCCTATTACGTAACTTTGATGCAAAACACCAGGAAAAAATACAATCAGACAAGGATATTATAGCATAAACTCACTTATGAACACAGGTTCAAATATTATAAATAAGATATTAGCAAAATCAATGGAGCAATGCATTAGCAAATAATCATGGACAAAGGATGTTTATCCTAGAAGCTCAAGGATGGTTTAATATTAGGAATTCTGTTAATGTAATTCAACACAGTAACAGAAAAACACTATTGTCTCAATAGATTCAAGGAAAGCATTTAATAAAAATCGATATAATGCATGTGATGATAAAAGCTCTTCATCAACTGAGAATAGAAGGAAGCTTACTTAACATGACCCAAAACCCTATAGCAAACATTATACTTAATGATGAGAAATTGCAAACATTCTTTTTAAAGTCAGAAACAAGATACAGATACCCATTCTTCTTTTTTTTTTTTTTTTTTTTTTGTTTTGAGATGGAGTCTTGCTTTGTCGCCCAGGCTGGAGTGCAGTGGCCCAATCTCGGCTCACTGGAAGCTCCGCCTCCCAGGTTCACGCCATTCTCTGGCCTCAGCCTCCCGAGTAGCTGGGACTACAGGTGCCTGCCACCACGCCTGGCTAATTTTTTGTATTTTTAGTAGAGACGGGGTTTCACCATGTTAGCTAGGATGGTCTCGATCTCCTGACCTCGTGATCCGCCCGTCTCGGCCTCCCAAAGTGTTGAGATTACAGGCCTGAGCCACTGCGCCCGGCCCAGATACCCATTCTTAACACTACTATTCCACTCCATACTGGAGGCCTTTACAGGCACCATGAAGAAAATAAAGTAGAAGGAGAGGGATAGGAAAAAATTTTTCAAGTTACTGCTTACAAACAATTGTTTTTCCAACTAGAAAACGCAGGATTGCCTCTTTTATAAAGGTTAGCAAGATTAACACAATATCAGTATACAGAAATAATTTGTCCCTTTAAATATCAGCAAAACCAATTACACCTATTTTTTAAATCTCATTCTACAAGGTACTTAGATACAATGAAAGATGGTTTAAGACTTTTATAGAGAAAATTTAAAACTTCACTGAAGGACTCAGAAGATCTAAATAAATGGAGCTCTTCCAAAGTTCAGCAAGGAAAGAATCAATGTCATGAAGATGTCAACTTTCCCCCAATTAACATATAAATTAAATGTAATTTCAATCAAAATTCCACTAGGGATTTTTAAGGAATTTGATTAGCAGCGGATTCTAAAACTCATACAGACAAGTAAAGAACTAAAAATAGCCAAGATAACTTTGAAAAATGAGAATATCTCCTACCAAATATCAAGATATGCTATAAATCTATACAAATTAAAACCAGGCAGAAGTGCTCCTATGGAACAGTCTAGAGAACTCAGAGATGAACCCATGAATACATGGTTAGAAGGGATATAGTAAGGGTAGCATTTCAGATCAGTGGGAGAAGAATAGCACCTTAATAAATGGTGCAGACAATTAGCTACCCATATGAAAAACAATTAGTACCCTACCCTATACATTGGCAAAGGTTATTTCCAGATGAAAAGATACAAACAGATATGGCACTGAGATAAACAAGAATTCCATAAACAAGACAAAAATGTACAAATAAGCTTAACTACATTAATATTTTTAAACTTCATAAAACATAAGCTCTTATAATTAAAGACAAGTCACAGACTGGCAGAAGACACTTGTAAAGCACATAACCACCAAAGAATGTATTTTTTTATTTGTATCCAGAATCTAAAAGAACTATCAATAAGAAAAAAAACTCAACTACTTATTTAAAATAAGTAGGGGACTTGAATAGAGGATATCTGAATAACCAATAAACATATAAAAGATATTTAAAATATTCAAATTCACTAGTAACTACAGAAATGCAAATTAATTTTTTTAAAAATAGAGGATACTATATACTATACAACACACTTGATTGGCCAATATTTTTAAATATCATATTATCCAATATTGGCAAAGATTGAAAACTCTTGTATATTGTTGATATATGAGTATAAATTATTACAACTACTCTAGAAAACAATTTGGCAATATGTATAAAGTTGAAAAGATGTCATAATTGTTGTAGCAATGCCATTGCTAAATACCCTGGAGAAACTTTCATACCTGAACAAGGAGACAAGGGCAACATTGCTTGAATATCTCAACAAATGTTCAACATGGATTCAATAAATATTTATTGGGCATCTTCTGTTGTGCCAGGCACCAGAGATACAGGCCTGGCCAAGAGAGACCATGATGCTACTTTCAGGAGATTCTATTCCTGTGAGAATAGGAAATGGGAATAGGGAAAACAACGTGCATGGCCATCCAAAGAGGGATGGCTGTGTCCAGGCTGACCAGCTGGCACCACTAGGAGGACCACACGTGTTGTTAGAGCTGCTGCACATTCTGATGGGTCAGGGCAAATGAAACACTGGCCATTAACTACTTTGAATATTACCTCTGGGATAAATTGTAATTTATTCATCCATTATTCTATACTTACAATGAATTAGTTTTGCATGTCTTCGTGTGTGTAAATCTCAAAAACACAATGTTGCATGAAAAGCAAAGCTATAGAAAGGTATCATTCATGCTAAACACACAAACTACTATTGTTTAAGGAGGCATACTTGTGAAATAAGGGTATTAAAAATATGGATGGGATCAATATATATCAAATACGCACCAGCTTCAGGATAGCAGATGCCACTGGGATGAAGAGAGGAATGGGATGAAGGGGAAGTCCTTAAGGAGTGTCTGCTCTCTTTATGATATTTTATTTCTTATTTAAAAAAAGATCCATCATTCTCAGCAAACTATTGCAAGGACAAAAAACCAAACACCGCATGTTCTCACTCATAGGTGGGAATTGAACGAGAACACATGGACACAGGAAGGGGAACATCACACACAGGGGCCTGTTATGGGGTGGGGGAAGGGGGAGGGATAGCGTTGGGAGATATACCTAATGTTAAATGAAGAGTTAATGGGTGCAGCACACCAACATGGCACATGTATACATATGTAACAAATCTGCACGTTGTGCACATGTACCCTAAAACTTAAAGTATAATAAAAAAAAGTAAAAAAAAAAAAAGATCCAAAGCAAACATACGAACTATTGTCATTTATTAAATCTAGGTGGTAGAACTACAAGCTGCCTATATAACTATTTTGAAACATTTATGTATGTCTGAAATATTTTCTAATTATTATTTTCTCAATTTTAAGGGATTCTGTTATCTAAATACTTAATTCACTGTATGGAATCAAATCCACTGACTATAGTTGCAATTCACTTAAAATAAACAAACATGAAAAATTTAATTTTTAAAAAACCAATTAGAGAGTTATTAATCACATTAAAATGTATTCAGTATTTTTCTGAAATCTATTCCAATTCAGAAAATAGAATGTTTTATGATGCAATTAGAATTATTCAAATTATAATAATGTGATTTGTATTTAACGTTTCTAAAATATTCCTAGTCCAAAGTACATCTGTTAATTCATCTTTTCTGTACACATTTTATGGATTTCTCTGAGAATAATTTTAGATGCAAATTAAAGTTGCTAGTTTAAAAAGGAATTTTTACCCCAAGGAAAGAAAGCCTTACAGAATTGTCACAAGCAATGGGATGCTCATATTCTTCCATCCAAAATTCACATCATATTTCATTCCTCAAATTAATCTGGAATATAAGTGTACTGCAAATAACTTGGAAAGAGAATACAGTTTTGCTGCTTTTAACAAAAGTTAACTAGAAAGTAAACTAATAATTTACATACAGAGTAGCATTGATGTCTGTGTACCAACGTCCATCAAAGCCTGCGTTACTTCTCTTGTCTTCATTTTTATCCTCTTCTTGGTGTTTCCTCTGAGCCTCTTCCTTGAGTTTGGCTCGTTTAAGACAGTGATGTTTTTCCTGATCTCTGATTTGTGGTTCAATTACTGAATAGTCCTGCAATGCCTTAATCCTTTCTGAAGGCTCTATTTCTTTACCATCCAACCACTTAAACAAAAAACAATAAATATAGTACAATTGTTCAAAAGTAGCAGTGTGAATCAGCCCCAGGTTGATTTTGATTAGAACTTTTGAAACTTAGAAATAATAATATACCCCATAGTGATAGAGAATTAAAATAATATAATTCATGGGAAATATCAGAACATTGTTCTAAAACAATGTTTATTTCATACAATTTACACAGTTTTAAAAATACCTTTACTGGTAATAATAATAATTAGGTCTTCTGCTAAAACTGATAATACAAGCTCTCAAAATATTTTATATTAATTTTATAATTGCTCACTATGTCAAAAATGTCAATGCTTAAGTCAAATCATAGCTTCAAAGTACAACAATGGCACTTCCCAAAAGCTCTCTACAGAAAAAAAAGGCCTTGAATATTACACATGATTGAGCTCTGATACAAATGAGCCCATGTTTCACCCTTAACAACAAGACAAACAGGCTATTGTTACAGCATTGTTTACATCTGATACTTCAATTACGATTTTCCAAAGTAAAATATTAAAATAAAAGCATCAACTAAAGTTCTAAAATGTTAAAGCTAATGGTTTAAAGATAACTATCTACCCAGCCTTATTCTGCAAAATGAGGCAAGGTATTTAGGAAGGTGTGGTTGGAAGATAATGGTTCCCCAAGAATGTCCATGTTCTAATCTCCATGAATGTTACCTTACATGGCAAAAGGGGCTTTATAGGTGTGATTAGGTTAAGGATCTTGGATGATCAGGGTGATTCTTATAAGGACCACAGAGGTCCTTATAAGTAAAAGAGAAAGACCTGAGTGTCAGAATTAGGGAGAGATGTGAAGTTGGCACACTGATGTCTTTGGAGATGGAGGAAGAGGCCATGAGCCTAAAAATGCAGGTATTATCTAGAAGCTGAAAGGGGCAAAGTAAGGGATTCTCTCCTAGAGCCTGAAGAAAGAATAGCCCTGCCAACACCTTGATTTTAGCCCAGTGAAACCATTTCAGGCTTTTGATCTCCAGAAGCATAAGGTAATACATTTGTATTGTTTTAAGTCACTAAGTTTGTCTCAATTTGTTACAGCAGCAATAAGAAACATATAAAAGGAAAAAAATACACACAAAGATTTAGTAAAATATAAATTAAAAAATTATTAGAATCAGCTGAATTATAAGTCAAAATTATGTACAGATTTGGAAAAAAGATAATGCCACATATGCTCTGGTCATAAGGACTCATATGGTTGCTATAGATGGGCTGCAGATTTGGTTCCGAGCTTCTTGGCAGCCAAAGCGAAATAGAAAAACATAATTAGTTACACAATTTTCATGGTCTTTAAGGAAAAAATACAGTTTGTAGCTTTCCTCTAACATGCAGCTCTAAAACACATTTCTAGCGCACAGTTTCATAATGGGGATCTTGAGAGATGTCAAGCATTGTTTCTGTAGAAATATGTCCATACAGTCACAGGTTTCATAAGGCTGTTTCTTGCAGTATCCTTCAATAAAGGTATCTTCATACCATTACGTATGAGACCATAATGATAAATTCAATGCAATAAAACCTATTATTTAAGGCATTAAGTAATTGTGGTCCACATACTTAATTTGATCTAATTTAATACAGGATTGGGATCAAATCAATTTGGAAATTTTGGGATAAATGAAATTTACTTATTTTGTAAGTATACACAAGTAAATACACTGATATAAATATATGAATTAACATAAATGTAAATATATTTATATATAACTAATACTATATAAATACAGCACTTTCATAAATTTCTGTTAAGTCACCCAGTTTGTGGTACTTTGTTATATTAATGTATATAGTATAATTTATATATAAATATATATTAACATAAATACATTATATATAACTGTATATTATAACAAGCTAGAAAACTCCAGATAAAGATAATTTCTTTCAACTGGGATTTCTTCCCAACAGAACCCTGGGGAGCAAGGTGATCTTTTCTTCCTTGTAATTGAGGTACACTGATTGATTGATTGATTGATTGACTTCTGTCTTATAAATGATTTAAGTCTATTTTGATTTAATTAGAACTACTATTCCTAAAAGGCTATGACAACTGAACTCTCTGTCACTTTACTGACAGGAGGCAAAAGACCTCATATTAATAACTGATGACAAATTTGGGACTGTACCCCAGCACCTATTCTAGGAACCTCACTTTTTTAGTGATGTCTGTTAGTCTTTGAAATTGGCCCACATTTCCTTCAAGCCAAAATCACGTCTGAGTTTACAAGGCCTAAGAATCAGAGATCCAGTTTTAAGCTGAGCGTTTCTTGATCTTTCTTCACCCAGGATTCCTGCAGCACAAAGGTGGAGTGTCCACACTTATTGATAATAACTGTGCAAGTGCTGAAGCAGAGACAGGGACACTAAGATGTACTGAAGGCCTCACAGAACTCCCTTGAAGTAGGAATTATGATCCTACTATACATGAGTAAAATGAGGCACACAATTCACACACAGTGGAAGCAGGTGTCAGACCTTGGTTTGTCTGCTAACAAATCTGTTTCCCACTATACTGCAGGGCCTACCTACTTCTGGAGTGGCTCAGACACTGGGAAGAAAATCCTTGAAAAGGGCTGACTCTCCTCACACCTCTTCTATGTGACTCTAAAATAACGACTCTGTTGTTATGGGTTGAATTGACAAAAAAAAGATGTTGAAGTCCAAACCCCCAGTAGCTCAAATCATGGACTCTTGGGAAATAGGGTTATTAGAGATGTCCCCTGACAAAAAAAGACGTTGAAGTCCTAACCCCTAGTAGCTCAAATCAGGGACTTTTTGGAAACAGGGTCATTATGGACGTAATTCATTGAGACTAAATCATCCTGGAGCAGGTGGGCCCCAAGCCAATATAACTGGTGTCTTTATAAAGAGAGAGAGCCTTGTGAAGAGGAAGGCAGAGACCCTCAGGGTAATGTGTCTACAAGCTCAAGAATGCCAAAGATCAGCAGAAGCTAGGAGGGAGGCATGAAGCAGATTCTCCCTTGCAGTCCCTGGAAGGAACCAGTCCTGTCAACATCTTGAACTTGAATATCTGGCCTTCAGAACTACAAGATGAAGGCCGGGCGCGGTGGCTCACGCTTGTAATCCCAGCACTTTGGGAAGCCGAGGCGGGCAGATCACGAGGTCAGGAGATCGAGACCACGGTGAAACCCTGTCTCTACTAAAAATACAAAAAAATTAGCCGGGCGTGGTGGCGGGCGCCTGTAGTCCCAGCTACTCAGAGAGGCTGAGGCAGGAGAATGGCGTGAACCCGGGAGGCGGAGCTTGCAGTGAGCTGAGATCGTGCCATTGCACTCCAGCCTGGGCGACAGAGCCAGACTCCGTCTCAAAAAAAGAAAAAAAAAAGAACTACAAGATGATACATTTCTGTTGTTTAAGCCATCTACTTTGCAGTACTTTGTTACAGCAGCCCTAGGAAAATAATACATTTATTAACACAATTCCTTTCAAGCAGCCCACAAGCTTTCAATGAAATGGTAATTAAGATTCTAAAGCATATCAACCTATTTTTAAATAGTAGTAAACATATGAATACTATTTTTCAAAAAGGGGCTGTTTTCTATTGAAGCAGTTAATTTGGAGAAGTCTTTCTGAAAGGAAAGACTTGATCCAACGCCTGTAATTTAACCCAGAGAGAAGTAGTGAGTGTGGGTATAGTGTGAATGGCGGAGGCATCAAGGTGGGACTCACATAGGTTCAGATCCCACCTGTGTCACTTGCCAGATGTATCAGCCTAAACAAGCAGCGTTCATTCCCTGAGCCCTGTCTTCCTCATCTCTGAATGTACCTAATTGTCTCCCTGAACGGGTCTGGGAGGATCAGAAACACTGTGCCCAAAGTACCTGGCACAACCTCTGACCCTGTCTGCAGCAGCCATATGATGGCTCTTACACCTCTAGCCTGACCAGGCTCAGTTGCGGCACTGACACAGGCTCAGCTGCAGTGGCCATGAGGACTCCTGGACCCTTACCCCTTCCAACGGAATGGCTCACAATTACACTACATGATCTAGTTCTATGATAGTCTGGGTCTCATCAGTTCATTTTCTAGGAAATCACTGTATAATAATGATCAGTTTAGGTTATGTATGAGACAATTTATCATTTATTCTATATTCAATTACCTGAATCACTTATTCTCTTAATCTGAGAAATTTTACATTAGAAGAAATGTGTCCCATTAATCCAGCAGTCAGCAGTCTCTTGACTGCAGAGAACACAGAAGTCTAAGGAACAAATGTCCTTTGAGAACTGAAAAAATGCCTATTGCACAGATGATGTATCCATGCATTCTCTTTCCAGGAACACGGACCCACATGCAGGCTGGGAACTCTTAGAATTACATGAAACTTAACATTGCTATCTTAATATTCTCTGTTGTATGATTTCTCAAGAAATAATATTTTTTCCTCAGTTCTAAAATTGCTCGATTGGGGGGATATGGTATAAGAGTAACATACACAGTAGTGGTTGTCAAATGAGGTTCCTGCACCAGCAGCAGCATTACCAGATTTTGTTAGAAATGTGAAATCTCAGGCCACATGTCAGATCTGACCCAAAAACCCTGGGGGAGGAGCACAGCAGTCTGTGTTTTGAAAAGGCCTCCACGTGTTCTGATGCACACCAAAGACTGTGAACCTGCCGGGCGCGGTGGCTCATACCTGTAATCCCAGCACTTTGGGAGGCCGAGGCAGGTGGATCACCTGAGGTCAGGAGTTCAAGACCAGCCTGGCCAACATGGTGAAACCTCGTCTCTACTAAAAATACAAAAGTAGGCGGGCATGGTGGCACATGCCTGTAATCCCAGCTATTTGGGAAGCTGAGGCAGGAGAATCACTTGAACCTGGGAGGCAGAGTTTGCAGTGAGCCGAGATCATGCCACTGCACTCCAGCCTGGGTGACAGAGCAAGACTCCGTCTCAAAAAAAAAAAAAAAAAACAAGTAATAATGAATTCTTATCAGTAATGATGAATGTTCTTCGTAACTGTGATTTGAACTCGTTGAGAAAAAGTCAAATTAAGTTCTGTGTGTTTTGGATGAGAAAGGTGAAAAGTAGGCAATTTATTTTTCAGGGATTTATTAAAACTATTCAAACAATATTAAAGGTCTAGCCATTCAAATAATTACTTTGGGCTCTCTGGAATATTCCATGATCTGAAGCAACACATTCACTATTGCTGCCAGTAAAGCAGGAATTATTGTAGTTGCTCATGCTCATTTATCTGTGATTTCTGCACCATTAAAAGAACCATACCTTTAATTGTGGAAGAGTTGCTACCACGAACTCCCTATAGTGGTCAAAGGAAGCACATGGGTTTCCCATGAGAAAGAGCTCCTTCAGATGGATATTGTGCTTCAAGGTTTTAATGCTGCTCAGTTCTCCAATGAAATTTACAGTCAAGTCAAGTTTTGCCAGCTCTTCACAACCTGTCGAGAAAAATAAAGTGAAAACAAAGCAAATAAAGAAAAATCACAGTGGTAATAAAACGTGTGTAACAGCACATAACAGAAGTAACAGTTGTAGTATTTCCAGTCTGCTGATTTATTGCATTGCTTACCATGAAGTGATTCTTCAGAAATATCAACTCAAAGCCTTCATCTTAACTCATTTTTCTATTTCTGTCTCCCCTTATTTTCACCCTCTGAGTCCTTCCAGCCAGGGGAAATCACTTTCCCTGCTCACATTTACAAGGCTGGTTAATTTCTTTGATTTGGTCACTATCTGGCATGAAAAAAGCAAAAGTATAAGCTGCTACTACAGTGGGTGCTACCTCAGAACAAAACTCCTACTAGAGAGGGCACCCGGAACCTGTCCTCTTGAGTTTTAGCAGGTCGGTAGGACACATTTCATCTTGGAGGGTGATAGTGGAAAGTTTCTCCAAAAAGAGCGGCATTTCATAAAACCAGTGCATCAGAACCAATATTTGCAAAGTCACCTAGCAGAGAATGGCTCTAAGGCCACCAAGAACTGAACTGAAGGTATTAACAAAAGTGAAGAATAAGACGTTTTTATGTTCAAAGGAATAATAGAAAAAGGGTGAGTCACTGAAGTAGTGTTTTATAGTAAATCTGACCCATCCACCTTCATTACAGAGATAACCAGATGCTATAGAAACTTTAATCGAATCTAAATTTGAATTTGAATTAATCCCCTCATTCACATTCCATGCAAATTTGGTGGCTAGGAGTCCAGACTTGGGAATTAGACAGATACAAGTTCAAGTGCTTCCTCTACCACATCCTTGCTAATGTGACCTTGGGTAAGTTACAAGCTTCAGCCTGCTCATCTATAGAATTATAATAGTATTGGTACCAGAGTCAGAAGTTGTGAAGATAATATACGATGACTCATGTAAAGCACTTAACATAATGCTCGCCACCTAGAGTGTCAGTAAACACGAGCTATGATTAGAATAGCTCAATGAGCACTCTAATTATCATATGACTTCTCGGACAATGTACCTACAGGGAAAGAAGCAAGCACAGCTGTCTCATGAGCAGAAACCTTGCAGTTTCTTTCCGTGAACTAAGAAGAGTTGACCTAGTTTATGCAGCAGCTTTTGTGGGCTTGGTTCAATATAAGATTCTCTCTCCCTACGACTGCCTCATGCTTGTGGGATTAACATGGCAGATTTTGCAACCTCCAATGTCTAGAAAGCCTTCCCCAGCTAATACCCCAGGTCCACCTTGTTCTGCATTTATTTCTTCAAAGTTCTACACACCCTTCCATTATGATTCCTTATTACATACTTTTTTTGTAATTTTTCTGTGGCTATATAATTTAGAGTGAATTTCGGTTCCTGATAGATTAATGTCACCAATATGAATTTGATTCAGATTGGTTCACAGCTATGCAACTGTGTCACCTTTGGTGAGATTTCCTCATTTCTGAAGGCTATATAATGGAACCAACTTCACTAAATGATCGTGTTCTCTCCCTGTTCCTGGATTCTATCACCTGACTCAATCTTGTCCAGAATTCCATGTTTTCTTCTTATTAAGTCAGATCCCAAGCCAATCTCCTCCAAATAAGTTACCTCTATCCTAGAACTTCCAGATATAGGACCTCACTCTATATCCATCCATCCATTCATCCACCTACATAGGAGTTACAGGGTGCCTGCTACATAGATGTTGCTGAGCAAGCTCTTTAGGATAAACTGATAAAAAAAAAAAAAATCATGGTCCCTGAGTTCACATTTATGTCTAACATAGAGAAAAGATAAAATGAGAAAAAAATACAAGGAAAAGAAAATTAAATGTGCAAACACAGAATCCAGAAGTAGGCAATGCCCATTAGACATTGTAAGCTACCCTAAACCTATATTCATTGGTTCTTTCTCAATTCCCATTCACTGTTCAACCCATTGTTTCTGGCATTCTACAAGATTTGCTTCTCTAAAGGTTACCAAGGACCATGATATTAGCAAGTCTAATAGACCTTCTTCAACCCACTTTTCACTAGAACAATCTGCTGCATGTGGCACAATTGATCATGAATTATCTCTTAAAATTCTCAGCCATCTTGGTAACAGTGATACTACTCTCTCCTTGTTCTCTTTATAATGTAGTCTGTTCCTCTTCATCTCTTTTATAAACTTCTCTGTCCCTTCAATGGTGATATATCCCAGAGTTCCACCCTTGGCCCAGTATTTTCTGTCATCATCTTCTTGATGACAACAGTCATGGTTATTGGTTTAACAAACCCCAGATTCTGATGATTTCCAAATGATAACCCACTATCTGAATATCATACTCCTATTTCCAAATGTCTGCAAGACATATTACATTCAACATGTTCAAAATGGAATTCTCCCTATTTCCTCTTATTCTCCATTCCTCAACACAGCTTCTCTGCCTTGTTTATGTCTAAACTCTTTCAATACCATCACTATTTTGGTTTTAGACATGAATTTGATACATCTAAGGGTCAAGTCATAAATTTAAAAGTTAAATTACTCTCTTAACTCCTTCATGTTATTAGCCAAGCCCCAGAGACCTTAACTCCTAAATTTTATCATATGCTTCCTGTCTACTATAATCCTATTATCCATACCCCAGGTTCTTATCACCTTTTGCAACAAAATATGCTAATAATCTCCTTATATCCTTATTTCAAGAATATAAACAGTTTGAAAGAAGGAAAGAATAGATGAAAGTAGGAAAAGAAAAGAGGAGTCTGGAACTTCTTGATGTACGACTAAGAAAGAAAGTACTCAAAGAAAGATAAGAACATTTTAAAACATCGGAAGAGTCTACTTGGAGGGGCTTCTGTAGCCAAACCTGGGACACTTTGATCATTATACTAAATAATGGTGGTAACATAATTCATCGAATAAAACAAGAATCCATGAGTCCATGCCAATATAAGAAATACAAATAAATTGGGGGAGAAGGCAAAGTTTTTTCTTAAAGTAGAATGTCATCTAGTAAATATAAAAAGAATGATTGAATGAAAACAAGTCATTAGAATGTTAAAACCAGTGCATGGAAGTATGATGAGGAATAGGATATTTACATAATGTTCAAGTATCTTCCCACAAATTACTCATTAGTTAAAAGTGAAATATAGTAATGGTACAGTAGAGAAACCTGGTAGACACTGTCTTTTCTTTGGTTCCTTTTACCGCCATCAGATACTCTCTAAGATACATATTGTTTCATTTTAATTTTGTGTACATCCTTTGTCATACCTGATGTTTTTCTTTTTTTGTTTGAGCGTTTATGACCTGTCTTCCCCATTAGAACTTAAGCTCCATGAAAAGGGGAAGATTGGCTTGTTAACTGCTTTATTTCCCACACATAAAAGATTCCTTGGCATAAGACAGAAGGTCAAGAAATACTTGTAGAAGAAACGAAGAGATGGGAGGAGGAAGAGAGGGAAGGAGAAAAGAACGAGTGAGGGAGAAAGACAAAGAAGGAAAATGGGTAAGTGCAGCAGATGAGTCAACAGGTAGATTAGTTAGTTGGCTCAGGTGAAAACTAAAGGAAAGACAACTTTAAAGATAATTGAGCAACTGAGGGAAAAAATGGAATTGACAAGACTGAGTATAGGTGACTATTATAGTTGGACATTAAATTCTAGTAAATATAATTACATGATATAAAATAAATAAGCACACGTAGGAAGAGACTCAATGTAGAAAAATGGTTATGCAAACTCTTAATACATCTATTCAATGTTTAACGTTATAAGGACATTTAAGATGATGGTTATGAAAACTATCACAGCATGGAGGAGAAGAGCTTATGATACAATGAAAATGGAAAAAGTAAGATATAACATTGCCCATGCACTAAAATTACAACAATGTAAAAGACAGAAAAAATAAATATAGCAAAATGATAACAGCAATGGTGGAATTAAGATTAAACATCATTCTATTTTTCAAAATTTCGCAACATGGTTATAGTTGAGAATTTTTTAAAGTATACAAGTAGAGAAAATACCTGAAACTGACAGAAAGCTAAGATAACAGCATAGTTTTCTCAAATGTCAAAGTATGCTCCAGGTACATCATACGCTGATTAACTACATGGCTAATATTTATTTGCTGTTTACTATATTAAGCTCTTCCATACACATTATCTTATTCAATCCTAACATCATGCCTATGAGAGAAATATCACAATTAATATCTTTATTTGAAGGTCAGATAGCTTCTGACCTTCAACAAAATATGCTAATAATCTCCTTATATCCTTATTTCAAGAATATAAACAGTTTGAAAGAAGGAAAGAATAGATGAAAGTAGGAAAAGAAAAGAGGAGTCTGGAACTTCTTGATGTACGACTAAGAAAGAAAGTACTCAAAGAAAGATAAGAACATTTTAAAACATCGAAGAGTCTACTTGGAGGGGCTTCTGTAGCCAAGTGTGGGCACTTGGCTCCGAGATGCCCATCGTCATGTGCACTCATGCCATTTCTCATGGAGAGATGGCATCGAATCCTTTTCCTTCTCTCTGCATCGGGGCTGGCCCCAAGGACTTGTCTGACCAACAGGCTGTGGCACCAGTGAAGTTCTGGGGCTGCCTAGACGTCTGAAATGCTCACACTGGAAGGATTGCCCTGCAAACAATTGCTCTGGGACATGTCAGAAGCCAGATCAAGTGTCTGGCTACCTTGACTCCACCACGCTCAGAGACCCTGAGCCACTTGGAGAATCGTAAAGGCAGTGAGAAAGAACAAAATCTGCTCCTGTGGAAAGAAACACATCCAGAAGCAGCGCCAGATGGTAACTGAAGCAACCATCTTGGAGGCGGATCCTCCAGCAACAGCTGCTTCTGGGATCTATCTGGCAATAGATACTTGCAACTGCAATGCAAATGAGCTAAGGAATTACCAAAGTTTACACAGCCTCTAAATGGATGAGTTGGGATTTGGACCCAGGTTGGCCCACCTGAAAAGATTCTCTGAACTGATATGTTAGAGCAGCAGTCTCCAAGCTTTTTGTTACCAGGGACTGGTTTCATAGAAGACCATTTTTCCACGGATAGGGGGGTGGGATGGTTTCAGGATGAAACTGTTTCACCTCAGATCATCAGGCATTAGTTCTCATACGAGCATGCAACCTACATCCCTCGCAAGATCAGTTCACAATAGGGCTCCGCTCCTACGAGGCTCTAAAGCAGTGGCTGTTCGGACAGGAGGCGGAGCTCAGGCACTAACGCCCTCTTGGCCCACTGCTCACCGCCTGCTGTCGGCCGGTTCCTAACAGGCCAGAGGTATCGGTCCTCGCCCAGGGTTTGGGGACCCCTGTGCTAGACAGTCTCTTTGCCAGTGTTAGCTATTTATTATTAAAATATCATCCTCATGTTCACCTTAAAATTCTCAAGCTACAATTCTGTGGAACACATATTTGAGTCTGTAAGTAAAAGTAGTTGTCACCACCCAGCAGAGGTGTGACCCAGGACTGACCTGCCTGGAATTCATGACACAGGTGGAGACGGACAGACCAGCTTGGAAGAAGGACAGACCAGCTTGGAAGACCAGCTTGGAAGAAGGAAGCAGGTGGGATAAGAAAGGCCAGAGATTAGATGTGGGAGAGTTGGGCAGCGAGTGTAATATCTCCTCCCAACACATAGTTAATTCAAAAGACCCGTCCCTGTAAATGGGTCCATATCCCATATTTCATTATGATATCCTGTTAATGTCATATGAAAATACACGGAGGGTGGGTAGGAGAAAATTGAGAACCTTGCGGATGGTGTGAGAGAACAAAATCTGCATCTTCTGCATCGGGAAGTCAATAGATGACATCTAAAATAGGAATATCAAGAAACAGCAGATAAGCATGATGTAAGTGCAATATTTGGAGAAAGCATAATATTGAGTGCATTCTTTAGACAATTGTAATAGAAGAAGAAAAGGGAATTGTGAGTAGCTACCTCTAGGCAGTAGGACTTATAGGTCTGAGGGGATTGACAAGGGACATAAGTATAGCACTGTGACCTTTTGAACTATTATATTACTATGCTAAAAATATAAATTGTGCAAAAGATAAATATCCAAAATGTACAAGAACAAATAAATGCTTTTACATCTTCTAGATTTTACTATATAGGTGAAAGCAATTCATTAACTTCACATCTTCAAAAATAATTATATAAATGAAAAGGGGAAACAAAATCATTATTTCTATTAAATTAATAAAAACATGGATAATATTAAAAATATGTATCAGCAAGCCTGTGACATAAGAGTTATACCTTTCAGCATGCAGTCTGTCAATATATAAAATAGGCTTTTAAATTCTTTTTTCCTCCATTGCTAGAATTTCATCTGGGGAAAAAAGTCCCAGCCAAATATCTCAACTGGAAACAGAGGTAACTCGTACAAATCTGTTCAGAACAGTTATACTCATAATAACAAACATAATTAAAAACACCTCCAGCACCAAACAATAAGGTTGCATTTGAAACACATCAATAGGAGGAGGTTCCAAGATGGCTGAACAGGAACAGCCCCAGTCTACAGCTCCCAGCGTGAGCGACGCAGAAGATGGGTGATTTCTGCATTTCCAACTGAGGTACTGGGTTCATCTCACTGGGGCTTGTCAGACAATGGGTGCAGCCCATGGAGTGTGAGCCGAAGCAAGGTGGGGCATCGCCTCACCCAGGAAGTGCAAGGGGTCGGGGAATTCCCTTTCCTAGCCAAAGGAAGCCGTGACCAATGGTACCTGGAAAATTGGGACACTCCCACCCTAATACTGCGCTTTTCCAACGGTCTTAGCAAACGGCACACCAAGAGATTATATCCCACGCCTGGCTTGGAGGTTCCCATGCCCACGGAGCCTCACTCGCTGCTAGCACAGCAGTCTGAGATTGAACTGCAAGGTGGCAGCAAGGCTGGGGGAGGGACGTCCGCCATTGCTGAGGCTTGAGTAGGTAAACAAAGAGGTGGGGAAGCTCGAACTGGGTGGAGCCCAGCACAGCTCAAGGAGGCCTGCCTGCCTCTGTAGACTCCACCTCTGGGGCAGGGCATAGCTGAACAAAAGGCAGCAGAAACTTCTGCAGACTTAAACATCCCTGTCTGACAGCTTTGAAGAGAGTAGTAGTCCTCCCAGCATGGAGTTTGAGATCTGAGAATGGACAATCTGCCTCCTCAAGTGGGTCCCTGACCCCCGAGTAGCCTAACTGGGAGGCACCACCCAGTAGGGGCCGACTGACTCCTATACGGCCGAGTGCCCCTGGATCAGGCAGCAACATTTGCTGTTCTGCAATATTTGCTGCTCTGCAGCCTCCGCTGGTGATACCCAGGCAAACAGGGTCTGGAGTGGACCTCCAGCAAACTCCAACAGACCTGCAGCTGAGGGTCCTGGCTGTTAGAAGGAAAACTAACAAACAGAAAGGACATCCACACCAAAACCCCATCTGTACGTCACCATCATCAAAGACCAAAGGTAGATAAAACCACAAAGATGGGGAGAAACCAGAGCAGAAAAGCTGAGAATTCTAAAAATCAGAGTGCCTCTTCTCCTCCAAAGGAACACAGCTCCTTGCCAGCAACGGAACAAAGCTGGACAAAGAATGACGTTGACAAGCTGAGAGAAGAAAGCTTCAGACGATCGGTAGTAACAAATTTCTCCAAGCTAAAGGAGGATGTTTGAGCCCATTGCAAAGAAGCTAAAAACCTTGAAAAAAATTAGACGAATGGCTAACTAGGATAAACAGTGTAGAGAAGACCTTAAATGACCTGATGGAGCTGAAAACCATGGCATAAGAACTACATGATGCATGTACAAGTTTCAGTAGCCGATCAAGTGGAAGAAGGGGTATCAGTGATTGAAGACCAAATGAATGAAATGAAGCGAGAAGAGAAGTTTAGAGAAAAAATGAGTAAAAAGAAATGAACAAATCCTCCCAGAAATATGGGACTATGTGAAAAGACCAAATCTACGTCTGATTGGTGTACCTGAAAGTGATGGAGAGAATGGAACCAAGTTGGAAAACACTCTGCAGGATATTATCCAGGAGAACTTCCCCAACCTAGCAAGGCAGGACAACATTCAAATTCAGGAAATACAGAGAACGCCACAAAGATACTCCTCGAGAAGAGGAACTCCAGGACACATAATTGTCAGATTCACCAAAGTTGAAATGAAGGAAAAAAATGTTAAGGGCAGCCAGAGAGAAAGGTTGGGCTACCCACAAAGGGAACCCATCAGACTAAGAGCAGATCTCTCAGCAGAAACTCTACAAGCCAGAAGAGAGTGGGGGCCAATATTCAACATTCTTAAAGAAAAGAATTTTCAATCCAGAATTTCATATCCAGCCAAACTAAGCTTCATAAGTGAAGGAGAAATAAAGTCCTTTACAGACAAGCAAATGCTGAGAGATTTTGTCACCACCAGGCCTGCCTTACAAGAGCTCCTGAAGGAAGCACTAAACATGGAAAGGAACAACCAGTACTAGCCATTGCAAAATCACGCCAAATTGTAAAAACCATCAATGCTAGGAAGAAACTGCATCAACTAACAAGCAAAATAACCCGCTAACATCATAATGACAGGTTCAAATTCACACACAACAATATTAGCCTTAAATGTAAATGGGCTTACTGCTCCAATTAAAAGACACAGACTGGCAAATTGAATAAAGGGTCAAGACCCATCAGGGTGCTGTATTCAGGAGACCCATCTCACGTGCAGAGACCCACATAGGCTCAAAATAAAGAGAAGGAGGAAGATCTACCAAGCAAACGGAAAACAAAAAAAGCAAGGGTTGCAATCCTAGTCTCTGATAAAACAGACTTTAAACCAACAAAGATTAAAAAAAAGGCCATTACATAGTGGTAAAGGGATCAATTCAACAAGAAGAGCTAACTATCCTAAATATATATGTACCCAATACAGGAGCACTCAGACTCATAGAGTAAGTCCTTAGAGACCTACAAAGAGTCTTAGACTCCCACACGATAATAATGGGGGACTTTAACACCCCACTGTCAACATTAGACAGATCAATGAGACAGAAAGTTAACAAGGATATCCAGGAATTGAACTCAGCTCTGCACCAAGCGGCCCTAATAGACATCTACAGAACTCTCCACCCCAAATCAACAGAATATACATTCTTCTCACCACCACAATGCACTTATTCCAAAATTGACCACATAGTTGGAAGTAAAGCACTCATCAGCAAATGTAAAAGAATAGAAATTATAACAAACTGTCTCTCAGACCACAGTGCAATCAAACTCGAACTCAGGATTGAGAAACTCACTCAAAACCGCTCAACTACATGGAAACTGAACAACCTGCTCCTGAATGATTACTGGGTACATAACGAAATGAAGGCAGAAATAAAGATGTTCTTTGAAACCGATGAGAACAAAGACACAACATACCAGAATCTCTGGGACACATTTAAAGCAGTGTGTAGAGGGAAATTTATAGCACTAAATGCCCACAAGAAAAAGCAGGAAAGATCTAAAATTGACATACTAACATCACAGTTAAAAGAACTAGAGAAGCAAGAGCAAATTCAAAAGCTAGCAGAAGGCAAGAAATAACTAAGATCAGAGCAGAACTGAAGGAGATAGAGACACAAAAAACCCTTCAAAAAATCAATGAATTCAGGAGCTGGTTTTTTGAAAAGATCAACAACATTGATAGACTGCTAGCAACACTAATACAGAAGAAAAGAGAGAAGAATCAAATAGACGCAACAAAAAATGATAAAGGGGATATCACCACCAATCCCACATAAATTCAAACTACCATCAGAGAATACTATAAACACCTCTACGCAAATAAACTAGAAAATCTAGAAGAAATGGATAAATTCCTGGACATACACACCATCCCAAGACTAAACCAGGAAGAAGTTGAATCCCTGAATAGACCAGTAACAGGCTCTGAAATTGAGGCAATAATTAATAGCCTACCAACCAAAAAAAGTCCAGGACCAGACAGATTCACAGCCGAATTCTACCAGAGGTACAAAGAGGAGCTGGTACCATTCCTTCTGAAACTATTCCAATCAATAGAAAAAGAGCGAATCCTCCCTAACTCATTTTATGAGGCCAGCATCATCCTGATACCAAAGCCTGGCAGAGACACAACGAAAAAAGAGAGTTTCAGGCCAATATCCCTGATGAACATCGATGTAAAAATCCTCAATAAAATACTGGCAAAACCAGCAGCACATCAAAAAGCTTATCCACCATGATCAAGTGGGCTTCATCCCTGGGATGCAAGGCCAGTTCAACATACGCAAATCAATAAACGTAATCCAGCATATAAACAGAACCAAAGACAAAAACCACAGGATTATCTCAATAGATGCAGAAAAGGCCTTTGACAAAATTCAACAGCCCTTCATGCTAAAAACTCTCAATAAACTAGGTATTGATGGGACGTATTTCAAAATAATAAGAGCTATTTATGACAAACCCACAGCCAATATCATACTGAATGGGCAAAAACTGGAAGCATTCCCTTTGAAAACAGACACAAGACAGGGATGCCCTCTCTCACCATTCCTATTCAACGTAGTATTGGAAGCTCTGGCCAGGGCAATTAGGCAGGAGAAGGAAATAAAGGGAATTCAATTAGGAAAAGAGGAAGTCAAATTGTCCCTGTTTGCAGGTGACATGACTGTATATTTAGAAAACCCCATCGTCTCAGCCCAAAATCTCCTTAAGCTGAGAAGCAACCGCAGCAAAGTCTCAGGATACAAAATCAGTGTGCAAAAATCACAAGCATTCCTATACACCAATAACAGATGACAAACAGAGAGCCAAAGCATGAGTGAATTCCCATTCACAATTGCTTCAAAGAGAATAAAATACCTATGAATCCAACTTACAAGGGATGTGAAGGACCTCTTCAAGGAGAACTCCAAACCACTGCTCAACGAAATAAAAGAGGGCACAAACAAATGGAAGAACATTCCATGCTCACGGATAGGAAGAATCAATATCGTGAAAATGGCCATACTGCCCAAGGTAATTTATAGATTCAATGCCATCCCCATTCAAGCTACCAATGACTTTCTTCACAGAATTGGGAAAAACTACTTTAAAGTTCATATAGAACCAAAAAAGAGCTCACATTGCCAAGACAATCCTAAGGCAAAAGAACAAAGCTGGAGGCATCATGCTACCTGACTTCAAACTATACTACAAGGCTATAGTAACCAAAACAGCATGGTACTGGTACCAAAACAGAGATATAGACCAATGGAACAGAACACAGCCCTCATAAATAACACCACACATCTACAACCATCTGATCTTTGACAAACCTGACAAAAACAAGAAATGGGGAAGGGAAAGGATTCCCTATTTAATAAATGGTGCTGGGAAAAATGGCTAGCCAGATGTAGAAAGCTGAAATTGGATCCCTTCATTACTCCTTAACAAAAATTAATTCAAGATGGATTAAAGACTTAAATGTTAGACCTAAAACCATAAAAACCCTAGAAGAAAACCTAGGCAATACCATTCAAGACATAGGCATGGGCAAAGACTTTATGACTAAAACACCAAAAGCAATGGCAACAAAAGCTAAAATTGATAAATGGGATCTAATTAAACTAAAGAGCTTCTGCACAGCAAAATAAACCACCATCAGAGCGAACAGGCAACATACAGAATGGGAGAAAATTATTACAATCTACCCATCTGACAAAGGGATAATATCCAGAATCTACAAAGAACTTAAACAAATTTACAAGAAAAAATCAAACAACTCCATCAAAAAGTGGGCAAAAAATATGAACAGACAATTCTCAAAAGACGACATTTATGCAGCCAACAGACACATGAAAAAATGCTCATCATCACTGGCCATCAGAGAAATACGAATCAAAACCACAATGAGATACCATCTCACACCAGTTAGAATGGCAATCATTAAAAAGTCAAGAAACAACAGGTGCTGGAGAGGATGTGGAGAAATAGGAACACTTTTACACTGTTAGTGGGACTGTAAACTAGTTCAACCATTGTGGAAGACAGTATGGTGATTCCTCAAGGATCTACAACTAGAAATACCATTTGACCCAGCCATCCCATTACTGGGTATATACCCAAAGGATTATAAATCATGCTGCTATAAAGACACATGTACACATATGTTTATTGTCGCACTATTCACAATCGCAAAGACTTGGAACCAACCCAAATGTCCATCAATGATAGACTGGATTAAGAAAATGTGGCACATATACACCATGGAATATTATGCAGCCATAAAAAAGGATAAGTTCATGTCCTTTGTAGGGACATGGATGAAGCTGGAAACCATCATTCTGAGCAAACTATTGCAAAGACAGAAAACCAAACACTGCATGTTCTCACTCATAGGTGGGAATTGAA
Source organism: Hylobates moloch (assembly GCF_009828535.3). Taxonomy (NCBI): domain Eukaryota; kingdom Metazoa; phylum Chordata; class Mammalia; order Primates; family Hylobatidae; genus Hylobates; species Hylobates moloch. The sequence continues at coordinate 113,002,824 of NW_026652284.1, forward strand.
CAATGAGAACACTTGGACACAGGGTGGGGAACATCACACACCGGGGCCTGTTGTAGGGTGGGGGAAGGGGGGAGGGATAGCATTAGGAGATATATCTAATGTAAATGACGAGTTAATGGGTGCAGCACACCAACATGGCACTTGTATACATATGTAACAAACCTGCACATTGTGCACATGTACCCTAGAACTTAAAGTATAATAAAAAATAAAAATAAAAAATAAAACACGTTAATAAACTTGATAATGCAGTTGTTAAATTATAAAAATGTAGACTCAGCCACTATATGAAGGATGTGTACAAAAATATATCTATAAATAAAACAGTCTATATCTCTGTTTCTATGTTTATTTTACATTGGCAAAAATGACAGATGAATTTTATAAATGTGGAAGATATATTTGGGGTAATCTGACTTAAGATAGGTTAGGTGGCATTTCTTAAGTTTAATTTAGGAGGCTCTAGAAGATATTTTAATTACATTTTTCTTTCATATAAGACTGACATTTGAAAGACTCCAGTGAGGTGAAAATGTCATATATCTTTGGATGTTGCTATAAGTTTGTAGATACAGAACCCTTCAAATGTACATAATATTTTTCAAAGTGTCAAATTTTAATGTCTACTTTGCCTACAATTAAGAAATTAAACTACGTCTGTCATCCCAAATATGAACGATTCTTGCCAAACTGGCCAAACTTGAGAAAATTTCATCTCTGGAGTTCGGCACTGCTTCCTTCAGCGGAGTCCCAGCCTCTATCTCCTGTTCTGCGGAGATCCAGCTCACTGACCATCTGGGGTCTAAAATCATGGAAATCCACAACACTGACTGCCCAAGGCAGGTGGGGGAGCTCATGCTATGGGAAATTCCACCTCTCCTTCCAGGTTAGGGTAAGGGATGGAAAACAAAAGCACTTTATTCTACCGTGGTGAATCCTCAACAGGAGAAAAAGAAAAAAAAAAACGAAGGAGACTAGCTATTGTTTTTGCCATCCAAGGAAAAAAAAGTAAAAAAGCAAGACAATTCATTTTTTAAATTATTTTGAGATTTACTTAAGCAGGTGGACTGAAGGTGTACCCCCATCTTCCTCCTCTGTCACCTCAAGCCCTTAAAATTAAACAAAAGAACATATTTGCCAGCAGATAGGATGCATTCTCCATTCCCACTATCCCCCTCCACCGCCCTCACCAAACAATCCTCAGGGTATCCTACACCCAGTTCATCCGTGTTAAAGCTGGAAAGCAGAGCACAAAAAGACCTGTCCAGGTAAAAGGCAGGAGGGGGCTGGCCTGCAGTTTGCCAAGCTCAAAAAGACAATAGTGACGATGCTGCCCTCTAGTGGTATATAAATAAAACAACTCACACAAACAGAACTCACATGGTGTGAGAATACTTACTTCACAAAATTAACAAGCGCTGGACAACCCAGCCAACAGTCCCAGTTTTAATTATTTCTTTGGCATTTTAGATAGAAACTTCATTACCACAAAACATGGACATAGAGTAAATTTTGTTATTCCATTTGTTCACAGGAGAACAGGGCTGTAAAGTGTTAGCTGGAAGAGAACAATGACTCCATTTCTAATGCAGAAAAATGCCAGTGATGAAAAGGATCATCTTGATCCCAGGACTGAGTCCAGGTTTGATGACTTTGGTAATGGTAATTTTTGAGAATGAAAAATAAAAATATACGATGTAGATTTATGTAATTGTTAATAAATAAACTTCATAGTCACTGGAATACCCATTTTTACCCTAGTAGGCAAATAGGCTAAAATCCACCATGACCTAAGTAAAGTCCTCCTAATTTCAGCTATTAGCAGATGGCAGTGGGGTGGGGAGAGCAGCTTGTCTGCCTCTATTCCATGGCCCTGCACTCTAAAGTGAAGTCTGCTAGTCAGCATGCCCCACCCACTCACAGAGTGCACAGTGGCTCTGCCAGGCAGGCTGAGGCTGGATAGGCAAGCAGAACCTCACAACTGCAGAATAAGTCACACAAGCTACCTAATACACCAAATCCTTTGTGACTGTAATCAGACACCAAATGTTACCAGACATTTAGAGAAAAATAGCACAAGATAGAAGCCTTCAATATAAAACAGAAAACCTCAGATGAAGAAGATAATTCACGGGATGAAAAAAATTGACGGCAAAAAGTTCTAACAATTATCTCCAAAGAGATTTTGAAGATGTCTCATCCATAAAATAAGAATATACACCACAGGAACGAAGCAATCAGAACATAGAAGTTTAGAAGAATAAAAAGTATGGCCCAAATTAACATATACACCATGGAATATTATGCAGCCATAAAAAAGGGTGAGTTCATGTCCTTTGCAGGGACATGGATGACGCTGGAAACCATCATTCTCAGCAAACTAACACAAGAACAGAAAACCAAACACCACATGTTCTCACTCATAAGTGGGAATTGAACAATAAGAACACATGGACACAGGGAGGGGAACATCACACACCAGGGCCTGTTGGGGGTTGGGGAGCTAGGGGAGGGATAGCATTAGGAGAACTACCTAATGTAGATGACGGGTTGACGGGTGCAGCAAACCACCATGGCACATGCATACCTATGTAACAAGCCTGCATGTTCTGCACATGTACCCAGAACTTCAAGTACAATAAAAAAAAGTATGGCCAAAATAAAGAGTTAATTGTAGATGGACTGAACTATAAAATGAACAGGGATGAAAAGAAAATGATTATTTGGAATTTGAATCTGGTGAAATATTTCAAAATGTATAATATCAAGAAAAATGGATTTAAATAAAAGATGCAGGTTAAAAGGCACAAAAGATCAGTATAATACTACTAAACTCCAATTGAAAGAAGTTCTTGGGGAGATTTAAAAAACACAAAAGAAAGTTATTGGAAAAGATAATAGGTAGATAGATGGATGGATAGATAGAAGAAGGAAGGGAGGAAGGAAAGAAGAAATGGTAAAAATGTAATTGTCAACGAATAATTCTCTATCTGGGAAAACTCTCCTTCAAAAATGGAAAATAAGATTTTTTAGACAGACAAAAATGAGAGTTTTTCACTAACAGATCTATGCTACAAGAAATAGTAAATAGTGCTTTTTAGGCTGAAATGAAAAGACACTAGGGAGAAACTCAAATTCATTTGATAAAATAGGAACAATTACTAAAGGTAACTATATAGGTAAATATAAAAGACAATATAAATTTATTTTTGCTTGTACCTATTTTCTTCTCCTAAATTATTTAAAAGACGGCTGCAAAAAGAAATAATTATAAATCTATGTTAATAGGCACATAATATATAAAGATGTGATATGTGACAATAACAGCATAAACGAAGGGAAGAAAACTAAACTATACAGGAGCAAAGCCTGTATACTATTGAAATGAAGTTGGTATTAATTTGAACTAGATTGTTATAAATTAAGATATTCATTGTAATTTCCAGGAAAACCACTAAGAAAATAACTCAAGTTGGTATTAATTTGAACTAGATTGTTATAAATTAAGATATTCATTGTAATTTCCAGGAAAACTACTAAGAAAATAACTCAAAAATATACAGTAAAAGAACAAGGAAACTAAAATGGCACACACAAAAATAACAAAAATGAAAACAGTAATCCAAAAACAGAAGAACAAGGTAGACATAAGATATATAGAAAACACATTGCAAATAACAGACACAAATTCTGCCTTATTGCTAATTACATTATGTGTAAATGGGTTAATCTCCCAAATTAAAAGGCAGAGATTGACAGGACAGATTAAAAATCAAAACATGATTCATCTATATGCTATTTAAATAGAAGCATTTTAGATTCAAAGATAGAAATAGTTGGAAAGGTAAAAGACAGGAAAAGTTATACCATACAAATGGTAACCAAAAAGAAAAAGAGAGAGCTGGAGTGACTATAGCAATACCAGACAAAATAGACTTGAGGCAAACAAATTCTAGAAAGACATAACCTTCCAAAACTGAGTCAAGAAGAAATAGAAAATCTGAATAGACCTATAATAAGTAAAGAGATTAAATTAATAATCAGTAAACTTTCCCAAAGAAAAGTCCAGGACCAGATGGCTTTCCTGGTGTATTCTAACAAATATTTAAAGAAGAATTAACACAAATTTTTTACAAGCTCTCTGAAAAAAATCGAATAAGAAGCACTTCTCAATTCATTCTATAAAGGCCCCTACTATCCAGATGGTAAAATCAAAGACACCTATAGGGAAACAAACAAACTACAGACAAAACTAAGAACAATTGTGCCTCAGAGGCCACCACCACAAAAGTTGAAAAGAAAACCCACAAATTGGAAGAATATATCTGCAAATCAAGTATCTGATCGAAGTCTAGCATCTGGATTATATAAAGAACACTTGCAACTTAACAGTAAAAAGACAAACAATATAACTAATTTAAAAATGGGCCAAAGCTTTGAATAAACATTTTTCCAAAGAAGATATTCAAGTGGCCAGTAAGCACATAAAAAATGCTCGACATCACTAATCATTAGGTAAACGCAAATCAGAAGCACGATAACATACCACTTCACACCTATTAGGGTAGGATGGCTACTATAAAAATAAACAAACAAAAATATCTTCCTATCTTAAAAAATATTGTTTATAGAAAGTATTAGTGAAGTTGTGTAGAAATCAGTACTCACATGGATTATCAGTATAAGTACAAATCGATACAATAAATATTTTGGAGAACAACTTGGCAGTATCTTTCAAAATATGCTGATTTAAATGCAGGAATTCCATTTCTAAGTGTCTGTCCTAGAAAAAACTGTGCACATGTACACAAAGTAAAATGTAGAAGGAGGCTCACTGTAGCCATGCTTATTATAGCAAATGCTGGAATGCACCCAAGTGTCCATCTGCAGACAGATGGTTAGATAAATCAATCTACAATGATTCCAGTATGTAGCCCCACGCCCCCTTTCCTGGATATTAAAAAAGTAAGGTAATTGTAAGGAAGAAACTAATTTTCAAAACAATACTCATAGTATGATACCATTAATAGAAAGCAAAATGAAACAAAACCACCTTGTATATACCCAAGTGTTAATTCTGGCTACCTCTGAGGAGGCTAGGTTAGGAAAGGGTGAAATGGACTTCCATTTTTGAATTTACATATCACCTTATTGCTTGAATTCTTATAAGAAGAATAACTATAAGATGTACGTAAAATGTTAATTTTAAAAGCACGCCTATTTTTATACAAGACTGTTTAAATCTAACATTTTTCTTTTTTGGGGGGACAGAGTTTCACTCTTGTTGTTCAGGCTGGAGTGCAATGGTGCGATCTCAGCTCACTGCAACCTCTGCCTCCTGGGTTCAAGCAATTCTCCTGTCTCAGCCTCCCAAGTAGCTGGGATTACAGGTGCATGCCACCACGCCTGGCTAATTTTTGTATTCTTAGTAGAGATGGGATTTAATCACATTGGTCAGGCTGGCCTCGAACTCCTGACCTCAGGTGATCTGCCTGCCTCGGCCTCCCAAAGTGCTGGGATTACAGGCGTCAGCCACCACACCTGGCCTTCTAACTTAAAATCTCAATTTTAATTCATAATAGCATAATAGAAGAAACAGTCTTACCTTCCAAGTTTTCTATTTTTTCAATGTTGTTTAAAGCTAAATTCAAATATTCAAGTTTCTTGAGTTTGCTAACATTTTCTGAAATATAAGATAATGTGATTAAGATAATTAATCTTCAAAATAAAGACACTTTTATGTAATCTATTACTAAAATAATAAAGAAAATCTAAAGATTATTATTATGGTTATCAAATCCATGTTGCTTTTCCAAATCTATACCTGTACGTCAGACATGGTGGCTGCCTAAGGAGGACCCATTTCTCCCTCCATCCTTCCTAATGACACCCAGTTTTGCTCATGTCTCTACCTAGCCCTAACTCCAGGCAGATAGGTTTAGGCAAGCTGGGCCAGTGCATGACAATCCAATCTCTCTTGCTACTGATGGCTCAGGAACCTAGGTTTAAGCCAAAAAGCCATGGCAGTCTCTTGGCAACCGTGTGATACAGGAGAGGACATGCACGCCCAGTGCTCCTAATCAGATAAAAGGGAAGGATCTATATTCCATGCTTGGGGGGTTCTTATCTCTTTTTCCTGCTGGATGTTAATAAGGAATTACTATCTCTACTGATACTTATACTCAATCATAAGGGAAGCAGCTGCAGGACAAAGCCCCAGAACTGGTAGAGCAGAGAGAAGGAATCAACCAACCCTGACTGATTCTGGAGTCTTCTCTACCTCTAGACTTAAAGTTGGTAAGAAAATTGATTTCCTTACTGTTCTACCACATTTAGTTGGGTTTCTTTGACTTGAAGCCAAAATCAACCGATACAGAATTATCTTATTTAATAAACATGAAAGCCAATACATGCAAAACAAAAGCATAAACAAGTCACAGAATTGCTGCAAAATGGGGCCTTTGAAAAATAGTTAATAATACCATAGCAACTATTGCTGAGTGCTTTTCACATGTCACACAATGTTCTAAGCATTTAGTAAATATTACCTTATTTAATCCTCATAATAACCCTGTGAGGTCAAAACTATTGTCTCCTTTTTACAAATCAGAATACCAAGGTACAGAGAATTAATTCACTTGTCCCAGGTTAAGTGGTAGAGCTAGGAAAGTTGACCCCAGAACCTGGAACTAAATCATTATAGTACACCTTAAAAGAACAGTCCTTTCTAAGATGACAGGAATGTAGAAAACTTTGCTAAGGAATGTGCACTGGGGGCAGCCTCACTCAATTAGTGCCTCCTCTGCCCATTTCTCAGGGATATCATGAAGCTCAAACATAGTGATTTATAATCATCACCCTTATCACCACTAATAGTTAATCTAAAATGTACAAAACATCATATATTTGTTTCCATAGACCTGAACATAACAGTTCACATCTCTGAATCTCAATTTATGCATTGTTTAAACGGAGGATTTGGGGGAAAAAAATTACAAACGTTTCTCTCAGAATTTAAATTATTCTAAGTAATCCTAATGTTTGAAAAAGCTCTTTAGAAACATCTGAGCATTCAATAGTCAAGATTTGGAGGTTTCTTTTTTCTTTTTTTAAGAGACAGAGTCTCACTCTGTCGCCCAGGCTGGAGTGCAGTGGCGGAATCTCAGCTCACTGCAAGCTCCGCCTCCCGGGTTCACACCATTCTCCTGCCTCAGCCTCCTGAGTAGCTGGGACTACAGGTGCCCGCCACCACGCCCGGCTAATTTTTGTATTTTTAGTAGAGATGGGGTTTCACTGTGTTAGCCAGGATGGTCTCGATCTCCTGACCTTGTGATCCACCTGCCTCAGCCTCCCAAAGTGTTGGGATTACAGGCATGAGCCACCGCGCCCAGCAGATTTGGAGGTTTCTATGTGCTAAGAACTATGAGAGTCTCGTCCACATCCTGAACAAAATACTTTATTATTGTTAAAATGGCCAGCCCACAATAAAATACCTCTTCAAAATAGGATTTCCCTTCCCTACTTTTGTTATATGCATCACCCTCTAAACACCAAAGGAGTCATACGATAGAAAAGTAAGATTTGCTCAGGGAGGGTTTCCTAAGTAAACTCCTCAAAACCACAGGGCCCAACTTGGACAGAGGGGTAAAAAAAAAGGCTCTGTAAGTCAAAATGGAAGAGCTTCTTGGGTAGTGAAAAGGGAGTCTGAGTTCTAGCCAGACCATTCTAGAAACAGTTCTCATCACCTAAGCAGGCCCACGAACTTGGGAGTAGACCCTCTGCCTTCTCGGATTTAAGAAGCTCTGTGGCTGTCAGCTTGGCCCAGGCATGCAGCCCATTGGGAAGCTGTTGAAAGGGTTGATTCCAGGAGCCCACAGGTTCTGATTCAGTAGGTCTGGGGGCGGGGCACTTGACAAGACCCCATATGGCCCCCGGGCTCCCTCTTGGGTCACCTCTAAGCGGCGCCTTCCTCCGCAGACCATCTGTGTCTTCCCATGGGCAACAGGGCTTTAGGAAAGGCAACTGCTTCACAAACTTCTACCTGAATGGCACAAGAGCGAGTCTGAATCCTAGAGGGGTGGTTTTACTTGCTAAATAAGTGCCTAAAGGCCTATGGCTGGAGTAGCACTGAAAAATCCCATTATTAGGATTTAAAAGAGTGTTTAATTTAAGAGTACTTTGGAAGCAAAAATTTAAGCGTTCTCACAGTTCTGAAAAGGACTGAAATACCACGCTCCTAATTAGTAATTGTGATGGACCCAGCTGTGGAGATTAAAATTTGGGAACTCTTTTAGATCTGTACAATTAGAACCGTTCTTTCATGCCCCCATGCATAAAAGCTGGTGGTTTTCTGTAATAGCCTTTTTAATTGAACAATGTGCCAGAGTTTCTAATTTCTGGTCAAGTTAAAGATGCCAAAAATAATTAACTGAAAAAATACAGAGAATTTTAGTAAATCTTCCAAAAATGATGCAAGTCTAGGCTTTTTGCAAGCCTGAAGCCAATTTTCAATTATCCACGAAACTAGAAGCAACCACATCACCAGGATTTCTCAACCTCAGCAATACTAACATTTTGGGCTGGATATTCTTTCTTGCAGGGGGTGGGGGGGCATCCTGAGCACTATAGGATGGTTTGCAGTATTCCTGGCCTCTATACACTAGATGCCAATAGCATCCTCTCCCCATCCTCCCATACACATGCGACAACCAAAAATATCTCCAGACATTGCCAAATGCCCCTGTTGTGAACCACTGCACATCACCATGGGAAGTTAAATATAATCCTGCAAGCTGACCTCTGGGTTCTCGTGCCAGGGCACACAGGGGTTGGCACTCACTCTGCCTCCTCAGCCCTGACTCCATCCCTTTTCCTCCAACTCCACTGGCTTCTCCTTTCTGCTCCTACCTTCATTTGGCTAGCCTGGGGCACACTGAGGTAAATGATCAAATTGGTAAGAGCAGCAGCACAGCAGCTGTCCTGTAATGAGTACTTATCTTATGGTGAGCAAGCACTAAGCATATCATTTCATGTAATCCCTATGGATTTATATATTAGGCATTATTAGCCATTTTACAGATGGCAAAACTAAGACTTGGGCAAGTAACTGACTTGTCAAATTTCACACTGCATAGAGGGAGGCGGGAGAGGCAGTGTTCTGACCCAGGTCTACCTGATGCCAGAGCCTGTGCTTTCTCTTTCCGGGTGCTAGGGATTCTCCTTCTGTGTCCACGTGGCAGGACCTCCATTAGAGTAACTCCACAGACCTCCCTTCCCTCTGCCCTTTAATTCATCATTCTTCTGTGAGAGAAGTCAAGTGTGGTGGGGGAAGGAAGACCAACTTATCTGATAGGTTAATCAGGAGAAGAAACTGAGCATGCTCAGTCCTACCCTCTTTCCTGGTTTCTGGGATCTTCCTACCAGCAGAGAGCACATGGTCTCAACCTACCTCCTGACATGAAGCAAAGGCCCACCCGGGGAGGAGAAACTTGCGGTTGTCCAATTCTGCCTGTAACTGGGTGAGCAGGTTAATTCTGAGGGCAATATTAGCAAGCCCACTTGGCTGCCAGTCTACACCACTTTCTTAGAAGAGCTTTATCAGTTATAATGCTGACATTTTTATCTTCATTGACCTCATTCCTGCATTTACCCCTAATTTCCATTCCAAATTGGAAGCCCCTCAATACCCAATACTAAGCCCAATGCCTTGCACATATATGGTCACAATAAATATAGCAAAACTAGCTATTGAATTCTGCAGTAACCTGACAAGGACTCCCTCAATTCTCATATAAATTCGTTTTGCAGTGTGATGTAAAATGATGACAAATGCCTCCTCCCTTTCAAACTTAAACAAAAAATCAGGTCTGATGTGTTCTCTGTCTTTTTAGATGATCAGGTCAACTAATGTGTTCCTCACCTTTACCTGCTCTCCCAACTCCTTGCTGGAAATTGTTTTCACTACACACAGAAATGTTCAGAGAAATGCCCCCCACACAACCACTGAGAGATGCTGTGTCTGTTTTCCCATGGAATCCTTTTTCAGTGGTTGTCTTCTAAAAATAACACAGCACTTTCCAAAGTTCTCTCATTCACAATGTTAAAGAAACCATAAGAACTAGGTACTGAAACTTACCAATTTTCCCAATAAGATTATTTTGAAGATAGAGAATTTTTAAATCCCGGCACCATTTATCAATGTGTTCTAGTCTTTCTATTTCTTGCTGATGCAAGGAGAGTTCCTCCAGGGAAAAAATGACACAGTCATTGTGTTCAGCATTCCGTCTAATAAGATCTTCTGTGACTGGAAGAAAATGTGTTACATATTACATTTCTGTCCCCATTGTTCAATTGAAGATTATTGTGTTATTAACACATTTTTTTTTTTTGCAGTTAAATGTCAATTCTCCAGGCCCAAGCGATTTTCAAAGTGAAAGAGAAAATGGTACCTCCTCCTGGAGTTTTTGTGATGCCATGATGTGAGTTGGAGGGAAGAAGAAGACATGATGATATTATATTTGCCTTTGAATGTGAAGGGTCTACATACATTTTGCTGTATGGATGGAGATGGAGTTGAGAGTTAATGGCTATAAAAATGTTTACATGGAATCTTATGGTGGTACCATGTTAAAATGGATGAGATCCACCAACTAATCTGAGAAAGAGCAACTTGCTACTGAGAGGCACAGTTGGGCTGCCAGAAGGCAGAAATATGAAAGCATCTTCCACCATTCAGAAAATAAAGGTCATAGGTCATTCTTTTAACCAATGTTTATTAATTTAACTAAAGCTTAAAAGAAAGAAAAGGAACGCCTTAGATCTTGCACTGCATTCCTATAAAGCAGCCACCACTTGTTCTGTTTCCAGGAGAAGTGTTTTTGAAAGCTGCTCACAGAAGAAGGTGTAATGGGAGCTCCCATCCCTCAGACAAGAGTGATGTGTAGTGCTGGGTTCGCCTGCCACAGAAGGTCAGCAGTACGTGAGGAAGATGGCGCCAGGAGACTGGACATAGCACTATCTATGGTCCACAGTCACAGCCAAGCACAAGAGATGCATTGAAACCAAAAAGGTAATGACAAGGAGGAACCAGGCACTTCCCACTGCCACTAAAACTGGCATTTGTTGAATGCTCACATCTTCTGTAGGATGTGGAAATACTGTATGTCTACCCCAGGAGATAATAAAGACTCACTGTCACTTTCAAGGTGCCAGGTACTATTCTAAATGCTTTGCATGTATTAATATATGACCATCTGGAGTTATTATTGCCATTTGTCAGATGAGGAAGTAAAGCACAGAGAGAGTTTAAATAATTTACCTGGGTCTTGGTGATAAGTGCTAGAGCCAGGTTTTAAATTCACAGTTCAGTGTCAGACCACCTGCTCTTAACCACTATGCTCCACTGTCTCAAGCATAAGCAAATAACAGCCTCTAGAAATTCCAGGTTTCCTCAAGGTGCAGACTCCTCTAGCTGAGACACAGTTCTTCACAGCAACTTCTGCTACCACACCTCTATGTCACATCCTTAAAAGTGGAATTTGCCTTTTTATTAAATGTAAAAACATGTACGAACTTATCATTCATGTGGAGTTATCATTCATGTGGAGTTAGCTAAACTCTATGCTACTTCCAGTGAGATATGGGTGCTTGCAATGACAGTTCTTTATAAGAAGGACCAGAGTAATGTAGAGGTTGAGAGATTAAAATACCATACATGGGGAAAGTCCTTGCTGCTCTAAGCTTTGGCTCAACTAACAGGCAGAGATGGTCACAAACCAGATCCTGGTAAGCGACAGCCCAAAGCGCCCAGGAAGGAGGCTGACAGTACATCACCACCAGCCTGGCTCGCTGGGACCCCTGCTGCCAGCACCATTCAGCTGTCCCTGGAATTCCACTAATGGTTTGTGAACCAGCTTAAATAGGGTGCTATAATCAAGAAAAAGAGAAAAACCAAACCTGTAAGAGAAGAGCATTAAAACTACTCTCTATCTTCCTAACCAAAGTTGGTTTTAACAGCTTAAATCAACTGATAATGAATAAATGGGTACAGCCAGAGGATACAGCAATGCTCCTGTGTAAAGTAAAATGTATGATCTATATCTGTAATTTACCTATAAGAATTCTCTTAGCAAGGATGCAACATGGGTCAAGGGGTTGAGATTGCACAACCCTTGTTATCTGTACATGTAACAAAATGTAGAAATTATTGACCACTAGTAACAAGACCCTCAATGACTAACGGTGTATCTGTAACTTAAACTACTCAACTCCATAGAGCAAGGGGGTGGATTGTTGGAGGCCTTGCTACTATTAGAACTGGAGTCCATGGGGCCAGGAGGACGTGCCCATCCAGAGCTCAAGTCTTCCTCTCCAGACCATGGCCCATGGAGGGAACAATGGGATTCACTGTCCAAGGGGCTCCAAGCCTTACTCTAAACCTTGCAATGGCAGCTTCTCCAGGTTTGTTCCTGAAGACAGACCATGACATCAGGTACATATCCCAACGCCTACAGGTGTCCAAGGATCAGCTGTTTGTCAGGGAGGTGGATGGCATGGATGTATAGGCTGGAGTGTCCATGCTCATACATGGGCGTTAGGGGCCAGGATAGAGTCAGAGATGGGAAGAAAAGGGAAGAGTGGGCCAGAGGACAAGATTTCCCCAAGCCACCATGCTCTGTCATAGAACTCCAGCATAGGAAATGCAGCCCTCAGGTTGTTAGGAAAGTATAGTTGTCAAGGGAGGAAGACGTATTTTATTTAGCAGTTTGGTTTATAACTTGATACATATGCCTTTACTTATACTCTTGCCCCAGATTCTGGTTGAAGGCTTAGTTTTGTATCCATATTGAAGATATAATTTGAACTCCAAAGGAGATGTCATCCATGCTTAAGTCGAATGTGTTCAGGGGACTTCTGATAGAATCTTAAGCATCACTTGGTCTCCGGCCTCATACTGCCATGTGGGACTTTCTGACTCTCAGTGCTGCTCAAGGTATCACAGGGGCCTCTAGTCTACACTCTGAAAGGCTTTTCCAAATTGCCCACTCTTAAAGATTTGCAGGGTTGACAAAGTTTCTACTGGTACCAAATATCCTTGTAGTATTCTTTTGCTATACCTCTGAACATTTAAGAAACTCTTTTTTTCTTCCTTTGAGACATGGTCTCACTCTGTCACCCAGGCTGGAGTGCAGTGGCATGATTACAGTTCGCTGCAGCCCAGGATCAAGGGATCCTCCTACCTCAGCCTCCTGAGTAGCTGGAACTACAGGCATGCGCCACCACACCCAGCTATTTTTTTTTTTTTTATTTTGTAAAGACAGGGTTTCACCATGGTGCCCACATTGGTCTCAGACTGCTGGACTCAAGCGATCCACCCACCTTGGCTTCCCAAAGTACTGGGATTACAGGTGTGAGCCACTGCGACCAACCAAGAAAGTCTCTTCATCAAGGTATTATGTGTGTAAAATCAATCACTTCATGCAACTGTCAAATCTTCTCTTTCAAAGCCATGTAAGTATTAGGAAAGAATTATATTGATTCATATCTTCTAACCATGAGAATTAAGATGAGAAAAATCCCTATTAGTTTAAAGAGGTGGAGTTTAGGGAACCTTCCTTAGCATGAATAACTAAATTACACACACACACACACACACACAAAGGAAAGAAGGGACACAACAGAGAAGTTTGCCTGGACAGCAATGATTATATACAATTAGGATACATTAAAAGAAAATGGATAATCGCAGAGGAGGATAGAACTGTGACGATGTGGAATTTCCCAGCAGATCTTTTCTAAACTTTCCTATAACAAGCAAACTGCCGTGTGGCTTACCATTTTATAGCACTGAGGAAATTGTTGTTACACAATGCTGCTTCACCTGTAATGGCAAACATCAGAACAAAAACCAGACCCCCCAAGAAGAAATGTGTAAAGATATCTTCGTGGTGCATGGAGATTATAGTGTTTCATGCTTTTGAACAGGAAAGCATTTTTGGTTTTATATACTATCTAATTTAGAGCAAACACTCTTTAAGTCCAAGGAGCATTATTTGCCTTTAGAAATTTCTACTCCAAATAATATAGCACTGCACTTACGTGAGATCATTCTAGAGATTTAAAAACGCTTTGGGAAGGCATACAAGTGCCCAGCAAACATAAAAAAAAAAAGCTCCACATCACTAGTCATCAGAGAAATGCAAATTAAAACTACAATGAGATACCATCTCACGCCAGTCAGAATGGCTATTATTATAAAAGTCAAAAAATAATAGAAGTTGGCAAGGATGCAGAGAAAAGAGAACACTTATACTCTGTTGGTGGGAATGCAAATTAGTTCAACCCCTATGGAAAACAGAATGGAGATTTCTCAAAGAATTAAAAATAGAATAAACAATCAACCCAGTAATCTCACTACTGGGTATCTACCCAAAGGAAAATAAATCATTCAATCAAAAAGACACCTGTACTTGTCTGCTACTGCAGCACTATTCACAATATCAAAGTAATGTATTCAACCCAAGTCCCCATCAACAGCGGATTGGATAGAGAAAATTTGGTACACATACACCATGGAATACTATGCAGCCATAAAAAGAAAAAAATCACGTCCTTTGCAGCAACTTGGATGCAGCTGGAGGCCATTATCCTAAGTGAATTCATGCACAAACAGAAAATCAAATACCGCATGTTCTCACTTATAAGTGGGAGCTAAACGATGGGTACACAAGGACATAAAGATGGAAACAATAGACCCTGAGGACTCCAAAATGGGGGAAGGAGGGGAGGCAAGGGTTGAAAAATGACCTACTGGCTACTATGTTCACTATTTGGGTGAGGCGTTCACTTGAAGCTCAGACCCTAGCATCATCCAATATACCCATGTAAAAAACCTGCACATGTACCCTCTGAATATAAAATTAAAAACAATAATATATAGTTTGAAATAGCTAGAAGGACCATATCGAAAGTTTCCAACACAAAGAAATGATAAATGTTTTAGATAATGGATATGCTAATTACCCTGATCTGATTACTATACAGTATATGTATTGAAACATCACTATGTATCCCATAAATATGTACAATTATGTCAAAAACAAAATTAAATTAAAAAGTAAAAAAAAAAGATATAAACTCTGCCCTCAAGGAATTTTCAGTCCAGAATTAATGAGATGCAGTGACAACAGTGCATGATGAATGATGAGCTTGAGAGAAGAGTTGGATACCATGAAACATCTAGAAGCACCCAACCCAGCTACGGCTTCAGAAGCAGGCGATGTCGACAGAGATACAGAGCACACATGAGAATTAACCAGAAAAAAAGAAGAGAATGGAGCAGAAGAAACAGTAGAGTGCAAAGGCCAGAAGCAAGTGTATCTTCATTCACTTTGCAGCCACAATATAGTGAACGTACCTTCAGTAATGATGTTGTAGACACAACGGCAGACAGTCCTTGCTTTCATGGAGGTTGCCTGGTAGAAGAGGCAGAAAAGAAGCACAGTGTGCATACCACCGGGGTCATGTGGGTGGTCAGTCATACCCAGAGTTTCTAATCTAGACTTGGGAGAAGATGGCTAAAGCTTCCTATCTTCAGCTGAGACATGGAGGATGAGTAAGATTATTCAAGAGAATGGGGCAGATAAAAGACGATTCCAAGAAGCAAGCTCAGAAGAAGAGAGGCCATAGAAGATTCTGTAAATTATGCGGCATTCATTATGGCTACAGCACAGCATTGAAGGAATTGGGAAATATAAAAAAGCTAGGCAAGTTTGAGTCCATTGTAAAGAGCCCTGGACAGCTAAGGACTTAGAATGAACTTGTACTATTATTTAGAACTGGAACATAACCTAAGGGATAGGATGTGTAGTGCTGTCATGAAAAGATTATGTCAAATCTTTGCCCCACCATTCTCTACCTGTTTATGATACATATATTTGGGCAAAACTGTTTATCTATTTTCCGTTTTCTCATCTGTAAACTGGAGATAATGTTAGCAATTATTTCTTAAAATTTTTTTGAGGATTAAATAATTAAGTAAAGCCCTTAGCACAGTGCCTGGTATACAGTCATTGGTCAATAAATGTCAGTTCCCTTCCTTCTATAAATAAGTAAATAAATAAATAATAAAATGCTTTGGAAGCATTAATATGTTATCATAAGACTATTTCAAGAGAAATGGTATTATAGTACCTATTATGTGGTATAGAAGAAAAATATGCCAAGGCACAATATAAAACATATTGCTTTCACTTCCTTATTTTAGGAAATTTCAAATAGCAAAATATAAGATGCAGATGGTTGAGTGCTAACCAGTATCTGTCTGACTGGAGAAATAAGCTCTTGATGAAGGATATTGACAGCTTCAACCACAGATACATATTCCCCTCACTAAAAGATGCTGTGGAGGAATCCAAGGGTTTAATCAAAACACATCAGCTCGCCTAAGTTTCTTTCCAATTCCTTAATATGAATGAGTTCTCCAAAATTTGAGGGTGTATCAGTAAAATGACTTTGCAGGGAGCAGGGACAGAGGGCACGGTGAGATTGTTTCTGGGATACTGGAGGCTGTCCTGCTGTGTTTGTTTCTAAAGTTTTTCATTACATTAAGCAAAATTCTCAAAACTCCCAAAGCCAATAATTTAGTGTTCATTCCTTCAGGCTTTACATCATGTTTTGTAAACAACTCTTTTTTCCCTACTAGATTAGAATAAAATCAACCAATATGTATTTATTGAAGATTTTGTAGCATTTTCAGACATCTTGAAAGACTATCAGATATGTATATGAAATTGAGAGTTAATAGAAATAAAGGGGTTACAAACAGGTGAAGGTCACCTCTTGCAGCATCTAAAATATTTTTTTAACCATTTTCAATGGAAACTCTTAAAAGCAGGATTGTACACTTGCCTGTCTTTTCTTGCTGACCCAGGCTCATCATAATGAGTGGCAACAGCCGTACTGTACCCCAATCTAGTGATATCTTTAGGGACTACTTAGTGGAGTGTGCTACTGAAAAGCACTAAGTGCTATGGGGCACTGAGAGAAGCACATAGAAAGTAGGATGAGTGCACAGGAGAGAGTGATCGGTGCTACTGAGAAAAGGGAGGTCAGAAGAAGCTTCATGGAGGAGGAGTCTGAGCTGAATCTTTTTTTTTTTTTCTTTGAGACGGAGTCTCGCTCTGTCGCCCAGTGGCGCTATCTCGGCTCACTGCAAGCTCCGCCTTCCAGGTTCACGCCATTCTCCTGCCTCAGCCTCCCGAGTAGCTGGGACTACAGGCACCTGCTACCACGCCTGGCTAATTTTTTTTTTTGTATTTTTAGTAGAGATGGGGTTTCACCGTGTTAGCCAGGATGGTCTCGATCTCTTGACCTCATGTTCCACCTGCCTCAGCCTCCCAAAAGGCTGGGATTACAGGCATGAGCCACCGTCCCCAGCCCTGAGCTGAATTTTGAAATGTGAGTAGATGTTTGTTAGATAAACCAGGAAAGGGCACCTTAGGCCATCGTGGATGACATGATGTACTTCTCAGGTCCCTCTTCAAAACTGAAGGATTAATTCCTCTAGCTGCTGGGGGCTCTGTTGACAGACAGCCCTCAGCTGCCCACCTTCTTCATGAGCTGTCTCAGCCGAAGAGATTGTTCAACCAAGGTCACGCCCTTTCCTTTCCCGGGAAAGCCCACATTCAATGACTGGTTGATGTAGGAGCTATAAAGGCCCAGTTCTTCACCCCAACTTGGGGCAAGTCAGAAGGTTTCATTCCAAGTTTAGATCTCCTGGTTGGTTTCCTAAGGCCTTTGTTAGACACATCACAGCCCAACTTCCCCCTCTGCTCAATTTTGATTTCTTTCCTACCCACCCCAACAATGCTCCCTAATAAACCTCCTGAATGCTAATTCCCACCTAGATATCAGCTTCCTGAGGAGCCTAACCTGGAAGAGTTGATACCAGAAGTGGTGCATGAAAGCAGATGCTAGCTAAGATAGGATTTTGGAGTCAGATTACATGTTGCCAGTGTGGCAAGGACATCGTTATTCCTGGTAGGCAGAACATAGATAGTGCCTGGCCCAAGGCAGTTATGCAATTGTAAAGACTTGCCCTGGTGTTGAACAGAGATAGGATACAAGTGGAAGCGAATGTACTAGTAAGTGTAACGTGTCAGGTGTTAGAGAAACGTGAGAGAAACTGTAACTTAAAGGACAATTACATTGTATTGTAAAAGGCTGCTGCTAAACACAACTGATCAGGAAAGGCTGAGAGAGGAAGTGTGAAACCAGAGGACTGGACTGGGAGCACTATGAAGAGGTTTTCATTTCCTGAAACCAGAGGACGGAGAAAGCTGAGGGCTAGGACTGGTACTTCATCATAAGATTAGCAGTGACATAAGGTTCTGGACATAATAGAGTAATAAAACAGGGTTTACCCTCTAGCCTAAAAATCTGTGCAAAACATACAAAAGTAACTTTTTAAACTTGGGCATAAGGAAATAAAAAGGAAAATTAGAAAGTATTTTGAACAGAATTAAAAATTACAAGGAGGCTGAGGCAGGAGAATGGCGTGAACCCGGCAGGCGGAGCTTGCAGTGATCCGAGATCGCGCCACTGCACTCTAGCCTGGGCGACAGAGCAAGACTCGGTCTCAAAAAAAAAAAAAAAAAAATTACACAGAAAAGCAACATATCAAAGTTTGCAGGATACAGCTAACACATTACTTAGAGGTAAATTTATAGCATTAAATACTTATAGTAGGAATAAAGAAAGGTCTCAAATATTGGCTTCCACTTTAAGGATCTAGAAAAAGAACAAATTAAACCCAACATAAGCAGAAGAAAGTAAATAATGAAGATTATAACAGAAATCAGTGAAATGAAAAGCAGAAAAAAATAGAGAAAAATTAATAAAAATTAAAGCTGGCTCTTTAAGAAAATAAAATTGGTAAACTTTCAGTCAGACTTATCAGCAAAAAAGAGAGAAGACACAAACTGCCAATATTAGGAGTGAGAGAGGTGACATCATATGTATTCTACAGATATTAAAATAATAAAAAAGTAACTTTATGCCAATAAATTCAAGAACGACAATTAAACAGGTGAATCCCTTAAAAGACACAAATTACAAAAGCTCAGTCAAGAATATATAGATGAGCTGAACAGCCATATATCTACTGGATATGTAGTTAAAAACCTTTCTTTCCACAAATAAAACTATGGCACAGATGTCTCCTTTGATTAATTCTACCAAAAACTTAAGGGGAAATAACACCCCATATACACAAACTCTTGTAGAAAATTGAAGAGGAAATAATACTTCCCATTATATTCTATAAGGTCAGAGTTAAAACCAATCAAATGCATTACAAGGAAAGAAAACTACAGATCCATGTACCTCATGAACACATATGTAAAAATCCTAAGCAAAAAATTTAGCAAATCAAATCCAACAATATAATAAAAAGATTACACATTATAACTAAGGGGGAGGTTATCCAATGTATACAAGGTTGATATAATGCTCAGAAATCCAAGTAACATACAATATTAATAAACTAACAAAGTGATAACGTCAGTAGATGCAAAACAGCAGTTGACAAAATCCACCATCCATTCCCGATTTTAAAAAGACAACAACTCGGAAAACCAGAAATAAAAAGGAACTCAACTTGATAAGGAGCATCCACGAAGCACCAATAATCAACATTATATCAAGCGGAGAAAGACTTTTCCTGTAAGAATCAGAAAAAAAGGCCAGGAAATCTGTTCTCACCACTTCAACATTATACTGAAGGTTCTAGCAATAGGCAAGGAAAAAAAAGGCATCCAGGTGGTAGAGAAGTAGAATTATGTCTATTTGCAGATGATATGACTGTCTACAGAGAATATCAAATGGAATCACATAAAAAGCTACTTGAATAAGAAAGTTTGAAAAGATTGCAGAATATAAGATCTATATGAAAAAATCAAGTATACTTCCATACACTAACCACTTATAATGGCATAAAAAATATGAAGTACTTAGAGAAAAATCAGAAAAATATGTGCAAAGTCTGCCCACTGAAAACTTCAAAAATATTGTAGACATTTTGTAAGATCTAAATAAATGGAGATATATCCCTTGTTTTTGGGTCAGAAGATTCAATATTGTTAAGACACTCATTCTCCCCAAATCGAGCTACAGATTTAACACAATCCAGGTCAAAATCCCGGCAGACTTATTTTTGTACAAATTGACAAGATACTACTGAAATTCATATAGAAATGTAAAGGATCTGAATAAAACTTTAAAAGATTAAAAAATTTAGAGGAAAAATACTACTGGATTTCAAGACTACTTATTACAAAGCTCCAGTAATCAAGAGAGTGTGAAATTGGCACAGAGGAAGACAAATAAATCAATGAATCAGAAAAGAAAGTCGAGAACACACATATACATGCCACTGGTTTATCCAAAGGTTCAATTCAATGGAGAGAGCATAGTCCTCAACAAGTGGGGCTGGTACTACTGGATTTCCATATTAAAAAAAAAACACACACACACAACAACAATTTAATCTACATCTCACATCATATACAAAAATTGAGTCAAATGAATGATGGAATAGTGTAAAACCAAAAATTACAAAATTTCTAGGAAAAAAAGAAAAATCTGTGTAAACTTAGCAAAGATTTCTTGGATATGACACCAAAAGCAAGATCTATAAAATAATAAATTAAACCTCAAAATTTAAAACTTCTCTTTCAAAATAATTAAGAGAAGGAAAATATAAGCCATAGATGGGGAGAAAATATTTGCAAATCATATATCTGATGACCTATATCCAGAATATACAGAAGACTCTTAAAACTCAATGATAAGAAAACAAATCAATGTATAAAATGGGCAAAATATCTGAAGGCATTTCACCAAAGAAGATCTATAGATGACAAATGTGTCACAGTAATACAAAATACATTCAATAGTATAAAATTTAAAAATAAAGACACTAGATCTTCTCTAAATCACAATACACACCAGATTAAATGCACAGAGAGGAACTAATTCGTTTTCCTCTCGCCACCGTCCCCAGGCTCGATATTGGTCCTCCTGAGTGGACATGAACACCAAAAATAGTGGTCTCTTCAACTTTACATGAGAATTTGCACCATGACCTCTCTTTTTCTCACTAAACTGTCTCCTACTCCTAAGAGACAATGTAGCAAACATACACAAGAGTGCGGGCTCTGCTTACCATCCCAGATATACCACTTACTGTGTGGCACTGGGCACGCTGCTTAACCTCTTTGTGCTCCAGATTCCTCATCTGCAAAATGGAGATGATGATACTAGTGTCTACCTCAGAAGATTTTTGTGAGAATTCAATGAGTACACACACACAGAAACTTTCAGAACACTGACTAGAAGGCAATAAGCAGCTCAATGAGTGTGAGTGAGCTATTATTATCATCCTTTCTCAGGAGCCCAAATTTCTCCTTTAGTTGTAGGAAGCTGAGAATTGTGGAAAGAGCAGCGAAAGCCAGGAAGCTCGTATCCTAGGTTTGACGTCTGTCCTGACTGACGGGATGTGACATTGGCTGGATCAATGTTCCCCTCCTCATCTCTAAAATGAACAGGTACACTAGATGAACTCTCGAGCAGGGTTTCTCTAAAACCTGTACTAATGACATCCCTGCATCTTTTTTTGAAAAGTACAGGAAAGGCAGCGGAAAAAAGGGCACACACGAGCAGTCAGGAGATGTTAGCAAGAGGCAGAAGGCCATTTATTGGGAAGCACAGGGGAGAGGGAACATGTAAAAAGGGTTTGTGGCACAGCAAAAGAGGACCACTTTCTCCACCCACATCTTTAAAATCTGTCCACTTCGCCTCAGTCCTGTGGGAGGCAGTGCGGTGTAATGCAGGACCCAGAGGAAATCTTCGTGGGTTCTGTTCCCAGCCCTGATAGTTACTGTGTGATTTACTCTCCCTGCCTCACCTAAGAAATGGAGATGTCAGTAATCCTTTCCTGGCTTAAAAGGCTGCTGGGAAGATCAAACAGGAGAATGCAGGTAAAGCATGTTAACCAAGCCTGGCACATCAGAGCTACTCATTGGAGGAGTGCTTGTCATCTGTCCTGCTGCCATGACCTCAGTTCAGCCTACTATCTCCCACTCGAACTCCTACAGGGCCAAGTCATGCCCGTGAACAAAACCTTTTGGTTTCCCTGTGGCTCTTTTGATAAATTTCTAAATCCTAAGTACAAAACCTGTATGAGCGGATCCCTGCCTACCTGTCAGGCCTTCCTTATCTCTTTGCTCTCCACTCCTTCTTTCTGTCTCACACCAGTTCCTGTCAGTGACAATTAGCCACCAGGAAGCCCTGCTCTTTCTCACCTCTGGGCAATTCACTGTGCTTTCCTGTTTCCTTTCCAGACAGCACTGCTTCCTCAGAGAAGCCTCCACCCACCTTGGGGTTAGGTCCCCTGCCCACACCCTCAGGGCACAGGCACCCCTCTCTCTCCTGGCTGTAACCACTCTACTTGGGTTTGTCTTCTCCCTCCCTAGGAGGGTAGGCCCACATCTGCCTCCTTCCTCACTGTATCCTGCATTCAATACCTGATTCAAGGTAGACACTCCGATGCAAGCCTGACAAGTTAATGATTTAACAAATGAAAGTGGGCACGACTCAGAGAAAGAGGGCAAAGGAAAACTCACGACACAAAAAAGCGAAGAAGAGGAGGAGGAGGAGGAGGAAGAGGAGAAGGAGAAGAAGAAGAAGAAGAGGAGGAGGAGGAGGAGGAAGAGGAAGAGGAAGAGAAAGAAGAAGAAGAAGACCAACTAGGGTGAGACCAGGGGATGGGGAAACTGCCCTGAGAAGAGAGGAAGAAATATCAGTAGCTGATTTAGGAAAGGAGTTTCAACATTTACAAATCACTCTCCCTCGACCCCCACTTCTCCCACTTGCAGGCTGTCAGGTCTTCCAGGGCAGAAAGCCCATCATCTGGAGCAGTCTCTTGATTTAAAAAAAGTTAATTATGACATTTTTACAATGATAAGTGATCAATTAGGTAGAGCTGTACAAAACTGCCATATGGGGAGCTCAGAAACGTTGTCGATATCAAAATGGTTCATACAGTATAAATAACTTACCGCATCACCTTGCAGTTTGTTAGTATATTTTTAAAGAAACACGTTTACGGCCAGGCACAGTGGCTCACGCCTGTAATCCCAGCACTTTGGGAGGCCGAGGCGGGCGAATCAGCTGAGGTCAGGAGCTTGAGACCAGCCTGGCCAACATGGCGAAACCCCGTCTCTACTAAGAATACAAAAATTAGCCTGGCGTGGTGGCGCATGCTTGTAATCCCAGCTACTCAGGAGGCTGAGGCAGAATTGCTTGAACCCGGGAGGCGGAGGCCGCAGTGAGCCGAGATCGCGCCGCTGCACTCCAGCCTGGGCGACAGAGCAAGACTCTGTCTCAAACAAACAAACAAAAAAAAACAAACAAAAACACGTTTATAACACTTACTGTGTCTAAAACAGTACTCTGATTGCCTTTATTTTGGAGCTGAAGAAGCTGAGGCCCAAGGGGTGAAGTGACTCGCTCAAAGTCACAGGAAGAGGGAGGACTTCAACCCTGGCTCCAGAGTCGGGACCCTCCACCACTAGGCTACACTGCCTTCGGGAATGAGTCCGAAGATTGCGGCTTGGAGACAGTGACTGGCCCACGTTCACAGCCAGTAAGGAGCCACTAGGCCGGAACCCGGTGTGTCTGGCGCCAAAACCCCTGCACCTTCCCCGACCCCTTTCCTGGAGTCCAGTGCCTTTCTGCCTCTTCCTCCCCTTCCTACGGCCCCGCCCATTTTACAGATTAGGAACCTGAGCTGGAAAAGGCCAGGCTGTCCGGCCAGTCTGCAGAGGACCTGGTGCAGCCCGGGGCTGCGGGGCGGAGGGTCGGGTAGGGCTGGGGTCCGCCCAGGCGCTGGGGAACCCGCAGCGCAGGGCTGGAGCGGGCGGCGAGGATCCCACGAGACCCGGGACGACTTCCACAAGGGGAACGATCGAGGACGGAAGGTGGAGGGGGGCTTACTCCAGCCCATGGCGCCTCTCCAGTTCGCTGGCCCCGCAAGCCGGACCCGGACCTCGAAGGACGCTTTTCACCCTTCACCTCAGCTCTTCAGTGCGTCCCCATCAGAATTCGGGAGCCAAGGCAACGGGGACTCTACGGCGGCCGCGCGGGGCCAAAACACGCCGCGTTTCCTGAGCTCCGCAGCGCAAGCAAAGGAGACCGCAGTGAAGGGGCTCAGCAGCCAGGGGCTCCCCAACTCAAACCCAGTCTTCGTCCTCCTCGCACCTCCGACTTGCCACACACTGCTTCCCTCTCCCCGAATCAATGGTTTAGACTGAACAAAGTATCCGGACGCTTCTCTTTTCTGTGCCTTCCAGACCACCTTTGACTTTTTCCTTCTTGTGTTTGATTTACAGCTTCCAGAGCCAAGAGATCTGGATTTGGCCCCCCACTCTACCAGCGGCGTGACCTTACACTTCCTTCTCCTCAGCTTCCACATCTGTAAGATGAGAAATAACCTAAGAGAATCACTGTGAAGCTTTAATTAGATAATTTGAGTGAATGAAAGACCCTATAAAAACAACAAGCTCACTATAAAGTTTCGTTGTCGTTGTCATATTCCAGCTTTTTAAAGTCACTCCCCAACACCCATTTCCGGCTAACAAGCTTTCCAAAAACGCCACCCATTACCCCCTCCATCAATTTCCCTATTCTCCACTCTCTTAATTGTAAAATGTAGGAAGTATATCTCCTACAGCCCCACACTCCCCTCACGTTTCCCCAGATCCTTCTCCAAAAGTGTGCAACGCGCCTTCTCCCATTCTAAACTAGGAAGCCCATCAGCAAGCTCATTCATCCTCAGATCTTAGTGTTAGCACTTTAATGCATTAGCTTCCCAAGAATTTTTAAAAGGTACCATTATTATGAAAGTAATTATTATTCTTTATTTGCAGAAAAAGGAGGGGGGCAATATGTAAAAGATAAAACCTTCTCCCATCCCAGTCGCTGTAAACAGTATGGAGTGCGTGCTGCTTATCTTGATGTGTGTATTACGTTTGCATTTTAAAAGAAGATTCCTAGAGCAATGCTGAGTGCAAAGAAATTAATTTTTCTAGCAAATAGCTGTTAAGCATTTACAGCTGGCAATTATTAGTTTGCCAGGTAGAGACAAGGTCATGAACTTGGAGAGAGGCAGGAAAGTCTAACAGAGTGAGGTGATGGGGGGAAGCAGACACATCAGTTTGACAATAAAGAGAGCTAGATAGAAGGGATCTTCGAACAGTAAGAATGAGAGATTAGATCGGGGGTAATGGGGGCCTTAAATGCCAGGCCAAAGGAATTGAACTGGAAGAGTGGGATTTCAGGCACTATTTCCCTGAATATTTGGATTTCCAAGGGGAGAAATATTTGGATTTCCAAGGAGGCCTCCCAAAAGGCACTCAAACTATAAACTTACCTGACATCCACTATTATTTTTCTGAAAGCAGGTTAGTGTGAGGTGAACAGTATTAGCTCTGGCATTGGAAACATAGATTAAATACACAGATTTATTACTGTGTGGCATCAGACAGATGACTTCAACCTTTGAAAGCTGAAACGTCTCTATTTCCACATGATGATGACAATATGGGTAAACATCTATGGTCGTGCCACTGACACGCTGACACTGACACGTGACACTGAGCGCTGATGTCTGATTACTCACAAAGGAGATGAAATGCTATGAGCAGCAGGCAAGTTTAGCAAATTCGCCTGTGCTTGAATAGTGCATTTTAACAACAAGGGGTTCATCAAGGCTAAAAAGGATCTAGTTTCTAGAAGGAAGCTGCTACTGGGTAGAAAGATTAGTTTCTAAGCTGACAGAGGCATGAGGTCAGGCCTGCTATAAAGGATCTCAGCTTGCAGTGAACTAGGATTGCGCCATTGCTCTCTAGCCTAGGTGACACAAAGAAACTATGTCTCTTAATAAAAATTAAAAAAAAATAATAAAAGATCTCAGCCTCTGGATCAGGAGACAAAGGGAGCCACTCCAGAACTGTAGAAAGTTCTCAAGAGCAATTGCAACCCAGGTATTTGACATGTTGGCTCTAAGCTTCTATCCTCACTCTCAGGCCTACTCACTGTTGACATAAAAAAAGAAACTGAGGTAAAATTAATGTATATAGTCCCAGCTACTTGGGAGGCTGAGGTGGGAGTACTGCTTGAGCCCAGGAGTTCGAGGCTGCAGTAAGCCATGATCACTGCACTCCATCTAAGCTTCTATCCTCACTCTCAGACCTACTCACTGTTGACCTAAAAAAAGAAACTGAGGTAAAATTAATGTATATAGTCCCAGCTACTTGGGAGGCTGAGGTGGGAGTACTGCTTGAGCCCAGGAGTTCGAGGCTGCAGTAAGCCATGATCACTGCACTCCATCCTGGGTGACATAGTGAGACTCTGTGTCTAAAAAAAAAAGTCGGGGTGCTGCTGCGTTGGGTGCCTGATGAGAGCCTGGTCTCCACTTCCAAGATGGTGCCTCACTGCTGCATTCTTCTGAGGAAAGGAGCCCTCTGTCCGCACATGACAGAAGGGATAGAAAAGGTGAAAAGGGGTGAACTCCGTTTGGCAAGCCCTTTTGTAAGGGCATCTGATCCTATTCATGAGAGTGGAGCCCCTATGACTCAATCACCTCCTTAAGGCCATGCCTCTTAATACTGCTACATTGGGGATTACATTTCAACATGAATTTTGGAGGGAACAAAAACATTCAAACCACAGCAGCCCCTTTGATAACTAGAGAGTTCAAGAGTAAGATTGAGGCCGGGCGCGGTGGCTCACGCTTGTAATCCCAGCACTTTGGGAGGCCGAGGCGGGCGGATCACGAGGTCAGGAGATCGAGACCACGGTGAAACCCCGTCTCTACTAAAAAATATAAAAAATTAGCCGGGCGTGGTGGCGGGCGCCTGTAGTCCCAGCTACTCGGAGAGGCTGAGGCAGGAGAATGGCGTGAACCCGGGAGGCGGAGCTTGCAGTGAGCCGAGATTGCGCCACTGAACTCCAGCCTGGGTGACAGAGCGAGACTCTGTCTCAAAAAAAAAAACAAAAAAAAACAAAAACAAACAAACAAAAAAAAGAGTAAGATTGAGAGTTTAAAAGTGATGAGAAAGAAAATAAACTTTCTATCTGAGGAATGGGAGCCCCCTTTAAATTATCAGGCCCAGAGAGGCACTGAAATGTGACAGCAGTCAAGTTCCAGTCCCCCATCCCCTTAAGCTAAGTAATCGTTTCAAAGCTGCCTGCCGTATGGTCTCTAGACTGTGTGTTGCCACCAATGGCTATAAATTAACCTAACAATGCTGTACACTGGACATCATAACTCATTCCCTACAGTTTAACAATGTACAACCAATAACTAATCAATATTATTTCTGTAAACCAGTGAGAATTCCTAACAAGCAAATTTCGTAGTCACCCCTCTCCTGATTAGTCCTTTTTTCTTTAAAACTGGAACCTCAACTTTGTTCTCCAGAGCACTTCCCAGTGTTTCCCAGGTTTCAGTCCTCAACCTTGGGACTATGTGTGTGCACCATCATGCCTGGCTAATATTTTTTTAGATTTTTTTGTAGAGATAAGATCTCACTATGTTGCCCAGGCTGGTCTTGAACTCCTGGCCTCAAGAGATCCTCCCGCCTGGACATCCTAAAGTGCTGAGATTACAGGTGTGAGCTACCGTGGCTGGTGCCTAGTGCCCTTATATTGGACTTCCAATATTGGACTTTCATCAAGAATAAAAATAAATTTTTATCAAGAATAAAAATAAATTTTTATTCTTGATAAATGGCTTAGTCTTAGATATTTCATTATAGAAGTAACAACAGACTGGAACATGTGCCTTGGATTTTTCCTGTGAAATTTTATATCTGTGGGACTCAAGTATTCTGTTCATTCATTCATAAGTGAATAAACAATCAGGCTGTCATTCTACTGGAGAAAAATCTCTAAGATATTTTTAAGCACTGTGCGCTCAACACTGCCCATGTACTTTGAAATTATTAACTCAATTCTCAGAGTAACTCTCAAGTAGGTCATATTGTCATGAACATATTACAGATTAGGAAACTGAAGCCCAGTGATATTATTTTACTAAAGCATAGTGAATCAGAATTTTGTGCCTAAACCTTAATTCTATACTGTATCATTTTTTAGACTGAGAGCTACTCGAGGGCAGAGAGGGAATTTTGTTGTTGTTTCTTTGTTTCCATCCCTGAATCCTAGCTCTCAGCACAACTCCTGACACTTACTGGGTGCTCAATAAATACTTGTTGAAGGATTGAATGGAGTCAGTGAGCCAATTTCTTCAAGAGCTTGGCTGTCTTGGGTGTAAGGCCTACATCTTGTCACTTCAGTAGGATCACTAACCACAGAGGTGTCCCTGTTGTAAAGGAATCTAGCAGGCTTACCAGGAAGGGTACCTCATTCTCTGGTTATTGGACAGTTCTTTTTCTTGGGAGCTTTTCACCAAAATCTAGGATAAGATCTGGTTCCAGGGGCAAGGTCTTGACAGATTGTCCTGACACTCTGGTGGAGCAGTGTTTGGCTCTGTGTCCCCACCCAATTCTCATCTTGTAATGCCCATAATTCCCACGTGTTGTGGGAGGGACCTGGTGGGAGGTAATTAAACCAGGGGGTGGATCTTTCCCTTGCTGTTCTCGTGATAGTAAATGGATCTCACAAGATCAGATAGTTTTAAAAGTGGGAGTTTCTCTGCACAAGCTGTTCTCTTTGCCTGCTGACATCCACGTAAGACGTGACTTGCTCTTCCTTGCCTTCTGCCATGATTGTGAGGCCTCCCCAGCCACGTGGAACTGTAAGTCCAGTTAAACCTCTTTCTTTTGCACATTGCCCAGTCTGGCGTATGTCTTTATAAGCAGCATGAAAACAGACTAATACAAGCAGAGACAAGCTTTGGATGATAAAGCAGGGAAATCAGCAACATCTTCTTTGCAGTTTGTCATGGGCCAGGCTGGGCTGGTTATGATGTGTCCTTCCTCAACCCAACATCACAGTCACTGTGTTTCTTAGAAACAGAGGACCCGGGGGTATGAAGGACATGTGTGCAATGTGCTGTGATTGTCACAGTCCACTGACAGGGAGGACAAATGGGAAATCATGATGTGACAGCTCTAAGTAAAGTCAAGTTCATTTCACTCAAAGTGAATGAAAGAGTTTAAAGAGTTGTAGTGTGTGTCTGTTTATGCAAATTGTTGTTCCAAATAGACTTATTTCTTTGGCTGCTGGAACTATAACAAGATGAGCTATGCTTCCTGAAAAAACAGGTGTGACATTTTGTGTATACAAGTAGAAAAAATAAATCTTAAAGAGTGTGTGTGTGTGTGTTTTTTTTTTATTTTAGTAACAGCAAAATAGTCCTCCTACTTCTTTTATGCTGGATAAATTCTAGGGACATTTGCCTAGAAAGCAATTTAGTTCTTTTTATTTTCATTTTAATTTATATAATTTCGTATTTTTTATGATGTGTAACCAATATTGTGACTAGAATTCCACCATACTTTGCATTTATTTTTCTTCAGAAAAGTTTCTACATTGCAACTTTATGAAAGGTAAACCAAGTTCCAAAGTTTACCAGCACCACTACAAGTCTCAGTTCCTTCCTTTCATCATCCTGTTCCTTTATCCCTTTTTCCTTACCCCTTTCCCCCTCCTGTCTTCCCTTCCCTCCTTTCTTTTTTTCCCTCCCTTCTTTCCTTCTCTCCTTGGTTCATTTCTTCCCTCGTTCCTTCTTTATTTCCATCAGCATGTATTTATTGATTACCTTCCATATACCAGGCACCTTGAGGACTAATTGACACATTACATGTAAAACCCTTAGAAGAGTATTTGACATGTAGAAAGTACTCAGTATGAGCTATTAGGTTGGTGCAAAAGTAATTGCAGTTTTTGCCATTTAAAAGTAATGGCAAAAACCGCAATTACTTTTGTACCCAATAACTATTCCTTTTTTTTTTTTTTTTTTTTTTGAGACAGAATTTCACTCTTGTTGCCCAGGCTGGAGTATAATGGTGCAATCTTGGCTCACTGGAACCTCCACTTTCTGGGTTCAAGTGATTCTCCTGCCTCAGCCTCCCAAGTAGCTGGGATTACAGGCCTGCACGACCACACCTGGCTAATTTTGTATTTTTAGTAGATATGGGGTTTCTCCATGTTGGTTAGGCTGGTCTTGAACTCCTGACCTCAGGGTATCCACCTGCCTTGGTCTCCCAAAGTGCTGGGATTACAGGCATGAGCCACCACACCCAGCCAACTATTCCTTTTTTTTTTTTTTTGAAAACAATGTAGTCCATAGTTACCCTAAAAAGTGGGTACAATTACTGTCTCCGTCTTACAGATAAAGAAATTCAGTCTGCTTTCTACCAACCTAGTGAAAAAGATCTGAAAAAATCAAACTTAACTGTATCGCTTGTGACAGAGAAGACTGGAGGAGGGCAGCATTACTTAAGTTGATCTTTTGCATCCAACATAAGAGATAACTTCTTTTTCCATCTGGAAGAGAAGTGGAATATAAAGAAAGCACTGGAAAATTCCAGTGCTTTCTTTACCCATATCTGTAGGTATAAATTTGTGTTGTTGGATATGATTTCTCCAAACATCAGACATTCTAGTAATCAAATGGAAGTACAAAAGCATGTCTCAAAATCGAAGATGAAATTAATTTTAAATGATTGTCTTAATTTATTTGTGCAAACTTCTGCCCATCTCCATTAGTTTAAGAAGGGCAAGAGTTGACGTTTTAGTTAGGACTTTACTGATTTGAATATACTCAGAAGGGAGTAACTAGGATATCCTACTCCACCATTGAGGGCTCGAGTACAGGAGTCTCAAGCAAATTGCTTACCCTCATTGTTTTTCAGTTTCCTCATCTATAAAATGGGAAACACTAAAATGCTTACTTGATTGAATTTTACCAAGATTGTAAGGGATGGTGTGTAAAATGTTTGTCCATAGTAAGTGCTTGATACATCTCAGTTTGAGATGTGAAGGTTTTAACACATGATGACAAATTATTGTACATTCTTTTCAATTGAAAGATGGTGCCTGTTCCCCTTCCCTTGAATCTGGATGTGCTTCTGACCACTTTGACCAATAGAGTACAAGGGAAGAAACACTAAGTCATCTGCAAAACTAGTTCATAAAAATCCTTGCAGCTTCCACTTTGATGAACTCTGGTTCTTGGATCCCTGAGCCTCCATGTTAAAGTCTAACCACCCTGAGGCTGCCGTGCTGGAGAAGCCAATGTAGATGCCCCCTCCAGCCCAGCCCCAGCCTTTCAGCCCTTCCTGCCAAGGCACCAGACACATCAATGATGCTGTCTTGGACTCTCTGAACCATTTCATCCATCAGCTGAATATCCCTGAATGACTGACCACTGTCAATGGCACAAGGAACAGAAAAATCATCCAGCTGATCCCTGCTAGAATTTCTGACCCACAGAATCATGAGATATAGTCAAATATCTGTTTTAAATATGGGACTAATTTTAATACACTGACTGACTTGGAAAGTGAACAAGCCCCTTTCACTATTGTGTTTAATAGGATGGGTCAGCAGTGTGGACACATTACTCTTCCAGTAGAAGGTGACACTTTATTTAGGTAACAAACTAGTGTCTTAGCTCATTTTGTGTTGCTACAAAGTAATACATGAGGCTGTGTAATTTATAAAGAAAAAATACTTATTTGGTTCATGATTCTGATGGCTAAAAAGTTCAGGGTTGGGCATCTGCATCTGGTGAGGGCTTCAGGCTGCTTCCACTCATGGCAGAAGATGATGGGGAGCTAGCATGTGCAGAGACCACAAGGCAAGAGAGGAAGCAAGACAGACAAGGCTCTTTTTAACAACCAGCTCTCTCTGGTATTAACAGAGCGAGAATTCACTCACCCCCAAGGGAAGGCACTCATCTATTTATGAAGGATCAGCTCCCATAACTCAAACACCACCCATTAGACGCTACCTCCAACACTGAGAATTAAATTTTAAAAACGAGATTTGGAGGGGAAAAAAATCAAATCCACATAATAGCAGCGGGATTCCATGGTATTTGAGCTTTGATTTAGCAGCCTAAGTCTTCTATTCAAATCCTAATATATAGGACAAATAAAAAAGGATCTTTTCAGGTTGAAGCAGGGATCAATGACCATGAGGACCAACCTGAGGAGAACTGAGGCAATCTGATCAATGACTTGTCTATGTAGACCTGGGAAAAGAGAAGTATTGGATTTTGTTTGATGTTGAAGGGGCAACACATGAACCCAGCTCATAAGATACTCCACAAAAATAGGGTTGGAAAATCATTGAGCTAAACACTCCCCTTGGCCCCCTCTGAGCCCATTGAGGCACATCCTCAATGTGACCAGAACGACCCAGCCAGCACAGCCTCCCACTGGTTAGCTGCTCTTGGATGGGCACCTGGAATAACATGCCCTCCCCTCTTCCTTTTTGGTTTCCTGACCTGTTTTCTTATTTGCCCCTCAGTTCAGCCTTCTCCTTTGCCTCCCAGCTCCATCCTGCCAGTGCCCCTGGGGGTCAAGGCAGCTGTTGTTTCTGGCCCCTACACAGCCTCAGTGGGAGGAGACCAAGCCTTCAGGTTCTTCTGCATAGAGTATCTCTAACACAAAATGAAATCTTGCTGCTATTGATAGTTTCTCATGTGTTACTTTTGAAGTAGAAATTTGCCATGTTTGGTATCCAGCGTCTTTTCTCCTGGATCTCTTTGGAGGGCAAGTCCAGGTGCCAGTTTTCTACTGGAGAAGCTAAAGTGACCCCTCCTATTTTCCTCCCACCCCTGGAAGAATGGCCAGTGTGGGAATACATGACCTTACTTTGCTCATATGGTGAGATCATGTAGGTCTTCTCTTTAGGGAACACCTGTAGACAGAAAGATTAGTGGAGTCATCCCCATGGCGTCCTGGCCAGACTGTTTTACCTGGTTGATATGCCTCTTGATTCTACCTTCTTGGCACTCCATGGCACCCCTGGTTTTTGCCCATTGCAAGCTTTGGTGCAGCTACAGCAAATTTTTAAGACCAACTACAGAATTTTAGAGGGCACTTTTTCCATACAACACTTCCCTCACTTCTGACACCAACTGCAATTTCAGGGGTTTTGAAAAACCACCCTCAGTTTCATCAGTTCACTAGATGAACTCACAGAACTTCCTGGAAGTTGTTACAGAAACAGCTACAGTTTATTAAAGAAAAAGGATGTAGATTAAATCAGCCAAATGAAGAGATACATGGGACAGCGTCCACATTACTCTCCCAGCACTGATGTATGATCACATGTATGGAGCACTGCCAACCAAGAAAGCTCACCTGAGTTTCATTGTCCAGACTTTTTATTGGGGTTTCATCACATAGGCATAATTGACTGACTGATTGATTGTCCATGTAGTTAATCTCAATCTCTTGGTTGACTGATATCATGTGATCCAAAGCCGTCACCCCCACACTAAGTTACATGATTGGTCTTTCTGGCATGGAAAATCCCCACCCTAAGACTACATGAGTCTGCTTAGCACCTGCCCAAAATCACATTGTTGGACTAACCACTGTGACCCAATGTCCCCAGATAAATAAAGACACTAGAGATTGCCTCCTAGAAACTGATGACAAAGGCCAGTCTTTCTCTTTGGTCAAGGACAAATTCTTTGCTACAAACCTACTCAGATTTCCATAATTCATATGAGCTCCCCAGTATTCTTCTAATCCCCTGCCAGGGTCATTTTCATTGCTAACAACAAAGAATGCTAAGTGATAAAACATTGATGTCCTATGATGCTAAAAAGTAGCACCCCCATTGTGAGAAGAGAAGAACCAAAGGGTGAAGGAAATGGAGAGTTCAATCCTTTCCCTGTTACCATGTGGTGTCTCATCCATCACACACATTTCCACACAATGAAGACCCTATTAATCCGAGAAGGGTGGTGTTCAGAGTTTTTACTTGGTTAGTTTATTTGCTTCAAGTCCACGGTTTTTGTCATTTTCTGGTACTTCCTAGCAGACAAGTGGTAGCAGGTGCTAAAGGCCTAAAGAAATTATAAGAGAAAAAAACTAAGAAACATATCCACTAATTTAATTTTCTCTGAGAAGTGAGTAAACAGTAGTTTTATTCAGTTTTAGTGTTAGAACACCTGGGTCCAGCTCACAGAAAACGTGGTATCTACAAGATTATTATTTCAGAACCATTAAGATCAACTAATTATGAATAGGGAAGTGAGTACATGAAATCCACAAAAATTAAAACCATATCTCTGAAAACATTAATCCTTTTTAATATAATCAACTAAGATAAACTTGAAATGAGGCCCCTAGGGAAATTGCCAGTAACTGCCAATTTTGCTAATGATAATAAGTTTATTTTAATTGCTAATATATTCCTAATTACTCTAGTTCTAAAATGTTTACTTCACTGTCAGTCATCTTCTTTGATTTGAGTTTTTTGTGAAAAGACTTTGTCATATCAGTCAACCCTTCTCACGTTAGCTGGCATCTGCTAAAAATGATCTCACCTTTTTCTGTCACAGAGCTCTGTTAGGGACCATTTGTCCAAAAGCAGAGAGAGGTCTTAGCCAAAATCTTCCACAGTTCACACTTGCCCCTTCCAGCTTAGAGAGAATCATATTTTCAAGTCTTTCATTGCCTTAATGAAGAAGACTGACAATATTTATTCTGAGCTCTACTTTTAATCTAATTTTCCACCTGCGCTGTATCTCACCTACTTGAATATGTGTGTGTGTCCAAATAATTGTGTTTCAAGAACATGGTGTAGTTAGTGTAAAGATTTCTAATTTGGGTGGGCATAAGGGTCCCATTAATCCAATGACCCATTTTTGTCCCCAGCAAATAGTATTGAGCCCCTGGGGGCTGGGAATAAAGTGGTAGCCAAGACTGAAAAGATTTTGATCATCCTGAAATTTCTATACTCATTCAGAGTGAACATAAAATGAACAAGTCAACAAATAAATACCACAAGAGAAGATTGAAGATGATGATATGGGCTATGAAAGAAAAGTGGAGTGATGATAGAATGAGAGTGAAGAGCTGATTTGGGTAGTCAAAGAAGGTCACAAATGTCATATCTGAACAGATGACAATTGGAGTGAGACCTGCGAAGGAGAAGGAAACAGTTATGTGAAGAACAAAGGAAGATTTTTCCCAGAGAGAAAAATGCAAAAAATTATTGGACTGGGAGGGCCTGGTTTGCTCAAAGAACAGAAAAAGGAGCCCAACATGGTGAGGCAGGGGAGCAGGGAGGAATGGAAGGGTTGGGCAGGAAGCAAATAATCATGTTTGTAAGGAGACAAGGTGTCATTCCAAATGGGATGGGACATCTTTACATGGTTTAGAGATGATTTGTTCTCATTCACATCTTTAAAATATTGTTTTATAACAACGCAGTATTTCCACAATACTAGATTGTGGAGTGCAGTATTCCAACAATACTGCATTGTGGAAACTGGATTATGCTATGGTGGTGGGTATGAGTGGAAAGGCTGGGAGGAGTGAGAACAAGAAAGAAGCTTCTGCAGCAGACACCCAGGTAAATCATGAGTCAGCTGGACTACGAGGATAGTTTGGCTTATTAACTATCCCATCACTAGTCTGTCTCTGCTGAACCGTGAATTTCATGATGACAGAAAACTTTGCTTTTTCCATTTTCACTTCCCCAGCACCACGCACAGTGCCTCACCCATAGAAGACACTCAATAAACCAGGAAACATTTGCTGAATGAATAATTAAATAAAAGAATAAATGAAGGAGTCTACTCCCAGTTGTAGTCTAACTGTTGCAAAGCAGATATCAAGAAGGGAAAGCTAATAAAAATTACAAAGGATAATATACTGACAATATATTAAGATTTTGGCTATATATATTTACATAGGTATTTCCATTTAGTGCCTGCTTGCATGAGTGATCAAATATCAGAATGGAAATGATTCATTCATTCATTCAACATATAATTTCTGAAGAGCCACTTTGTGCCAGGCACTCTTCTAAGCACCTGGGGGCATCAATGTATAACACAGAAAAAGATCACTGCCCTTTGGACGCTTACATTCTAGCAGAATAATGAAGTCATAATTACCCTGCTCTCCAGAGAGTCTTTTTTTAATACCTTGATGATGCCAGGTGACTCTGCCTTCCCAGAGCAAGGGTTGCCTCATCTCATCTCTTCAGACAGGCAGCTGTAACAGATTCCCTCATCAGTAGGTGGACCCACACCTTCATTGAGTTCTCACCAGGTGCTGCAAGCTTCATGCGCATTCTCCTATTTAATCCTCACCCATCGTGAGGTTGTTATTGTTGTTTCTGTTTTACAAATGAGGAAATGGAAGCTTAAGGGATAAGTGACTTGCCCAAGGTAAGAGCCCAGGGCCTGAACTCAAATCTGCCTGACTCCAAAGCTCATGCTTTCAATCACTAAATTATGCTGCTTTTGGTTTCGATAATGACCTGCATTAACTGTGTGGTAATTTACCACAGAGCCCATTACACACCAACTGTGAAGCAGTCCTCCAGGAACTGCATGGTTTTCTTAGCTTTCTTGAGAGTATTTAAGCCAGATACAAATCATATAGGACATTAAATTACTGCTAAGTTAGGATACTAAGTTACTTCATGTAAACTATGAAGCAATATAAAAATGTAACATCCTGATATCTACTCCATTACCACTCATATTTCTAATTCTTTTTTTTCTAATTCTTAATATCGTGCAAATAATAAAGTTTCGGTTCAAATCTGGTTCAAATGCTGCAATAACAGTATTAATGCATAGAGCCCTCATGACCTGATAACCTCATAAATGTCCCGGCTCTCAACACTGTTGCATTGGGGATTAAGTTTCCAACACAGCCATTTTGGGAGACACATTCAAACCATAGCAATTTCTCTTTCGCACTTTAGATATTACCCAACCCAGTAATCTAGACATCTCGTTCCCTGTGGGGAATATTTTACATTCAGTGTTGAGGACATATCTTGG
This sequence comes from Hylobates moloch, assembly GCF_009828535.3. Lineage (NCBI taxonomy): Eukaryota > Metazoa > Chordata > Mammalia > Primates > Hylobatidae > Hylobates > Hylobates moloch. The sequence goes on from NW_026652284.1 coordinate 113,039,899, forward strand.
CTCTGCCTACCTGGCATCCATTCTCTCTTCTGGTAACAGGACCCTGAATTTTCATGAACGAGCTTCCCCTCTACTCTCCATGAGGGTTTGGTATGGCTGACCCCACCTCCTGCAGAAAAATACCCTCTCTAAGGCCTGGCCAATAACAATTCTGCCTTTCTTTAATGACAGTATTTGGTTCACCGGTGAACACATGACCCAAGCTGGGACAACAAGTCAAATAATGACAACCAATGAGGGTCAAACCTGACACTATTGCTAGAACTCTTAGGGACACTTAGTTTCTGCTGAGATTGTTGGCAGCTCTCTGACCACTGAAGTAGAGAAGCCTGCATGAGAATAAAGCCAACATATGGGAGAGAAGAACAAAAAGGTGGAGAGAGATCCCTGAGGACATGGTGTGCACATCTGGATCAAGCGGTACCTGAAAGTCACTCCTGGACTTTCTGTATATATGAGATCTTAATGTTCCTTCCCTTAAATTAGTTAGAGTTGGATGTCACTAACTTGCAACTGTCAGATCCCTTATTAATATACTCAAAATCACTTACGTTAAAAATACCGTTTAAAAGACTGGTGGATATTTATTCTAATTCATGTAAGGAAACTAAGAGTGTTTTGCCAGTTTCCTTAGGAATTTAATTCAAGATAATTTAAAATAGCATGGCCTGTTTTTTCTAGAAGATTTTGAATCTCTCTCAGAAATTGTTCTTCATTTTCTGTTATATAGGCTACTAGGAGGTATTCATGCCAGGGTGATGTGATTAGAGAGGAAAGATGGCACATGTCACACAATCTACAGTTACTCCTTGTTCTCCAACTGATGAGCTGTGAAACTTTGAGCAAGTCCTTGAGTAGCCTCTTTTGTAAAATCGGGTGATAATAAAACTTATTTTTAGGAGCTGGTTGTACATTAGAGTGTTTCTATTGATGGGTTTTAGAAGCTATGAAGTACTTACGAATGTCAGCTGCCCTTATTTGTACTTGAAATATAACTGTCGTAGGATGGGGACAACTAGAGTTTTGGTGCCCAAACCTGATTATCAGAATCATCTGGGGTTTTGCTTTCTTTATTTATTGACTTTAACCAATTTAAATTGATATATGCTTATTATATCATGTCAAAAATACAAAGATGTACAAGGAAAAAGTTAATAATATCACCTCAGCAATTCAATGTCATTCCCTGAAATGAACTCCATTGTTTCTTGTGTATCTTCCACACTCTTTTTATTGTTTTCATAACAATAGGAATATACTATATGCATTAATTTAAAATTTGCCTTTTTTAAAAATTAAAATATACTATGACCGTTATCTGTGACAAGAAATAGTGATTTGACTCATATACATATATGTGTGTGTGTATGTACTTGTGTGTGTGTGTGTGTGTATATATATATATAGAGAGAGAGAGAGAGTGTGTCTCACTCTGCCACCCAGACTGAAGTGAAGTGGCACAATCATGGTTCACTATAGCCTTATTCAAGCAATCCTTTGCCTCAGCCTCCCAAGTAGCTGGGACCATAGACTCGCACCATTGCATCCTGTGAATATTTTTTTCCTTTTTGTAGAGATGGAGTCTTGCTGTGTTGACCAGTCTGTTTTCAAATTCCTGGCCTAAAGTGATCTTTCTGCTTCAGCCTCCCAAAGGGCTGGGATTACAGGCATGAACCACACATTCAACTCATATTTTTTAAAACTGCTTAATATGCATTAGTTTGAGTTATGTTACCTAAATTATTTTTAATTAAATTTTAATTTTCAGATTTTCAGTTTGAGATTTTTATAAAAATTGCAAAGATAGTGCAGAGAGGTCCCATTATATAGGTATCCTGTTTCCTCTGTTATTAAAATCTTACATTGGTGATATGGTTTGACTCTATGTCCCCAAGCAAATCTCATCTTGATTTGTAATCCCCATATGTGGAGGAAGGGAGTTGATTGGATCATGGGGCAGTTTCCCCCATGCTGTTCTCATGATAGTGAGTTCTCATGAGATCTGATGGTTTTATAAGTGTTTGGAAGTTCTTCACTCTTCTCTCTCCTGCTGCCTTGTGAAGAAAGTGTCTGCTTCCCCTTCCACCACAATTGTAAGTTTCCTGAGGTCTCCCTACCCTTGCCGAACTGTGAGTCAATTAAACTTCCTTTGTTTATAAATTACCCAGTCTCAGGAAGTATCTTTATAGCAGTGTAAAAATGGACTAATACAATTAGTATACTATATTTGTTACAATCAAATAATCAATGTTGATACATTATTATGAAATAAACTCAACATTTTATTTAGATTTCCTTAGCCATTACCTAACGTCAGTTTTCTGTTTCAGGATCCAACCCAGGTTACCACATTTCATTTAGTCCTGTCTCCTTAGCTCCTCTTCACCATGACAGTTTCTCAGGCTCCTTTTGTTTTTGATCATATATTTGCCAGTTTTACAAAGCACTGGTTAAATATTTTGTAGAATATCCTTCAGATGGGATTGACTGCTGTGTTTCTTGTGATTAAACTGGGGTAACGGGTTTTTGAGGGGAAGACTGCAGAGATAAATTGCCATTTTCATAACATCACGGGTATTGGCCACATGATATGTTGGCCTTGATCACCTGGCTAAAGTAGTATTTGTCAGATTTCTTCTCTGTAAAGTAACTCTTTCCACCTCCCTCCTCCCTGCCTCCTTTCCATTCTATATTCTTTGGAAGAAAGTCACTATGTGTAGCCCACACTTAAAGAGTGGGAAGTTATGCTGCACTCCTCAGAGTGTAGTGTCTGTAGATTATTTGAACTTCTTCTCCATTAACTTAGTTATTTTATTACTTATTTATATCAGTATAGGCTCATGGATATTTACTTTATACTTTGGGTTAGAATCTACTATTATTTTAATTTATTGTTCAAATTAGTTCATCTTTGACCATTAGAAACTCTTTCAGTTGGTTTCTAGGTCACTTTGACCTACACCTGTAATTATGAGTTTGGTTATTTGTTTTGTTTTGATCACTTCCTTAATTTCCGGCACTACAAGACAGCCCAGGCTCATCTTGTATGTTTCATATCTCTAGTCCTAGAATCAGTTATTCTCCAAGGATCTTTGGTTTCTTTCATTGGAGAATGACATTGGAAACCAAGATGGGTTCTCACACTGCTAAAAAGACATACCTGAGACTAGGTAATTTATAAAGAAAAAAAGTTTCATCGATTCATAGTTCTGCATGGCTGGGGAGGCCTCAGGAAACTTACAATCATGGTAGAAGGGGAAGCAGGCACAGTCTTACATGGCAGCAGGTGAGAGACAGACTTTTTCTTTAAATAAACTACCATTTATAAAACCATCAGATCTGGTGAGAATTCACTCATTATCATGAGAACAGCATGGGGGAACCACCCCCATCATCAAGTCACTTCCCACCAGGTCTCTCCCTAAACACCTGGGGATTACAATTCAAGGTGAGATCTGGGTGGGGACAAAAGCCTAACCAGAGGAAGGCCCATGTGGCTGGAGGATTATGAACAAGGGGGATGAGTGGTTTTAGATGAGACTACAGAGCAGACCACGTAGGAGATGCAGCCGCCTATGGTCCATATCAAAATGTTTGGAGATCATTTTTGGAACATGGAGAAATAAACACATGGTCTAAGTAGGAGAGTGATGTAACATAATTTACTTTGAAAGAGACTGTTCTGGCTGCTGTATGAAAAAGAGAGTAGTAGGGGCCTGGGTGAGAAAGTAAGAGTAAAAGTAGGGAGACCAGTTTGGAGGCTAATGATACTGTTTTACAGAAGTAGTGACAGTGAAAATAGTGACAAGTAGTGACTGTTGTATAAACTGGGGTGGGGGGTAGGGAGGCAACAGGGCTTCCTGATTATTTGATTGAAGGTTAAGGTAAAGAGAGAACTCAAGGATGACCACCCAAGTCATGGAAATGAACTAATTTCTTTCTAAATAACAATTTGTATCATAAATATGCCTAACTCTCCCAGTGACCTTAGTCATTCAATTCCCCTGCTGGGCTTGAGTTTCCTCATCCATAAAAGAGGAGGTTGGATCAGATCATTTTAGAGTGTCCATCAGCCTGATGAGCTTCCAAGCTGGCCAACCTGCAGAACTGCATGCAGCCAGGCACAGCTCTTCAATTGTTAGCACTGAGAGATTTTGATCCAGGAGTAAGGAGTCAGTGGTGAGGACAAATGCACACAGAACAAGTGGTATTTCTGACATGTAGGTATTGATATAACCTAGTCCTTAGGCAGCCAAAATCCAGCTCTGGCCCAGTGCCTTGTGAAGGTGCTCAAACCCTTGAACCACTTCATCACCCTGTGCAGGTCTTCTATCTCCAACCTGACCCTCTCCCAGTTCTCAGCTTCCTATGTCCCCAGGTCCATTCACAACCTCCACCTTGCCAAGGGCTAGCATTACTCATTCCTGACTTTCCTTTCCTGCCTGTTTTCCTGAGGGGAGAAAAGTGTCCATTTGAACCAATCATATATGATGGCAGAAGGAATAGAAACATGCTAAGCTGATTACAACACATGAGCTTATTATAGCTCAGAACCAAATAAGCATTCCTGATTTCTTCTCATCTACAAATGCATGTATCTATAAGGAGCAGCTTCCATCAATGGAAAATGGACACATCAACAACTCTAGGACAGAACCACATCACATCCTGGTGACTATGAGTCCATCATGCTGGTGAGAGAGCCACGTGGGGATGAAGAATGCAGGTGGCTGCAGCAGCAGGCTGGAAGTGCCCTCCCTCTGATGACTGCAGAACCAGGAAGGAGAATGAAGGGCAATGGAGAAGGGGACCCAGGGACAGAGAGAAAGCAAGACATGGGAGGTGAAAAAAAGCCATAGATTCAGAGTGAGCATATGCACACAGGAAGAAAAGAAAAAGGAAAAATGGAAGGAGAAGGCATTTCCCTACTATTGTTTCACTCTTTCCATATGGACAGATGCCATTACTTTATTCAACAAATATAGAATACATACATGTGTATGTGTGTATTTATGTATATCCACAATACGAATGTATATAAATATATGAAATCATGTTTTATGTGTATATAAATGTACGTGAGTGTATGTGTGTGTGTGCATGTGTATATTACATAGTTATACTAGGTACTGGGCACTGTTCTTGGTGTTGGAGATACAGCAGTAAGACAACTACAACAAAAGAGAGTGCCTGCCCTCAAGAAGCTTATATTAATACAGGAAGATATAGCAAACTAATAAACAGGTAATTTCATGGCATATCAGATACTACTAAGTGCTATTGGGGTGGGGGAAAGCAAGCAGAGGAAGGAGATGTGAGTGCTGGGAGGGTTGCTTCCTTATTTAGGAGAAGGTGACATTTGAGAATGGACAGTATGGATGTTTTGGGAGACAGTTCCAGACAGGGGAGCAGCAAATGGCAATGCCTGATGAGAAGAGTGCTCAAACATGCCCAGGGAAGGGCATGGTGACCCACTGCTTAAGTGAGTATTGGATGAGGACAGAGATGGAGCTGGAGCCACAGCATGTGGAGACTTGAAGGCTTTGAGAACTTTGGCTTTTCCTTGAGGGACATGGGAGCAATTGGAAGATTTGAACAAAGGAATGTTATACTCTGATTTTTATTATAACAGGATCACTGTGGCTATTGTGTTGACAGTATGCTCTAGGAGCAAAGATCAGAAGCAGGGACATCAACTGAAGAGGCAATTGCAGTAAACTAAACAAGAGGGGATAATAACCTTGAAGTTGGTAAGCAGGGGTAAGCTATATTTTCAAGGTGGACCCAACTGAAGGATCCTGTGCATCAGGTGTGGATATGGAAATCAATATAGAAAAGAAATTAGAGTGGATATAGGTTGTAAGAGAAAGAAAAGAATTGTTGTGGACTCAGTTGTGTCCTCCCACCCAAATTTGTGCAGAGTTAATGAAATTAAGGTGAGATCATCAGTGTGGGCCTAATCCAATATAACTGGTGTCCTCATAAGAAGGGGAAAATTGGACACAGACACAGACACATAAGGAAGAAGATGATGTGAAGATGCAGGGAGAAGATGGCCATCCACAAGCCAAGAGGGGAGGCCTCAGAAGAAACCAACCCTACCGACACCTTGATCTCAGACTTCTAGCCTCCATAACTATGAGAAAATGCAGCTTTGTTGTTTAAGCCACTCAGTTTATAATACTTTATTACAGCAATCCTAGCAAACTAATACAAGGCAAAGATGAATCCTAAATTTTTAATTTGTAAAATTGAATGATGCCATTGCCATTAAGTAAGATAGTGAAGACAGTAGAGGGACAGGTTAGGAGGAAGTGGGAACTGCAAACTCTATTTTGGACATGTCAAGTTTGAGATATGTCTTAGCCATCCAGATAGAAATTTTGAGAATTAACTTTGGCATATGCATGAGAAACAGAGGTCCAGGCTGGAGATCTAGTTGGAGAAGTCATGGTGTTTAAACACAGAGGTGTTTATAGTCGTGAGTATGGATGACACCACTCTAGAAGTGAGTTTAGGCAGAGAAGAGGTCTGGCATACCCCAAAATTTAAATGCTGAAAGCATGTGGAAGAGTTACCAAAAGAGATATAAAGCCAGTTTGGTAAATTGAGAAGCCAAGTGGGAAAAGTGCTTTAAGAAGGAGGGAGTCATTACATCAAATACTGCTAGGTCAAGTCAAATGTGGACTAAGAACTGACCATTGGATTTAACAACACTGAAGGTTGTCGACATCTTTAACATGGGCTAACTGCATGGACGGTAGGAGTCAAATCCTGATTGGGGTGGGTTTGAGAAAGACTTGAAAGAGAAGAACTGGAGACAAACAAGCACAGAACTCAAATCTACCAAGGAATTTTGCTGCTACTGTAAGCAGAGGAATGGAGGAGGGGAATTGTTCTAAGCAATGAAGAATCAAAAGAGGTCTTATTTAAGACAGGTATTATAACAACATGCTGGCATGCTGCTGCTGTAGGAGGGAGGGGACAATTCCTGGAGCAATTTTTTAAGTAGATAAGAGAGGGTGGGCTGCAATGCATGAGTGGTAAATTGGCCTTAGACAGCAGCAAGAACTTTCCTTCTATAGAAACAGGAAGGAAGGAAGAGTAGGAACAGATGCCCGTAGGTGGGATATATGAGGTGGCAATAGCTAGCTGTATCTTCATAATTGTTTCTATTTTCTCAGTAAAATAGAAACGAAAGACATCATCTAAGAATGAGACTGGGCGAGGAGGTACTGAAGCTTTGAGGAGAGAGGATAAGTATGAAATAATCACCCAGGGAATGGGAGAGTGAATTAATAGGACTTGGTAAGATGATTGTGAGGCACCACCAAACACACCAGGAGGCTATGGTTATGAATTCAAAGAAAGGCTCGGCTGTGTGTTTTTTTCACAAGGCATGTTTAGCATGTGGGTGAAGCCGAATAATAGATAGAGTATTCGATTCAACCAGAATTAGAGTTTAACCCGGAAAGTACAATGAATGAAGAGAGATACAAGGGAATGATTTTATTGACAGCACACGGAATTTAAGCTGAATAAGAACACGAAGGAATATATGATTGAGGATAAGTGAAAAGGTGTCAGGACCAGTGGAATTTGATCCCAGTCATTGAAAAATTATTGGGAGAAAGAATGAGCTGGAAAGATGGTGATGGTTAAAAGTGGAATGTTCAATATTGATAGCATGGGGGACGTGCAGTTATGGGAATGACAAGGCCCAGGGTTTGACTGTGAGTGCATATGCCTAATTTAGGGTTAGGAGACAAAATTATAAGCAGGAAAGAAACAGAGAAAGTGAGTGGCCAGGAAAAATGCACATGAAAAGATAATCAACATCATTAGCCATCAGGGAAATACAAATCAAAACCACAGTAATATACTACTTCACATCCACTCAGAGTTGGCTAGAATAGAAAAGACAGACATTATGAAGCATTGGAGAGGATGTGGAGAAATTGGAACAATCACACACTGTGACTGAGAATACATAATAGTACACCCACTTGAAAAGCAGTTGGCATTGTTTTTTTAAGTTAAGCACAAATTGACCATATGACCCAGCAATTTCATTCCTAGGTATCTACTCCAAAGAAATTAAAGTACATGTCTCCACAAAGTCATGTATGTGAATTTCATAGCAGCATTTTTCATAACCGAAGGGTAGAAACAGCCAAAATGTCCATCAATTGGTGAATGGATAAAAAAATGTGATATATTTACACAGTAGAATATTATTCTACTATAAAAAGGAACGAAGTAGAGATTCATGTTGCAGCATGGATATGCCTTGAAAACATTATGCCACATGAAATCAATGACAAGATTGGGTAAAGAAAATGTGATGCAGATACACCATGGAATACTATGCAGCCATAAAAAAGAATGATATCATGTATTTTGCAAGAACTTGAATGGAGCTGGAGGCCATTATTCTTAGCAAATGAATGCAGAAACAGAACACCAAATAACACATGTTCTCACCTACAAGTGGGAACTAAATGACGAGAATGCATGGACCCAATGAGAGGAACAACAGATACTGAGGCCACTTGAGGGTGGAGGGTGGGAGGAGGGAGAGGAGCAGAAAAAATAAGTATTGGGTACTAGGCTTAGTACCTGGACATGAAATAATCTGTACAACAAAGCCCCATGACATGACATGAGTTTACCTATATAACAAACCTGCACATGTACCCCTGAGCCTAGAATAAAAGTTAAAAAAGTTAAAAACACAAAGACGGCATATTGTATGATTCCATTTATATGAAATGTCCAGAATAGGCAATTTTATAGACTGTTAGTAGATTAGTGGTTAGTAGCCTGGGGCTGAGGGATGGGAATGACAAATGACTGCAAATGGCAGAGGGATCTTTTTGGGGGTGATATAAGTTTTCTAAAATTGGACTGCAGTGATGCCTGCATAACTGTAAAACTAAAAATCATTAAATTGTATACTTGAAACAAGCAAATGTTATCTTGTATAAATTGTAACTCAATAAAGCAGTTTTTAAAAAATATCCAACATAATCCCAGCACTTTGGCAGGCCAAGGTGGGCAGATCACTTGAGGTCAGGAATTCGAGACCAGCCTGGCCAAGATGGCAAAACCCCATCTCTACTAAAATTACAAAAATTAGCTGAGTGTGGTGGCGTGCACCTGTAATCCCTGCTGCTTGGGAGGCTGAGGAAGGAGAATCTCTTGAATTTGGGAGGAAGAGGTGGCAGTGAGCTGAGATTTTGCCACTGCACTCCAGCTTGGAAGACAGAGAGAGACCCCATTTCAAAAAGAAAAAAAAAAATCCAAAAATAAAAATAAAGAAACTGATGGGCCAGAGTATGAGAGGAGACATCCATGTGTATGTGGCGCTCACCAAGAATGACTGGAATGTACTAGAGAGATTGACAATGAGAGAGATGCTAAAGTCTTCAAGAAATGAGGAGTTAGTATTTGCACGTAGAAGTGGCAGCAGATGGTGCAGTCTGGTGTCATGAGCTTCAAAACTGGTTTTGAAGGTTTTAGGGGAGAAGAGGGAATAATCATCCAGTAGGCGCAATGAGAAGCAAGGAGGACCTCAATGTTACTTCTAGGGCCAGTGATACAATAAGAACGGGACAGAAAATATTAATAAAATGTATGTATTTATAACTTGTCATTAATTATCACAACACCCCTGTGAGGTAGGCAGGGAAGCACAAGTGGAAAGCGTCCTCGACTTGGAGGCAGACCTCACCTTGACTCCTCCAGTGGTTGACAATTGACCTCAAGCAAGCGACTCACCCTCTTGGACCCTCACCTGTCAAATGAGAACTATAATCCCTATCAACCTCGCAGCACAACATAAGGCAGAGTGTTCTGAGCATGAGACCAGAGTAAGTATGCACAAACCTATCTCACATTCTGTAATAGACCATGGAAAGCTCTTATCCTCATATACTGTTCATTTGTGCTAACGAGAAACCTGAATTTCAGAGAGGTTAGATGATTTTCCCAAAGCCACACAGCACTAAAAGAGAACATAGATCTTCTGACCCCTCCCAGCCACCATGCTGCCCACCCCTTGCAAAGCTGCTTCTCAGGGACAACTCTTCCAGGGTTTCTATGCTGACTCTGAAACAGAAATAATAGACAAGCATTCAATTCCCTTTGGTACTGTGAAATCATCACACCAGAGAATTTCTAAAGCTAAATTAGAATGTGTCTGGTATAAAGAGGGCATCTTGAATAATCTGGGCACAGTCAATATTTCTACCACATGCCGTGCCATCCGAAGCTCTCTTTCTCTGCACCAGACACAATATATTCCTTGCCAGTTCACTAATGGGTCATATCCAGCCATCCAATCCTTAAGCAATCACTTACTTTTGGAGCTTCTGTTCTGGTGAAAAAAATAGGGCAGAACAGAAAGGAACCAAGAACCAAACCAAACCAACAAAAATCACACACAACAAATGAATAAGAATGATAATTTCTGACTGGGCGCGATGGTGCACACCTGTAATCCCAGCACTTTGGGAGGCCGAGGCAGGCTGATCACCTGAGGTCAGGAGTTCAAGGCCATCCTGGTGAACATGGCGAACCCTGTTTCTACTTAAAAAATATATATATATACAAAAAAAAAAATTAGCCAGGCGCCATGGCAGATGCCTATAATCCCAGCTATTTGGGAAGCTGAGGCAGAAGAATTGCTTGAGTCCAGGAGGCAGAAGTTACAGTGAGCTGAGATCACACCACTGCACTCCAGCCTGGGCAACAGAGTGAAATTCCGTCTCAAAAAGAAAAAAAAAAAGAATGATAATTTCTGATAATGAGATAGTGGAGTGACCAGGAGTGGCGTGCATGAATAGGGAGAACATCCCTAAGATGCTAGGGATGTCCTCTCTGTGGGGGAAGTATTTGCATGATGAGAGGAAGTTGGCCCTGAGAAGTTTAGAAAGAAGAGTGTTTCTGCCTGAGTGTCCTACAAGTGCCAAAGCCTTGAGGTAGAGCTGAGCTTGGTGACGTTATAAGAACAGAAAGGGGAGCAGTGGTAGGTGCTGTGGGGTAGTAAGCAAGAGGAAATGTAAGGTGGGATTGAGGGTAATTAACAAGGAAGCCACGTGGCCTGATGTCAGCTTTAGAGAGATCACTGTAATTGCTGCGTGGAGACTGCAGCCTGGAAGAGTGAAAAGAGGGAAGGCCAGGTAGGAAACTTTCTCTGCCCTGGAATAAGTTGCTCCCTTCCCTTCATATATCCTTTCCCATTTTCCTTACCTGCCAAACTCACTCACTCACTCTTTTTTTTTCAAGAGCACTTCCCAACCATTCACAGTAGCCCCAAAAGTGGTAATAACCCAAACATCCACCAGTGGATGAAAGAATAAACAAAATCCACCAGTGGATGAATGAATAAACAAAATCCACCAGTAGATGAATGAATAAACAAAATCCACCAGTAGATAAATGAATAAACAAAATATTATTCAGCCATGGAAAGGAAAGAAGTGCTAATACATGCTAAGATGTGAGTAGGATAAACATACAAACATTATGTTAAGTGAAACAAACCAAATGCAATAGGTCACGTACCATATAATTCCAATTATATGAAATAGCCAGAATAAATCCATAGATACAAGACTAGTGGTTGCCAGGGGCCAGGGAAGGACGGAATGGAGAGTGACTTCTTAATGAGTACAGGATTTTCTCTTCAGGTTACAAAAATGTGATAGATTGTGTTCTGGAACCACAGTGTTGTGGTTCACAACACTGCAACTGTACTAAATGACACTGAATTGTACACCTTTAAGTGGTAAATGTTATGTCATATGAACTTCACCTCAACTGAACTTCGTAAAGGCAAAAAGTGCATATTAGATATATATTATTTTCTTTTTTGTGGCAAGCAAGATAAATGTGTTCTGACTAACTTAAAAGGAGAGATTGATGGGAAAGGCAGTGAGGTTCCTCAGAGACTCCTTGACAGACCCAATCAACCAGGTTTTGGGAGAAGCCAGCAGGAATGTGAGCAGCCCTCAATCCCCTGGACTTGGTCATGGCCTTCCTCTCATCACCATCTGGCTCTGGGAGAAAAAAGAGCCTGATTGATAGCTGGATGCAGCAGTTCATGTTAATGAATAACGTGTAATCCCAACATTTTGGGAGGCTGAAGTGGTACCATTACTTGTGGCCAGGCATTGAAGACCAGCCTGGGGAAAAAAGTAAGACCCCTGCCTCTACAAAAAAAAAAAAAAAAAATTAGCCAGATGCAGTGGTGTATGCCTGTAGTCCCAGCTACTTGGGAGGCTGAGGCAGGAGGATTGCTTGAGCCCAGGGGTTCTAGGCTGCAATGAACTGTGATTGTGCCTCTGCACTTGCGCTCCAGCCTAGGTGACAGAGGGAGATCCTGTCTGTAAAAAAAAGAAATAGAAACAGAATCTGATTGCCCAAGCTTGTGTCTTATATATCCATCGTCCCCAAGGTTTGGGGTCTGGGTTTGAGATCAGTAGCCTTACCAAAATTTATGGACTGAGGAGGAGTGATTGCCCAAAGAAAAGGGTGTTATAGGAATCAGAATAGAAAACAAAGTGATAGAGTGTCTTCCTCATTTTTATGCTGCCATGACAGAATACCACATACTTGATAATTTAAAATGAACAGAAATTTATCCGCTCACAGTTCTGGAATGTTAGAAGTTCAAGATCGAGGGGTTGGTATCTTGCAAGAACTTTCTTGCTGTGGTATCCGTGGAGGAAGATGGAAGGGCAAGAATGAACAAGAGGGGGCTTGCTCTTTTATAATGGCACCAACCTTTTCTATGAAAAGGGAGCCCTCATGGCCTAATCACCTTTTTTAAGGGTCCCACCTCTTAGCACTGTTACAATGGCAATTAAATTTCAACTTGAGTTTTGGAGGGGATAAACATTCAAACCATAGCACTGGGATACAGAATAGGACAACAAATGTTCACTACAAATACCACCCAGCTCATATATTCTTTCAATAGCAGCAGTCTGATCAACAGTTACTGAGTGCCTCCCCAGAGGCACTGGGAATAGAGTAATGACCACAGAGGAAATGATCTTTTCCCTCCTGGAGCTTGTAGTTATGAGGAAAGACGGACACTGGACTTAGACCAGTGTGCTGAGCACTGTGCAGGGAAGTACAGAGGATGCCTGGGAAGCTTTTCTGTCTGTTTTTCTGTTATTCAGGCAGAGGTGGGAAGGGCTACCTGGAGTTGTCTCCGTCTTGACTGTGAGCTCCTGAGCTGCGTGGACCCCAGAACTAACAAAGGCCTGAGAGTTGAAACAAAAAATAAGGGAGGGAGAAAAGGAATGTGGGAAGACACACCGAATGCATTAGATTTTAGTTTATGTCCTGCTTCCCTTTGGATAGAGTGTCTTTAAAACTAACTTATTGTGTGGCCATCTTGCCCCCAGGTTGGGGATGGGAAGTGGGACGACACTGGTACAGTGTGACAGCTGATGGCACTTCCCTTACAATAAATCATAGCAGGGGGTTGAGCCTGTCATCTGGTAGAGCCCTCTGCTTCCAACAGAGCAATGGCCACATGATTGACCCCAGATGGTGGCAGCTCCTAGGCCCAAAGTCCCCCTCTCTGGGCGGCCTGCTTTCATATCTCATCAACCTTGCAGCCAAGATAATTTTCTTGGATAAACATCAAGATGTTGGCCTTGGCTATTCTTGAGTTGAGGGATGATGTGTAATTTCTTCTCTTTTGCTTATTTGAATTCTTTCCTTCCTATTTAAATAAAATGATGGTGAGTCACTTTCAAAATAAAGAAAATTGAATTAAAGAAGTTATTTTTAAAGCCAATCTTTTCTCATGCCACTATATAAGCTTACTTTCTCTTATTTGGTCTTCTCTATGACAATAAACCATACGATCACTCCTTACTGCAGCAAGCACTTCAGAGAAGGCCACAAGTCATGAAATTAGGCCTGTTTTATAAATGAGCAAAGTGAGGGTCAACGAAGTTGACTAATAGGTCCAATATCACAAAGCTAGAAATGGTGGAACAGTCAGAGTCTATGTCTGTGTCTAAGTCTACATATATGTCTATCTGACTCAAAATCTGTATTTTTGCCTTCATACCATTCTAACTTGTGTTAAATATTGGAAGAAGTATTTATTCAGCTAGATTAACATGGCTGTAGCTAAGCCTCAGCCCACAGTTAGTCTCTCATTTCTATCATCTCACCCAATAGCTGAAAAATTTCCATTGTCCCAGAAGTCATAAAAACTACTACTACTGTCACCACTACTATTATTATACAATAATAATGATAATAATTGCAGCTCCCACTTCAGAAAAGCTTATGATCTAGCACGGTTTTAAGTGTTAAGCATTTTGCCTGCATGAACTTGTTTAATCTCATAAAAGTTAGATGAATTAGGTAATATTTTTATCTCATTTTAAAGACTAGGAAATTAAAGCTTAGAAAGGTGAAATCGCTTGTCCAAAGTGAAATCAGTTAAGTAGCTGGGTCACAGTCTAGTCCCAGGTCTCCTCTGACTCCAGAGCTGAAGTATCATGCTATACTGCGATGCTACTCTTTGAAGGACGAAGCAAGAGAAGAAACAAGGAAGATTAGGAAGGTGGAAGGCTCTAGAATGTGTTTCTTGACCTTTTCTTTTACTGAAAAAGAGAAAAGAAAATGAGAATAAAATGGAACTGCTGGCAGTGAGTTTCAGCTGTCTCCCCCACAGCAGATCCCTTGCAGCCTGAAGATGAGCTTCACCCACACAAAGGTATGTTGTTTCAATTTGGCCTGGGCTGGAGGAGGGGCTACCTTCTCTCTCTACAATGCAAATGCAAAATTTCATTTTGCATTGAAAGTACAAGTCCTGATTCACCAGCCTTTGTTTTACCCTTTGCATCTTATTTTCTTTTTTAAAAAGTTTCCTTTAAGGCTACAAAAGGATAAGAAAATTTTTGCAAAATAGTTTCCAGCTTTTAGCATCCACCTGCTAAATTGCCCTCCACTCCCAAGGTACCCTGTCTGGCTCTTAGCAGGTGTAGCTTGCAGCTGTAGCAGATTTTATCCTGAATGGGACAGATGGAGGGGATACAGCCTGCACAGTAGGGTAGATTTTTTTTTGAAATACATGATCAGATCTTCATCAAAGCCTGGTAGGCAAATGTGGCATTGATGCAAAGCATGCCAAGTTGGCAGGTGTCTGTGTCTGCTGCATTGTGTTTGCAGTAGTGGGATTCCTTTTGGGGGTGGTGGTTGGCCTCTCCTGCAGCACAAGCATATCATTTTGCAACTGAGTGGTTTTGAAGTAACTACAGTAGATATGTGCTTGGAGGAGTATTGCAGTGAGGGTGTTGGGGAGGGGGTGGAGGTGAGTGGCACAGGCGCCTTAGAGACCTGCGGTGTATGACTCAGGGTGAGCAATACATCCTCCTTGAAGTTTGCCTTCCTCACTTTTAAATGAGAGTGGGTGGCAGAGCTGCTAAAGCTCGTCAAAGATCCGTGTACTTCCCTGCTTTCTCCACCACCTTGCATAAGTGGGTCATATGACCAATCCTATAAATGAAGGGACACTTCCCAGTCAGAGACCATTAAGACAGAATATGCCAGGCAAGCTTGGAGGCCATACAGCATGGTTACAAGATGAAGGATGGCTGGCTGACCCCATCAGATAGGATGTGGGTTTACATACTGTGGAAGCTGACCAAACCAAGAGTAGTCCTCAGCAGGATGGTGGCAACGATTACAGACAAAGATAAATCACCTGGCATATAGTAGATGCGCCAACAAAACAGCAACTCTTTTTATGAGCTCTGTAGCTACATCAGCCTCTATGAACAGAGGCTCTAAAGCAGACCAGACAATGTTAGATAATTCCTCTCTTTATATTGCA
This sequence comes from Hylobates moloch, assembly GCF_009828535.3. Lineage (NCBI taxonomy): Eukaryota > Metazoa > Chordata > Mammalia > Primates > Hylobatidae > Hylobates > Hylobates moloch. The sequence continues at coordinate 113,055,770 of NW_026652284.1, forward strand.
TCTCATTCATGCCAATTCTCCAAGAAACTAGATTTGAGAACCCTGAGATACAAGAAAAAAAGTGAAGGTCATTATTGTCTTTGAAAGATGACTCTTTTCATTTAATGTTTCGCCTCATGGAAAACTTTCTCCTGAGTTAACATTCCTGGTGAGAGTGACTCACGCAGCCTTTGATCACCAAGGCACCAGGCCCCTCTCATGTAACCTTCTCATCAGCAATCAGTAGTAGGGGAAGTAAGGGCTGTGGGTCAGATAGGTTTGGCTTTGAAATCTAGATCTCCCACTTACTTTCCGTCTTGGGAAACCCTTGGGAAAGTTATTCAACCTGTCTAAGGTTATTAAATGTATAAAATGGCAATTATCATATCTGCTATATTAGACAGGGTTGTCCAAAGATACAGAAACAATAGGATATATGATATATTATAAACATATATATTACATATGCCACATGTATTATACATAATCACATATATTATATGTCCTCTTGGTTATAATGTGATGAATTATAAATATACATTTTTTGTATATTATATGTAATACATGTATATCTATATTACACATCGTATTGGTTCTGTTTCTCTGGAGAACCTTAACTAATACAGTATATACACTATATATATGGAAAGAGAGAGAGAGATTTTAAGGAATTGGCTTACACAATTGTAGTGAGCTGACAAGTCCAGAATCCATAGGGCAAGATGGCAGTCTGGAAATTCAGGTGAGAGATAATGTTACTGTCTTGACTCTACAGGCTGGAAACTCAGGCAGAATGTTTATATTGCAATTTGGAGGCAGACTTCCTTCTTCTTTGGTAAACATCTGTCTTTGCTCTTAAGGCTTTCAATGTGTTGAACAAGGCCCACCCACATTATGGAGGATAATCTGCTTTATTTAACGTCAACTGATTGCAAACATTAATCACATCCACAAAATACCTTCACAGGAACATCTAGACCGGTTTTGGACCAAGCGACTGCTCGTCATGATATATCCAAGTTGACACATAAAATTAACCATCACACCTGCCTAGCTAAAGTGGTTGTTATGAGATTTAATAGAACATGAAACGTGAACTTGCCAGGGGCAGGATCAGGCACAGAATAAAATTTCCCCAGTGATCGTATTTCCTATTACTGTTAACTTATTGCCACTGTAATCATTTCTTTTATTTTCTTTTCCTCACTACCTGTTTCTGATACTTTGGTTCTCCTTTCACGTCTCATCCCTCTCTGCTCTCAAAAAGAGAACATGATACCTTAATTCCCATTAATCCAAAGGAAGAATTCATCTAAATTACCAGAGAATCTGACCTTGTAAATGTTTTCAAAGAAATGCATTTTTTGGCTCTAGAGTATATTTGACACTTGTAATTACATGCTTAGCTGGTTCTCAGTCTGCCATGACATCTGCTCCTTGAGATCAGAATTGTATTTCCTTCATTTAAAAAGTCCTTGGTTCCTAGGAAGTTGCCAGGTAATTATCAGGTGATCAATTATAATAATGATTGATTGGATTGATTGAACTCATGGATGAATGAGCTAGAACAACTACAAACCATTTATACTTTCTAGAGCAGCAAAATAATATCTCTAGTAAAAGGCGTTAAAAGACCTGTAAGTCAAAACAGTGATGTTCAATTCAGACAGAAGTATTGAATCTCTAAAATTTATTAGGTATACATTTTTGGTAACTGAGTATTACGTACCGAATGTTTTTGTCCCTATAAGATTCATATGTTGAAGTTCTAATCCCCAGTGCTATGGTATTTGGAGGTGGGGACTTTGGAAGATGATCTGGTCATGATAATGGGTCCTCCATGAATGGGGTTTGTTTTCTTATAAAAAGAGGAGGAGACACTGGGTCTTTCTTTCCAACATGTGAAGCTGAAACAAGAAGATAGCCATCTGCAAACCAGGAAGTAAGCCCTCACCAGACACCAATTCAGCTGGCACCTCGATCTTGAACTTTGCAGCCTTTAGAAATCTGAAAAAAGTACATGTTTGTTGTGTAAGACACTGAGTCTATAGTATTTTGTTATAGCAGTCTGAGCTATGACAGTGGGTGAGTGGAAATCCTCTACAGTCCTTTAGCATTTTCCACTGGTATTGGCCCTGTGGTCTTACCCTTCTTGTTTCATGCAATGCCTTGTTTCCCCTATTAGAGAGCAAGTTTGTTGAGGGCAGGAACCATATTTTAAAACATCTGTACCTGACTCAGTTCTTGCAGGTAGCAGGCTCTCAAAAAAACAAATAGTGGTTGAATTTTTAAAGTTGAGTTATTATCTATATATCTCCCACACTTTAATTTACTTTCTCAATCTTTTTAGCATCTTGATGAGGTACAAAGTACATAGAGTTTGGAAGTTGGAAGGCATACCTTCTGGGAAATTTTATATATTAAACAGAGTTCCTTCATATATATAAATGTTGATTACACATAGCATCCTGGCCACCTTTAAAAGATATTAAGAAATAAACTTTTTGTTTTGAAAATTAGCAAATAAAGGAAAAGACTCAAGCATTCATCTCTCCTTTCCTATAAAATCTGAACCACTGGGCAATCAGATGGTAGATGTTTCCTTGCACAGACATATTCCCAATAATAAATAAAGAAGATGTGATCAAACTGGAATATCATCATTTTCAATCTCTAATTAATTAGATATCTAACCACTGATCAGGAAATGGCTGCTGACAACACAAAATGACATAATGTCACTCTTGACAAATATGACACCACCTAGGAAGTAATTGTTCCCCACAAAATTCAAAACAAAAAACGATTAAGCCTCTGTACTCAACTTTCAGTTGGCAAGAAATACAGAAGACTAAGGAAGACATTAAACTTTACTAAAGACATGCAGTCAGCAAAATTCCAATGGCGTAAAGTCTACAAGACAAATGATGCAGTTTTCAAAGAAACAAACTTCAAAGGTCAGGGAGGAAGAACCTATGCATTAAAAGAGACCCAAAAGGCATATTAAACAAACAAATAAAACCAGGTAGAGCTATACGATAGTATTTAGAAATGTACATTGGTAATAAAAACTATAAAGCAAGATACAGAGGTGATTATCATAAACTCAGCATAGTGGTTATTCTGAAGGTGAGGGTGTTGGAAGGGGCAGCTGGAGGGCTCCTGATATAGCTAGCAAGACTTTGTCTCTTTTTATTCTTTGGCTCTTAAAAGGGTATGCTATGGTTTGAATGTGACCTGAAAATTTCATATGTTGGAAACTTAATCCCCAATGCAACAGTGTTGAGACATGGGACCTTTTAAGAGGGGATTAGGTCATGAGGGCTCAGCCCTCATGAATGAATTAATGTTATTACTGTGAGAATGGATTAGTTATCTACGGAGGAGATTCCTGATAGACAGATGAGTTTGGCCCCTTTCCTCCCTTTGGCCTTCTCTTACCTTCTCACCTTCAGCCATGAGATGATGCAGCAAGAAGGCTCTTGCCAGATGCCAGCACCTTGATACTGGGTTTCACAGCTGCCAGAACTGTGAGAAATACGTTTCTTTTTAGAAATAAATTACACTGTCTGTGATATTCTGGTATAGCAACACAAAACAGACTAAAACAGGGCATTTGCCTTATAATGATTTTTATACCATTTTCTGTTTTTCTGGTATTTGAACAATACAAGTTTTTAAAAACAGCTGTTCTGCCTATTTCACAGAATGAATGATGCCTACATAAACATGACATTTAATAAGTACAGGAACCTCATCTGTATTCTTCATTGTCATATTCCCAGGGGCTAGACTGGCTCTTGGCACATGGTTGGACTAAATATATATTTACTGAATGAATTAATAAATGAAACTGTAAAATCAAATATATACATAAAATCATATTCTGATGATGACTATTAACTTCAGCAAAGTTACAAATTCCCAAGGAGTGGATTCCAGATCACTGAGAATTTTTTGTGTACAGCAGACATGGTTCTTTATAACAATGTTGCCCGATGCTAGACTACAATAACAAATAGGACCTGAAGAGGATCGAGGCTGGCCATTGGCAGAGAGCTGACATCCAGTGATGTACAAGTCTTTCTGGTGGCACACACATCACTAGTCAGGCCCTGTGCACCTCTGTCACAGATGGATCTGCAGGGCATTAAGGTTATACTCGCCACTCCAAGTAGTGGGACTCAAGACCAACCATCTGGCTAGAGCCCACTGCTAGGGGACATGTCCTGAAGTCATTTTGCACAGCAACACACTTTATAAACTTGGGGGAGAATCAGTGGATGTTGTGTTCATTATCTATCACCATGTAGTGACATTAGCACAAGCTTAGCAGCTTAGAACACACATTTATTATCTCACACTTTCTGTAGGTCAGAACCACAGCTTTAACTGCATCCTCTGCAAGGTTGCAAAGAAGGTGTTGTCCTGTGCAGGCCTCTCATCTGAAGCTTTCACTGGGGAAGGCCTTAGCCATTGGGTCCTGGAAGATGTCTGCATTCCAGAACTCTAGGACATATGACTAGGTTACCTTATGTGGCAAAGGGACTTTGTAAATGGGATGAAGTTAAGGATTTTAAAATGGAAAGATTATTCTGGATTATCTGGGTGGGCCCTATGTAATTACAAAATTATTTTAAGAGGGAGGCAAGATGTCTAAAGTCAGAAAGGGAGATATGACCACAGAAGCAGAGGCTAGAGTGAAGTGGTTTGAAGATGGAGGAGGGGGCCAGGGGCCAGGGAATGCAAGCAGTCTCTAGGTTTTAGCCTTGTAAGGCTCATTTTGGACTGACCCCCCAAACTGTAAGATAATAAATTTGCATTGTTTTAAGCCACCAAATCTGTGGTAACTTGTTACTGTAGCCATAGTAAGCTCATACAGCCTGGGGGAAAAGGTCCTTGTCAACAATGAAGCATTACATGCATGTAAACAATTAGTACTATTTCAGTATCTCACTTTGAAAAACATTATCATTTAAATCAAATGACCCTGTCGAAAAATGTGTGTTACACATAGAAAAAGGAAACGTAGAAATTCTCAATGGAAGCTCTCCTCACAGTGTCTTAAATGAAAGGCTCCATATGCATTTAGTTCTCCATTAAATTCATTTTAAATCCCACTTCAAAGCATTCCATGCACATGGATTGTGGATCACTTTGTGATCACTTAACCTACTTGTGAAAATGGCAAATGCATGGGACATATCCCAGACCTACTAAATTATTACACAAGGCTATTTCAAATACAACTGTGGTAAGCTTACTAATGGTCCCCCAAAATAGCCAGGTTCTAATCATAGGAACCCATGAATGTTACCTTATATGAAAAGAGGGGCCTTGCAGGTGTCATTAAGTCAAAGATTTTATCTTGGATTATCAGAGTGGATCCTAAATGTAGTCTCAAGTGTCCTTTAAAGAGGGAGGTGGAGGGAGATTTTACTGCAGAGGAGGAGAAGTTGATGTAATGATGGAAGTAAGAAATCAGAGTGCTGTGCTTTGGAGGTGGAGGAGGGGGCCACAAGCCAAGGAATACAGACAGCCACTGGAAGCTAAGAAAGGCAAGGAAATAGATTTTTCCCTAAAGCCTCCAGAGGGAAAATAACTCTGCTGACCTTTATTTTAGACTTCTGAGCTCCAGAACTGTAAAACAATAACTTTGTGTTGCTGTAAGCCATTTGGTTTAGGGTAATTTGTTAAGGCAGCAATAGGGAAATAACACAGTCTTCAATTAATGATGTTCCTCCATGATTTCTTTAT